>NW_027185791.1:26259288-26283824 GCF_028583685.1 Petaurus breviceps papuanus | reverse complement strand
AAAGCTTCAAATAATGTAATCAGAACTTTCCACTAGTTGTATTCACAGATAAGTGTTCTCCTTTGAGTTCATTCCTTCAACTGAACTGTATGATGAGCTGGTGGTATTTGGTAAATTAAAAGTTGCTAAGAACACTATACTTCATTCTGCTCTACTAGTGGATATTCTGTTCTGCATAATATCACCTCATTTCAATCTGACATTTAAATATAACAAATTACATTTTGGCATGAGGAAATATCACATATGCATGGAGAACATGTCATTGACAGGGGTAAGTACAGTGGGGTATGAAGTTCTTTATAATAATATGAATAGCTTGTTATTCAGAAAATTAATTAAATTAATTTTTAAAAATTACTTTGAAAAAGGAAAGCATCACTCTCTATTTGAATTCATAGCCTTTATTTTATTTGAGAAAAAAAACACCATTTTCCCCCTCGACTTCTTTTTTTTTCCATTTCCAAATAAAAATCAAATAAAACATGCAGAGAAAAACATGTTTCCTGTGAAAACACATAATTATGACAAAGCTAGTGAATGTATATATTTGTGTCTGAAAGCTGAATAATAGAATATATATATAAATGAACCCAGATAATGATGACTTCACTACACAAAGAATACCATAGAACATTGCTTTTAATAACACCTTCTGGAGCCAAAGTACATTCAATCTATTTCTATTGTCTACAGCCCCAAAATATTTAAAGACAATTATCAAATCTATCATACCATATAACAGGCAAATTGGTGGAGTAGTTGTTTTTAAAAATTTCTTCAACTCCAACACATAGAAAAGGGGATTAGACACAAAGTATAAAGTAATTAAAGCTGAATCCACAAGATTACTCATTCTTACTAAGACTTTCCATACCTCCACTATTCAGTACTTCCTCGAGCCATTATCCTTGCTCTAATTTTACTATTCTCTCTTCCATTCTGTGTACTGCTCTCTAGTCCCTTTCTTTCTAGTCCCTTTGGTACCCAGTGCTTAGGACAGTACCTGAGGCATAGTAAAACCTTAATATATGTTTGTGTCCCAACTGTTAATAAAGGAAGAGCATAAAAACTTTCTTCCTATGTTCAAATGAAATCAGTCCACTTTATGATTTTATTATACTTTCCTTTTTTACCTAGAGTATACATTTGTTTTACTATGCTATAAGTATTTCCATAGAAATGTTAAACTCCAAAAATAGATATGGCAAGCCCAAAGAAATTTTCCAGGGATTGCCCAATTTTGGTGATATGGAACTTTTCCAAATAAGGACTGGGAAGAAGGGAAAGTCTTCATCGTGTGTGAACAAGGAAGAGCAAACTTCTTTTGCCCTCTAAGACACCCAGAAATATTTTCCCTTCAGAAGGAATTGATGATGAGGAGAGAGCATCACTTTTTGAATGTGCTTAAAAGAAAAATTGAACTGAATGATAAGAAAACACCTAGATGAAAGCAAGATTCTGAGAAGGAACCAAATAGAAAAGGCTGGGAATCTTACCTTGTAGCTACTGAGACAGAAAACTACAATAAACTAGATTTCTAATTCCTAAACCCTGACATCACTAGACCTTGCTAATGAATCTAGATTGATACATATCCTTTACACTGTTTATACCTGGGACTTTTATTACTCATATTGCCAAGTATCAAAGACTCCCTTTTAATTGGGTGTAACTATTGCAAAAGGCATTTTTTTTAGTAGAATAAGATATTCTGCCTGCCTTTCCTGGAGGGATTCTAAAGTTTTTGTGCTTTACCATGTAGGTAAACACTGCACTCTAGGGCACTATTACTTGTTACTTGTTGCCAAAAATTTCTCAGTAAGGAAAATACACTGGGGGGCGTCATTGGGCTTGATGGGTTTTTTTGAAAGATTATTTCATTTTTCCACCTTCTGATTATGATTTTTAATGATAACTTTAAGTTGTTTCTTATGTTAGTGACTGGGTTTTTTGCATTCACTTTTCTTATATATTTACATATTATTTCTATATACTCTGTTTTAATCAATTTTTAAAATTTTATGCTTATTCACATGGATTTTTATGATATATTTTAAATATAGTTTTAATACATTGTTTTGATGAATATTTTGCATTGTTTCAACTTCAATAATATTTCTTTCTCTACCCACAGCCCACTCTGGAAATTTGATTTTGTTTTTACTTTCTATTTACTTTGATCAATCCCTTTTAAATTAATTCTCTAGTTTTACTTTCAATATTTTAAAAGATAAACATATTTTTTATTCTTTTGGATGGCATACTAAAATTTATATTTTTGAAAAATCTTTTTTTTAATTTTGACTTTGTTTTAATTTTAATTTTAGCCACATAGAGTAAATCCCTTCTCTCATGCTTAATCTGCTGATATCATGGAAGTGTTACTTATGCAAAATATAGTCTTGATAATATTCAGGGGCAACTAGGCGGAACAGAAGATAGGGTACTGAACCACAAGTCAGGAAGACCTGAGTTCAAATCCAGCCTTAATCACTTACTAACTGTATATGACCTTGGGCAAGTCACTTAACCCTGTTGCCTCAGTTTCCTCATCTGTACAATGAAGGGGAGAAGGAAATGATTACTTAGTCATATTTATCTTGGTCAAGATTTACACATGAATAAAAAGACATCATCCATACTATTTTTACCATTTTTACCTATCTCAAAGTCCTGTGGTGCCAGGCAAGTGATGAAGAAGCAGGTGCAGACAAACTGGGAAATGTAGCCAAAACCCTGTCCACAGGTGGCCCACGCCATAGGGTCATCTTCTCACTGGAAGCAGTAGTGGGGTGTAGCAGTCCCCTGAGTGACTCAGCAGCCTTTTAAGGATCTCACTGCTTACCTCCTGGTGTGAGGAAGAGGCTAGAAAAAGTGCCCTAAAAATTGTGTGCTTACTCAACCCTATATAAAGCCAATTACGAGTAGTTATCCCAGGGTCTGCGGCTCTGATTAACCTTAAGGAGTTAATCACATAGTATAGTGAACTCTCTGTTTATTCAGCAATAAACATTCAAGAAAATAAAACACAACATTCGCAACAATATAATATAATTTATTACTAAGATGGACACATAGTCTTAAACAAAACACATCATGCATTAAGTCACAACTTCATCAAACTATTTAGAGCACACAAGTAAAGTATTCTTTCATCTTGACTTGAGACTGGCTTGCAATCATCCTTAAGGGGTAATCATCCTTAAGCAAATCATCCTTAAGGGGCAGCAGAAGGTACAAACCCCACCCACCTCTAGGTCACAGTAAGTCACAATCTTATCAGTAAATACAGAGTACCAAATAAAGTCTTCTTTCATCTTAACTCAAGGCTGACTTCCAAACCCTATGACTCTTCTTCCATGGCCTGACTGCTCCCAGGTCTTGCTTGAATTCATAGGTAGGAAGCTCTTCCAGCTCTTGCCTGGACTCACACATAGGCAGCTCTCCTCTCTTGTTTCATACCTCAGCTTACAGGGATCCCTCCACTCTAAGTTCTTCAAAGTTTTTTGTTTTTAGGAAGACAAAGATTAACAGAGTTACAACGTTTACACACATTATGCTTAAAAAGTTACAATATTTACACACATTGCCAGCACTATCATCTCAATTCACTTTAGGTCTGACAAGGTAACACAAGTCAACAGACAAGTCATCTGTCTGGAAACAAATCCAGATGAACAGTAAAGTATCAGGACTTCTGTAGCAGCAGTAAAGTCCTCTCTCAGGGCTTCTGTCTAAGAACAGCACACAAGGTGCTTTTGTCTGACAGAGCAACAGACAGAATGCCAAAAATACAAACATACTCTCTCTCTTTGTTCACAGGAAGTAACACAAAGCAATAGAGTACTGAAATCACAATCATTCTCTCTCTCAATTCCCAGAAAGTAACACAGAATAACAGTGTCAGAGTCATAAGCGTTCTCCCTCCCAGTTCTGCTCAGTTCCACCTCTCCTGGAGCTTTTCTCTGCTCTGCTCCTTCTTGTTCCACCCCTCCTCCCCCACTTGTCCTGTTCTCCTCTTGCAGCAAGCTCATCCCACCATGGGCTCCATGTGATGAAATTAGACCTATTAAGGGGGCAGGGAAGCTCTTTAAATTCCCTTAGAGCTATTAAGGGCAACAACATGCATACTGTTTCCAAAAAAGACTTTTGATACAATCAAAGGCAAGACTCAAAGGCGCTTGAATGGTTGAAACATTCAACAGAGTCCTACTTTGCTTGCATTTACACGCTGGTATGATTACCACAGCAGGTGAAGATCCCATCCTGCAATCAAAACACACACACACACACACACACACACACACACATACACACAAACTCACACACTCACTCACACACACACACACACACACACACACACTTACACAATACAAAAACTTCTACAAAGGTGATTCCACTCACCCTTTATATATACTTATAGACCACAAAAAATCCAGTAGACCTAAAAGCTGAATGGCTCTTGTTGCAAAAGAACTTAAAAGGCATCACAATCAAATAGCAGCCCTGAGTAAAAAAGACGGGCAATGAAGGCCTGCTTACTGAATTCAGAGATGAATACATGTTTTTTCTGTAGTAGGGCACAGTGAAGGTGAATGCCATGAATGTGCTGTAGGTTTTGAAATGGAAACGAATGTAATCAACAAGCTTGTATACTTAAGAAAGGGAGGGAATATGGATTCAGGAGAGTGAATCAACAGCAGCTATGGCAGTTTCCAGACTTCTCAACCCATAAATGCCAAAGACAAAGTAAAAGGGCAGTAGGGAATTCTGTTGAAGCTGGATAATAGAAGAGCACAGCCTGGCCCCTGCCCCCAGGACAGCTGAGGGGTTGGAAGTGCGGCAACTACTGCCACGTGGCTGCCTCCAGAGCTCCTGGCTTGAAGTTTGTAGGGGACCAAGTGACCATTCAGAGGGTAATCACTCTTGCTTTGATCAACTTTGATTGGGGTTGCAGTGGTGGATGGTGGTCCTGGGGTGAGTGTGCCACAGCTTGTGGTGGCTGTAGAGAGGGTGCCCTCCTCCAAGTTCTGACAACTGTGAAAACCCCAGCAATTTGGGACACAGCACTCTTCACTCTAGAAGCAGAGTTCTGCCATGACAGAGGGCTAAAAAGTCAAGCAAATGTCTAGCAAGATTAGCAAGCAGGGGAAGCACAATCAGATCATAAAATCCCTTTTTGGGGACAAAAATGATCAAAACATGGAACCAGAAGAAGTCAATGAAGTCAAAACTCCTGCATCAAAAGCTTCCAAGAAAAATATAAATGGTTTACAGATCATTGAGGAGATCAAGAAGGATTTTGAAAATCAAGTAAGAGAAGTGGAGGGACAACTGGGAAGAGAAATGAGAATGAAGAAAGAAAATCATGAAAAGCCTGCTAAATGACACCGAAAAAATACTAAAGAAAATAATACCTTAAAAAATTGACTAACTCAAATGGCAAAAGAGTTCCACAAAGCCAATGAGGAGAAGAGTGCCCTAAAAATCTGAATTTGCAGGAGGTAAAAGTAATTTCAAAAACTCCCTGAAGAGAATAATTCCTTCAAAATTAGACTGGAGCAAATGGAAACTCATGACTTTATGAGAAATCAAGATACTATAAATCAGATCCAAACAAATGAAAAAATAGAATGCAGTGTAAAATATCTCACTGGAAAAATGACTGACGTAGAAAGAGATCCAAGTGAGATAATTTTAAAATTATAGGACTACCTAAAAGCAATGATCAGAAAAAGAGCCTAGAAATAATCCTTCAAGAAATTCTCAAGGAAAATTGCCCTGATAGTCTAGAAGCAGAGGGCAAAATAGAAATTGAAAGAATTCAACATTCACCTCTTAAAAAAGATCCCCAAAAGAACACTCCTAGGAATATCATAGCCAAATTTCAGAGCTGCCAGGTCAAGGAGAAAATAAGCTCTTAGTAGGAAACAATTTGAGTATTGTGTAAACACAATCAGGATAGCACAAGATCTAGCAGCTTCTATATTAAAAGATAGAAGGGGGGCAGAGCCAAGATGGCAGAATAGAAGCACAACTTTCCCACAGCTCTGGCTTCCACCTTCCCCAATCCATGTAAAAAGGGCACGCTAAACAAACTTTGGAGCTGCAGAACCCACAAAATGACATAGAGAATCTAACCTCCTGCTGAGGACAGCCCAGCAGGCCTGCAGGAATCCAGCACAGAGCTCTGGGATCCCAGCCCAGCTCCAAGCAAAGGCTTTAGCCCCAGGGCAGATTGAGCAGCCACTCAATAGAGGGACTCCAGATCAGCAGCAGCTGTGACCTTTTCCAGATTTATCAACACATAGATGCGAAGGATAAAGTGAGAGGCCAGTGCAGTCTGGACTTTAGGACCAGTAAGTGGGAGAGCATGGCTTTTACCCCCAGGGTGACATGCCTGAACAGCCAGCCAGTGCCATGTAGCAGCTTGAGCTCTTGGCCTGCAGAGTGTAGGGGGAAAAAGCACCAGTCTGAGGGGTAATCGCTCTTGCTTTAACCTTCTTGGATCTGGATTGCAGTCTAGGGTGGAGGTCCTAGGGTGTATGTCCAGCTTGCCTGAGCATGTGGAGACCTCAGAGAGGGCACCCATCTAATACCTCCGGCAGCTGAGAAAAAGCCAGCATTTAGGACGAAAGCTCCACTGTCTGGTGGCAGAGTCCTACTGTGGCAAAAAGCCCAAAAGTCAAGTAATTGTGTGGCAAAATTAGCAGGTAAAGGAAACAAATCAGACAGACAATTCCAAGATTACACTCTTATTTTGGGGACAAAAAGGAACAAGGCATGGAACAGGAGGAAAACAGTGAAGTCAGAACCGTTTCACCAAAAGCTTCAAAGGAAAATATAAGCTGGATACAGGCCATAGAGGATCTTAAGAAGCAGAAAAGAGAAGTGGAGGAAAAATTGGGAAGAGAAATGAGAACAATGCAAGAAAATTATGAAATGAGAGTCAACAGCCTGACTGAAGAAAATAATACCTTAAAAAACAGACTGACTCAAATGGCAAAGGAGGCTCAAAAAGGCAATGAGGAGAAGAATGCCTTAAAAGCTGAATTTTCCAGATGGAAAAAGAATCTCAAAAGCTCACTGAGGAGAAGCATTACTTCAGAATTAGACTGGAGCAAATGGAAGCTAATGACTTTAAGAGAAATCAAGATGCTGTTAAACAGATCCAAACAAATGAAAGAATATAAGGCAATGTGAAATATCTCATGGGAAAAACCACTGACCTGGAAAATAGATCCAGGAGAGATAATTTAACAATTATTAGACTACCTGAAAGCCATGGCCAAAGTAAGAACATAGAAATCATCCTCCCAGAAGTTCTCAAAGAAAACTACCCTGATTTTTTAGTGCCAGAGGGCAAAATAGAGGTTGAAAGAATCCACCGATCACCTCCTGAAAAAGATCCCAAAAAGAAAACTCCTAGGAATATTATAGCCAGTTCCAGAATTCCCAGATTAAGGAGAGAAGATTACAAGCAGCCAGGAAGAAAAAAATTGAATATTGGCGAAACACAATCAGGATAACCCAGGATCTGGCAGCTTCTACACTGAGGGATCAAAGGGCTTGGAATATGATATTCCAGAGGTCAAAGGAGCTGGGATTAAAAGCAAGAGTCACCTACCCAGCATAATTGAGTATCACATTTCAGGGGAAAATATAGTCATTCAGTGGAATACAGGACTTTCAAGCATTCTTGCTGAAAAAACCAGAGTTGAATAAAAAATTTGACATTCAGATACAAGAAGCAAGAGAAGCATGAGAAGGTAAACAGGGAAAAGAAATCATAAGGAACTTATCAAAGTTGAACTATTATCATTCCTCCATGGTAAAACAATAATTGCAACTTATGAAACTTTTCTCAGTAGTTGAAGGAATTAGAAATATATATAATGCCTATATATGAGGGTATATGGGCCATATGAATACATATGTGAATATGTGTATACATGTTTACAGGTATACATAGATAGAGAGCACAGGACCAATTTAACAGGAAGGGATGATACTGAAAAGGTGAAATTAAGAGGTGAGAGGAATATAATGAGAGGAGATGTGGAGATACAGATTGGCATAAACTATCTCTTAAAGAAGAGGGAAGGGAAAATGGTTGCATTGGAAGGGAAGAATAGGAAGGCAAAAGGGAATGAGTCAACCTTATTCCCATTGAATCTGGCTTGAGGAGGGAGTGAAATACACACTAAATAAGGTATCTCACCCTCCAGGAGAATAGGGGGGGAAGGGGATGACAGGGGGTATGATGGAAGGGAGATCATGCTGCGGGAGAGGGAAGTTGGAATCACCCAATTTTGAAAAGGGATGGGAGAAAAGTAGAGAATAGAAGAAGTGGAAGGTGGGATAGGAGGGAGGGAAATAGAATCAGTCTTTTACAATATATCTAAAAAGTTGAAAGTGGTATGGGAGAAAATATAGGAGAGAGCAGATTGGAAGAGGGGATATCCTGTGGGACTGCTATTTTGGGGTGGTGGGTAGCGGAAAAACGGGGAGAAAATTTGTAATTCAAAATCTGGCAGAAACGAATGATGTAAATCAGAAGTTAATAAAGCATAAAAAAACACATAGAAGTACTTGGATTATGATTTTCTGGAGGTCAAAGGAGCTAGGATTAAAAGCAAGAATCATCTACCCAAAAAAACTGAGTTTAATTCTTCAGGGGAAATTATGGTGATTCAATGTAATTGAGGACTTTCAGGCATTCTTGATGAAAAAAAAACAGAGCTGAGCAGAAAATTTGACTTTCAATTATAGGGAGTAAGAGAAGCTTGATAAGGTAAACAGGAAAAATTGGTGATGAGGAATTTATTAAAGTTGTAATATTTACATTCCTAAATGGAAAAATGATAATCTTAATTCATGAGACTTTTCTCCATTTGAGGATAGGTGAAGAGTGTACACACATATATTCACATATATGTATACATAAATATACATATATGTTTAGGGTTTATATGTGCCTGTAAATACATATGTTAGTTTGTATGTATATATGTGTTATGTATACATAGACAGAGGGTACAGGATCAGTTGAATAGGAATGAATGATGTCCCAAAAATTAAATTAAGAGGTGAGAGAGGAATACAATTAGAGAAGGAAAAGGTGAAGTATAGAAAAGGGTAAATTACCTCATATAAAAGAGGCAAGAGAAATTGTTACAATGGAGAGGAATAGCAGGAAAGTGAAAGGAAATGGGTCAAAATTACACTCATTCAATTTGCCTTAAGGAGGGAATAAGATACATACTCAACTGGGTATCTTATTGTACAGGAAAGTAGGAGGGAAGGGGATGGGGGGGAGGGTAGTTAGAAGTTCACTCTTTTGAAAAGGGACAGGGTCAAAGTAGAAAACAGAATAAGTGTAGGGCGGTATAGGATGGCAGGAAATACACTTAATCTTTCACAATATAACTACTATGGAAATTTTTTGCATAACTACACATGTACAATCTATTTTGAACTGCTTATCTTCACAGTGGAGGTGGGTGAGGAGGCAAGAAGGGAAAGAATCTGGAAATCAATATTTTAAAAACATGTTAAAAATATTGATTTTTACATGCAACTGGGAAATAAGATATGGAGGCACTGCGGTATAGAAATCCATCTTGCCCTACTAGAAAGTTAGAAGGGAAATGGAGGACGATATAAGAGAAAGCAGATTGTGCAAAGGGGAACTCAGTAGGCTCACTATCTTGCAGTGGGGTTATGGGAAAGATGGGGAGGAAATCTGTAACTCAAAACCTTGTGGAAATGAATGTTTACAACTATAAATAAATAAAGTACCTTGGGTGGGATAACAAGGGACCAAATAACAGGCTCATGACAGTGGAATCGGCACTTGAAGGAAAATGCCACACCACCGTCAGCAGTGTTTATGTTCCCATGTAAAACCACACATGAGCAGCTTTCCAGAGGACTGCTGCTGTGAACAGCTTTCAAGGTTCTGATTACATAGTATAGAGAGCTCTCTATTCAATAACAAATCAGAGAAAAACATGCACAGAAAATCATGGTACAGCATTCACAATCTTACAACTTATCACAGAAAATCTAAATACAGCATTCACCATGTCACAACTCAACAACTTATCACTAAAATGGCCACATAGTTTTCACCAAAGTGTTCACATAGTTTTAAGCAAAGTACATTCATTCAGTCAATCACAAAATCGTTATTTCAATCACAAAATATAAAGTCAAAGTTGTCCATGCCTAAGTCACAGTAAATCATAATCTTCTGAGTCAGTACACAGCATCCACGTAAAGTCTTTCACCTTCACTCATGACTGGCTCTCTGCTGCTAGGATTCCTCTCCCATGGTCCCAGCTCCAACTGTCACCTCGGTTCAAAGGCAGGCAGCTCCCAATTCCTTGTCTAGATCTTCATCCAGTTCCCATTCCATATTGAATTTCACAGTATTCTGTCCACCTCAAGTCCTTCACAGTTTCTGTTTCTGGGAAGACAAAGCTTGACAGAGCCACAATAATATTAACATACATTGCCAGCATCATCAATTCACTATCTGCCTGTGAAATCAACTCAGACCCACTAACAAGGTCTGAGCACTCAACACAAATCATAAACAAATCAATGCAGACTCAAAAACAAGGTCCAAGAAGTTAGTACAAATAATGAGTAAAGACCCAGGCCCTCCAAAACACTCCTCCCGGATTTCTGTAAAGATACAACCAGAAAATGTTCTTTCAGGGCTTCCAGTAAGGTCCCAGGACTTCTGTTCAAAGTATCACAAACAAATATCAACACAGATATAGCAGACCAGCAGAGTGCCGGGATGCCACAAATTTTCACCTTCTTGACTATGCCATCAAAAGAGTCCTCTTCTCAGTCCTGCTGTCTCTAGCCTGAAAATTCTCCTTATATATGGTCATTAGATCCTCCCCTTCCTGTTGCAGGAGTTCATGAGTTCTAGGGTTCACAAGTTGTGGGGTTCACACATTCTCTTTCTTAACAGACTTAATACAAAGTATGAATTCAATAGCTGAAACAAGGTATGAACTACTTCTGTGCATGCCATTACATCCCATCATGGCAAACATTGATGAGCTATTGAAAGACCTGGAGACCCTTATCATCAATGGGCTAAAAGAGGACAAGCTTCTTATTGTGGGATATTTTAATGCTAGATTGGACTCAGACATGGCATGGAGTCCCTGAAAGGAATGATGTTGGAAAGAAAAACAGAAATGGTCACTTACTTCTGAAGACTTGTGCATCTCATGACACTCTCATCACCAACATTATCTTCCATTTAGCTAAAGGCAAAAAAACTTGTGAGTGCACACTCACAGCAAACATTGGCATTTAATAGACTGATGGTAAGGAGAAGACACATACAGGATGTGGCAGTATTGAAGGCAATGTGTTACACAGAGTGCTGGGATGACCACAGACTTATCCTCTCCAAGTTAAACATTCAGATTCAACAAAAGTGGCAAAATGACTACCAGAAAAATTAATGTCAACAGATTAGAGAACTTCTCTCAGAGGGAACAGTTTGTTGCTAATTTCAAGGGAGAGCTAAGCCAACACAGCATTAGCAACAGTGGAACAGAAAGGGAGTGGGCAGCTTTCAGGAATTTGTTGTACAGTACTGCATTTACTCATCTGTGTCAGAACACTCAAAACTATCAAGACTGGTTTTATGAAAATGATAGGGATATTCAGAAGCTGCTAAATGAAAAATGAGAACTCCACAGGGTTTGCCAGCAGGATTGATCATCCATTTATTTTTTTTATTATTTTACATCATTCATTTCCACAAGATTTTGAGTTACAAATTATCTCGACATTTCTCCCCTGCTCACCACCCCAAAACAGCGATCTCACTAAATATCCCCTCCTCCAACCTACTCTCTCCCATATTTCCCCCATTCCCCCTCTGACTTTACATTAAGGCATGGTGGATATTTTGCCCCACGGCCTGTATAACTTATTTCCCAGTTACAAGTAAAATAATAATAATAATAATATACATATATTTTTAAACATTTGATTTTAAAACTTTGAATTCCAGATTCTTTCCTTACTTCCCTCATCACCCACCCTTACTGAGAAGATAAGCAATACAATATAGGTTGTACATGTGTAGCCATGCAAAACATTTCCATAGTGGATATATTGTGAAAGACTGACTATAATCCCCTTCATCCTATTCCACCCCCCACTAGTTCTATTCTCTACTTTGACCCTGTCCCTTTTCAAACGTGGGTGCTTCCAAATTCCCTCCCCACCAGCCTGCCCTCCCTTCCATCATCCCCCTTTCATCTCTTTCCCCCTACACTCCTGTACCATGAGATAGATACCTTATTTAGTTGGTATGTCATTCCTCCTTAAGTCTAATTCAATGAGAATAAGGTTTACTAATTCCCTTTTATTTTCCTGTTCTTCCCCTTCATTGTAACAGTTTCCCCTTGCCCCTTCTATAGGAGATAATTTATCCCATTCTATCTCTCCCCATATCTTCTCATTCTATTCCTCTCTCACCTCTTAATTTTACTTTTTACCTCTTATTCCGTTGCTCCTATGCCCTCAGTTTCATATACCTGTACAAATATATACTCACACTCACATAGGATATGCCTATATTCCCTCCTGTATAGTCATATATATGTACATATACATATACACATATACAAACATATATATGTATGTATACATATACACACATACAAACATATATATATATATATATATGTATATATACACACACACAAATGCTATTCCCTTCAACTATTCTCAAACTGAGAAAAGTTTTATAAGTTACAATCATCATTTTTCCATGTAAGAATGTAAGTAGTTCAACTTTGATAAGTTCCTTATGATTTCTTTTCCCTCTTTACCTTCTCATGTTTCTCTCACTTCTTGTATTTGAATGTCAGATTTTCTATTCGTCTCTGGTTGATGAAATTCCTCTATCCCATTTAATGACCATATTTTCCCCTGAAAAATGAAACTTAGTTTTGCTGGGTAGGTGATTCTTGATTTTAATAACAGCTCCTTTGACCTCTGGAATATCATATGCCAAGCCCTTTGATCCCTCAGTGTAGAAGCTGCCAGATCCTGGGTTATCCTGATTGTGTTTCCACACTATTCAAATTGCTTCTTCCTGGCTGCTTATTATATTTTCTCCTTGATCTGGTAACTCTGAAACCTGGCTATAATATTCCTAGGATTTTTCTTTTGGGGATCTTTTTTCAGGAGGTGATGGGTGGATTCTTTCAACCTCCATTTTGCCCTCTGGTTCTAAAACATCAGGGCAATTTTCCTTGAGAATTTCTTGAAGGATGATTTCTAGGTTCTCTTTTTTATCATGGCCTTCAGGTAGGCCTCCTGTATCTATTTTCCAAGTCAGTGGCTTTTCCAATGAGATATTTCAAATTGTGTTCCATTTTTCATTTATTTGGATGTGTTTAATAGAATCTTAATTTCTCATAAAGTCACTAGCTTCCATTTGTTTCAATCTAATTCTGAAGGAATGGTTCTCTTCAGTGAGCTTTTGAGATTCTTTTTCCATCTGTCAGTTTCGACTTTAAGGCATTCTTCTCCTCATTGCCTTTTTAATCCTCTTTTGCCATTTGAGTTAGTTTATTTTTAAGGTTTTATTTTCTTTAGTCCGTTTGTTGACTCTCATTTCATAATTTTCTTGCATCATTCTCATTTTTCTTCCCAATTTTTCCTCCACTATTCTTGTTTTCTTATTTGGTTTTCAAAATCCTTCTTAAGCTCCTCTGTGGCCAGTAAGCCACTTATTCATTTGTTGGAAGGTTTCGGTGCAGTTCTGATTTTGTTGTCTTCCTCCTGTTCCATGCCATGATCCTTTTTGCACCCTCAAAAGGAATCCAAAGTTGGATTTCTGTGCTTGCTTTGCTTCCTTGGTTTTCTCATGTTGACACTCAATTACTTGACTTTTGAGCTTTCTGCTACCAGAGGGGGGAGATTTGTCCCAGTTTCCGGGGTTTTCTCCACTCCTGGAGCTGTTAGTTGGCTGCCCTCTCTGAAGCCTCCACATGCTCTGCCACACTGGTCATGCACCCCAGGATGTCCACCCCAGACAGTGATCCAGATCCAAGCAGGTTAAAGCAAGCGTGATTATGCCTCAGATTGGTTGCTTGATCCCCCTATAATCTGCAGGCCAGAAGCTCTGAAGCAGCCACATGGCAGGGGATGGATAGGTGCCAGGCCTCAGCTGCTTCTTGCCCTGGGGCCAAAGTCCAGACCACACACCCTAAGTCCCAGGTCCCAAGTCCACACTGAACTCACCTATCACTTTGTCCTTACCATCTATGGTTGATAATTCTGGAAACTGACACAACTGCTGGTGATCTGAAGTCCCTGTGGATGGTTGTGGCTGCCCTAAGGCTAAAGCTTAGGGCTTGTGTGGGGCTGGGCTAGGCTCTAAGACTGCTATTCTGGGGCATAGCTGCCAGCTTGCCAGACTTTCCTCAGTGGGCGGTTAACTTCTCTGTGTCATTTTGTGGGTTTTATAGCTGCGAACTTTGTTTAGAGTCATTTTTTTTACATGAATTGAAGTAGGTGGTAGCAGGAGCTCCACAAACATCCTGTTTCTACTCCACTGTCTTGACTCTGCCACCCCACTCATCCATTTCTAAGCATACAGCATTTAATTCCATCACAAGTAAAGGAAAAATGAAGCTTAGAGAAATGCAGGAGAGATGCTCAGTCGGAAGGCAGATGGAATTCAATTTTACACTGAGAGTTACAATCCAAAGCACTTTTATAATATCTTGAAGGCTATTTATGGGACAAAGACCTATAGTGTATCTCAACTACTTAGTTGGCCACTACTGGCCATGTTGTTCAGTGCTGATGGAGCCGCATTGATTAGGGATAAGTATATGATCCTACAAAGATGGGGTGAACACTTCCATAGTATTCTCAACAGACTGTTATCAGTCAATGCTGAAGTCCCTGACCTTAAGCTGAAGTCACTCCCTTGCATACTGAAGTTACAGCTGAAGAAGTACTTTTGAATGCCATTAGGCTCCTTCATGTGGCAAAGTGCCTGGTGCCTGATTATATTCCAGCTAAAATTTACAAGGTGGGGTGGGAGGGTTCATTGCTCATATAAAAGTTGACTGACATTTTTCAGGTTATATTGCAAGAGGAGGTTATCCCCCAGGAGTTCAAGGAGGCTTCTATTGTCCATCTCTATAAAGGTAAGAGGTCATCCTATTACAATCACACGGCAGTCTCTCTCCTAATCATTGACAGCAAGATTCTTGCCAGAGTCCTCCTTAACATGTTGATCCTTCACCTGGAAGTTGTTCATCTGCCTCAGAGCCAGTGTTGCTTCAGAAAGGGATGAGCAATGCTTAATATAGTGTTTGCTGACCAACAACTTCAGAAGAAATGCCAAGAACAGAACAGAGCCTGTACACAACATTTATAGATCTGACCAAGGCCTTTGATACAGTCAGTCATGAATGCTCATGGAATGTTGTGTCAAAATTTGGTTGCCTGGAGAAGTACATCAACATTGTATGTTAACTACACAATGATATGTTTGCCTGGGTTCTAGGTAATGAATGATGGTCTTCTGCTTTCTCAGTCACCAATGGAGTAAAACAAACTTATTGCTTCCACGCTTTTTCGCATGACGTTTTCAGCCATGCTGTCAAATGCCTTCAATGAGGACAAACATGACACCAAGGTCAGGTAGTACATTGATTGTAAATTCTTCAAATCAAAAAGGCTACATGCCAAAACCAAAGTGGAGGGAGTGTTGTTGTATGATTTTTGTTCACAGATTAGGGTGCTCTCAACGAAGCCCCTGAAGCTGAGATGCAACAAAGTATGATTGACTTCTCTGCTGCTTATTATAATTTTGGCCTGACATTTAACACTATGAAAGCACAGGTGCTCCATCAGCCAGCACCACACCAGCCATATTTGGAAGCATTGGTTGCAGCAAATGGAGAAGTTTTAAATGTGTGAATAAGTTCCCTTACCTCGGCAGCATCCTTTTTAGGAATATTCACGTTGACAGTGAGGTTGACACATGCACTGCCAGAGCAAGCTCAGTGTTTGGGAGGCTCTGAAGGGAAGTGTGGCATAGTAGAGTTATTAGACTGCATACCAAACTGAAGTTCTATAGAGCCATTGTGCTGAACTCATTGTTGTATGCATGTGAAACCTGGACAGTCTACCCTCACCTTCCCAGGAAACTGAATTGCTTCCATATGAATTGTCTTAAGAAGATTCTGAACATCACCTGGCAGGCTAAGATACTAGACAATGAGATCTTTTCACAAACTAAACTGCCAAGCATTCAAACTCTACTTCAGAGAGCACAACTATGATGTGCTGGCCATGTTGATCAAATGCCAAGTGTGCACTTGTGGAGAACTCACACAGGGCAAGCACTCACATGGTGACAAGCATTAGATTCCATATCCATGAGCTTCACAATAATTTATGTGTTAGATTCTGTGAGTCAAATCAATCATTCAGTTAACTACAAGCATTTATTAAGTACCTCCTATGGACCAGCCCTGGATAAGCAAAGGGGATACAAATGTAAAAGGTGAAAAAACAAACCTGATTCCAGATAGTTTGTTTGTTGTCCTTTGCTCTCAAAGAGGACCAAAATGGCATCATTATGTTAGCATCAAGTTACAATGCAGCTGATTAGCTGATTAGATCAATAACAGCTTCAAATGCTCTACCACAGGTTGGGCACAAATAGTCCATATCAGATTTGGAGTGGATTCCCTAAATTTTCACGTGTCATATTTCTTTTGAGCTACTTCAATTCTGCTTTGCTCATAAAACACATCACCTTCTCTGATGAGGGCACAACATGCTGGGAAGTACTGTGCCACTGTGTTCCATGTCACACAATCAATTGCAAAGTTCTTAAGAGAGACCTTGAGAGTGTCCTTGAACATCATGAGAGCAGTGGCTTTTCTAATTCTAAAGTAGTGACTGAGAAATATGACATTAGTGACTCCCTAGAACAGGGTGAATAACAGAATCAGTTGAGATAGAATCTCGGCAATTAGAAGTATTCTAATTTCATCAGTAAAGGGATGTGACCAATCATTAACCCACCAAATACAAGCCAACTATTCTTAGAACAATCTGTGAAGATCCCTTTATTTGTGGGAAAATGATTTTTTGCAGCTATCTGAAGAAGTATAATCAGAAATACCATCACAGACTCCAGAAAGCAGTCTCTATGCATCAGTACTATCATGAAAGATATGTTAATGTATACTACATGACTTTTTACAAAGGAACTAAAGCGGTTGAGTACATCAAGTCAGTATACCTGATCAGAACTCTCTTTTAGAAGGCCGGGAGTTCTCAGACTTAACAAAGTCTACATTACATGATTATTATGAGAGAAAATGGGAAAAAAGAATGTTTTCATTAGCTTACCTGGATATTTTCCAGTTCAAGCATATGACCAAAGCTTTCAGCAGTTAACACTTTTCAACAGCAAATGGAAAAAAAAATAGTAGGAAATTCAAATTACCTGTGTCAGAAAGTCTAGGTGACTCCATTATTTATAGAAATAGACTGAATTAATATGAAGAAATTCTGCATAAATAATTGAATTGACGAGAAATCTGATCTAAAGTTAACAATTCATACGTGCCGCTTTTCCAGAGTCTTTTTTGGATAGGTGGGCCACATAGTATCTTAACAATGTATGGGACTAAGCCAGAGAACCCTGAACTGGTGACAAACGCAGAACTTTTGAGATTTAAGATGTTTCTAGGATTTGATGGCTATTATCATAACTCTCCTACTATTGAAAAATCCTGAATTACCTTAGCCGTTAAAGAGACCCGGAACAGAAGGTCAAAATATTCCTAATTTCTCTGAAAACTCCTGTAGTCAACAAACTAAATCAACTCAGTAAGCATTTATTAAGCATAAACTCTGCGTCAATACTATAATAAAAGCTGAGAATAAAAGGAAAGGAGAACAAAGCCCCTGCTCTCAAGAAGCTCACTGTCTAACGGGAGAGATGGCTTATCAACAACTATGTACACAAATCTAAAAACAAGATAAATGGGAAATAATCACAGAAGGAAGGCACAAGCATTGAGTAGGATAAGGAAAATCTTCTTATAGAAAATGGGATTTTAGATTAAGAATTGAAGAAAGTAAGGGAAGCCAAGAGATGGAAAATGGAAATAATTCCAGGCAGAGGACAGACAATGAAAATCGATGGGTTTTGGATATGAATTGTTGTATATGAAGAATAGAGAGGATACCACTGTCTCACTGGACTGCCTTGTCACAAACTTCTGTAGCTATACTTCAAAGTCACCCAGAGGATGGGATCACAGGGAGACAGTTTCCCCCAAGTTCAATTTTCTCTGTGGAGCTGAACTCCAGAAATTCAAATCCTGACCTTACAGAATTCCAAAACGCATAAATGGGTGGAAAATGAGATATTTCCCTTTAATAGTGAGCAAGTATAGACAATTACGTTAAAGACTGTGAATTAAAATAGCATCATAAAAACAGAGTAACAAACCATTACCCCCAGAAACCTGAGTTATAGTCTCTTCTAACTTCATGCAGTTAGTAGGAAGAGAAGGCACACACACACACACACATGCATGCAGAGTATGTTACTACAAAGGTTTACATGTATGGAATGCACATTGTTCATTTAACCTCTGCTTCTGGAGGGTTTCAATGTCCTTTCTCTTCTTGGAACTTTCCTCATATTTTCCCCCTTAGCAAAATTAACTGTACTAGAAATGTTACTCAGTTGGGCTCTTTGAGCCTGTTTCTCTTTGCAGCTTACCTTCTAATGGCTAGGCTTTCCTGGTCCCCTCCCTTGCCCCCCCCCCCATTCCTTTATTATCATGATCTTTAGAGTTCTCTCTTCATTTGGCTACTGCAGTAGCTTTCTGGTTGTTCTCAACTCACATCTCTATCCACTTCAGAATATCCTCCACTCAGCTGTGTTCTTCCTAAAGGAAAGGTTTCACCATGTCACCTCCTCCTTAGTAAACTCCAGTGGCTTCCTATTTTCTCTAGAATCAAACATACAATTTTTCAATTGACTTTAAAGCTCTTAATAAACTACCTGCCTCTTTCCTATTCTTCCAGTCTTGTTATCACTTGCCTCACCTATTCTATGATCCATGGATACTGACCTCCTTGCTTTTTCTCAAGCAAGACATTTTCTTGACTTGGTGCATTTTAAATGGCTATCCCAGACCTGAAATTTTCTCCCTCCTCCTCTCTATTCATTGACTCACTTGGCTGCCTTCAATTTTCAACTCAAATCTAATCTACTTTAAGCCTTTCCGTAACCTACTTAATGATGATGCCTTCCTCCTATAATTCTCTCCAATTTATCGTGTCTTGTATGCACACAGCCATTTGCATTTATATCTCCAATTGATTGTTAGCTCCTTGAAAGCAGAGGCTGTCTTTTTTTTTTTTACCCCTTTTATCATTTCCCAAGTTCCCTGGTGCTTAGCAGAAGGACGTAATATTTGTTGACTTCACTTTTCTTAACACAGAATTCTCCTTTACTTGTTAGTAGTTTGGTAGTAAGGGTGAAGGCTTGGTGACAACACAAAGGGAAGTTCCATAACTCAAGAAGCAAAAACACAATATTGAGGGACTCAAGTTCCAATCACTTGAAAGATCTTTATTGATTGATCCCATACATGGTAGCAGCATGCAATTGATTCTATTTTCTATGAATCTATTATAGGTAATTTTAACCTTTCGTCCATGAACTAAGAGAAACATAGAAAGATACATACACACATACACACATACATACATAGTTGTATTTCAGTAGAAATTAGTTTCCTTTGCATTCCCACATGTTTTATTTTGTGGCCCTGAAAGTAGGGCATGATAAATATGAATTTGGATATATTTTTCAAGAATAGACCTTGTAAGTAAGTCTTTTACCATTCAAATATTGTAGCAAATATCACTAAGATATGTGAGAGCTGTACTTGATGTATGTAAAGGAAGTTATTAACACGTCATGCTACATATTTGCAAAATATAAGAAAATGGTAAGTCTCTGCAATTTGTCGTCATTGAATTTTAATCACTAGAAGAAGATGATAAGGATATATGACATATTGTGATTATCTTAGTGATCATTTTACCATGCTTATAGCCAATGGTAGTTGGAAGCTGAGGAATAGCCATTCTCCTTTCGCACCAATTGATGAGGCGGGTCAGTTAGAGTAGGAGAGCTAATGAAATGGCTGATTTCCCTACCCTTTTTTATGGGATTTATCTTTGTTCAAAACTCTTATGTCAGCTAATCTAGTGGCTGATATTTTACTGTCCCACTCCTAATCCTTTCTGTGTAATATGGATGGAGTTTGAAGTTAGCTTTTTCCTTATAAATAATTTCTCAGTTTCAAATCCTTATTTCTTATGGATCCTGTCCCCTTTCTTGCTATAGAAAAAAAAATGAAATGAAATCCAAATCCTTACCATATGTGACAGAAGAAGCATCTTTTGCCTTTATAGAAAAAAAAAGTTCTCCTTTCTGAGGGATTTGATGAGAATGAAGGGAGCCATGTTTGAATTTCCAAAAGAGAGAAGTGAACTAACCAATTATAAGAAAATCTAGAGTAATGCCAGCTACTGAGCTTTACTCAGTTTGAGGATTTGGAATGTTGGCATTGATGACTCAGAGGTTAGATGCCACTTTGAGCTTTGCCCCAAGTTCTCATGCTATCTACTGCCATTTTAGCCTCAGGCAATGGTGCTGCAGCTGCTAAAGGCACTGAGGCAGTTCAGCTTTAATCTGTTGTGGCTCCTTACCTATTGATTCCTTTCCCACTACCTACATAATCATACAGCTCATCTCTATACCATGATTACCAAGGTTTTACTTTTAAATACATGTGAAGTCTCAGATCTTATAGTGCAGTTACACATGGGACATCTCAGTATACTACACAGGAAACAAAATAATTGCAATCCACATTATCTGTTACTGACCTTAGCAAGTATCATTACTAATCTTATGCAGATATACAGCTGACAATGAGTAACACATGTTTGGGTTGGGTTTTTTATGGGTGGAGGATTTATATAACTTCATTGGGGTAGATAGAGATGATTTTTATTTTTTTTACTTATACTTTGATCCTATAATTGAAGGAGATCCAAGTCTATTCTGTTAGAAATATAAAAGCAACATTTATTATTTCTAACTTATTGCAATATCATTGAAAATTCTTAAATTGTACCCAAGGTATATTTTGTTCTCAACACATTCACTGTTTAAATAACAAAGCAAAACAAATAATAATTAGAAATGTATTTTAGTCAAAATATGAATTGAAACTTCCCCCCACTGGAGTGTTAGTCATTGATAATTTCATTTTTACATATATAGTACTCTTCAAATCCTGATTTTGTTACTATGCAATAAGCCAAATATTCCCAGGTATCTTTGATAAATAAATGAAAGAAATCAAAGTATAAACACACACACAAAAATGACAGCTTAACACTGACATCAAGTCAATATGTCTTAATGGGAATATGAGCAATAAAACAGTTCAATAATCAAAGTCTGGGAACTATGAATTATTTAATTCTCCAAAGGGTACGAAGCAATGCCAAAAATCATTTTTCAGTTTCTTATAGTTCGAACTAAAAGCACTATCACTCAGGACACAGATTACTTTATTCCAAAGTAAAACTGCTAAAAAAAAAGTATTCTTAAATTGGTGAAAGGATAATTAAGATCATCTGCAAAGAGGATAGCTATGACTTATTATTTCCATACTAGCAAATAAGGAAATCCAAATATTATTGACAACTCCTCCAAGCATGGGCCTCGTATAGTTTTCTCTTCTTTTTTTATAAGAATGAAAAAGAAAATCTCACTAAATTTAGAAAAAATGCAAATTCCAGGAACCTTCAGTCTAAGGTTCATTACACTAGCAAAGGTAGCAATAAAGGAAAATGTCAAATGTTGGTGGAACATTTGGAAATGTAGGTGCTTTAATGCATTCACAACAGAGCTGTTATTTAGTCAACATGTATTTGTTATGAACTTCCAATTTCCCAGGTACCATACTGAGTGCTAGGGGGAAAAAGGCAAAGTTTCCTACCCTCAAGTAGCTCACATTACAGTGGGGGAAGCAACACACAAACAATTATGTACATGGGAGGTAATCTCATAGTGAAGGCAGTAAGTGTAGAAGTGACTGTTGCATAAGTTGGGATTTGAACTGAATCTTGAAATATGCCAGAGATATTAACAAGAGTACTTGAGTGAGGAAATATCTGCCATAGAAACTCTAACTTTCCCCTTGGTGAAAAGACTAGAAAAATTTTACTGAGACGGAGATCTAAAGAAGGGTCTGCTAGGATTATCTGTTGAGATGCATTGGTTCCAGCTGTTAAGATTTGTTGAATTTTCAATATGAAAATGTATACATTGGAAATCATCAAATGCTTCAAATTAGGACTTGATTTATTTTATTTTGTTTAAGCTTAATAAAGTGATGGGGTAAAAGGTTATTAATGAAGATTTAACTTAAAGATTTGTTGCATTTAAACTTTTTTTTTCCCATAGAGACATGAAAGGATGTTAAAATCTTTACAGAATGCCAAGGATCAATTATGGAAAGGTAAAAAAGAGAGCGAATGGGAGCTGAACCAAGATAGCAGAAGTAAAAGCAGGGCTTGAGCTCACCTCCAAACTCCTCCAAATACCTATAAAAATGACTCTAAACAAGTTCTAGACCTGCAGAATGCACAAAATGACAGAATGAAACACATTTCTAGACTAAGACAGTCTGGAAAACCAAAAGGAATGGTATATAGCTATAGTTTTGGAGAAGAGTGCTGACCTTTGGGGACTGCATCATGAACAGACAGATCCAGAACAAACCTCAGGGTCTGAATCACTGGCAGCTATGTTGGATTCCAGACTTCTCAAACCACAAACACTGAAAACAGCATGGAAGGTCAGAGGTGGAACACCATGGGAACTGGATGAAAGAGGAGAATGTTGTTTGGCCCCAGCCCTGGGGCAGCAGGGATGGTGGCAGCAGGGACAGCAGAAGCAGAAGCAGCAGTGTCTGCTTTCAGACTTCTGGATCCACAGACACTGGGGGACAAAAAACACCAGAATACAGGAACAGTACACCTGCCCCTACCTCACTGTAAACAGAGTCCTGCCTTGACAGGGGGCTAGAAAGTCATGTTTTCATCTGGTAAGATGAGTAAACAATCTAAAAAAAGTCAGACTATAGAATCTTATTTTGGTGACAAAAAAGATCAAAACATACAACCAGAAGAAGAAAATAAAGTCAAAGTCCCTACATCAAAAACCTGAAAGAAAAATATTAATTGGTTGCAGGACATGGAAGACCTCAAAAAGGATTTTGAAAATCAAGTAAGGAAAGTAGAGGAAAAATTGGGAAGAAAAATGAGAGTGATATAAGAAAAATAATTTAAAAAAACACGTTAACAGCTTGCTAAATAAGACTAAAAAATAGTGAAGGCGATAACAACAAAATACAGACTAACCCAAATAGCGAAAGAGGACCAAAAAACCAATGAGGAGAATGACGTGAAAAGTAGTGTTGGCTAAATGGAGAAGGAAGTTCAAAAGCTCACTGAAGAAAATTACTCCTTCAAAATTAGAATGGAGAAAATAGAAGCTAAAGACTTTATGAAAAATCAAGAAATTATTTTAAAAAAAGAACCAAAAGAATGAAAAAAATAGGAGACAATATGAAATATTTCATTGAAAAAGCTACTCACCTGGAAAATAGATCTAGGAGAGATAATTTAAAAATTATTAGACTACCTGGAAGCTATGACAAAAAAGAGCATCAACATCATCTTTCAAGAAACTATCATGGAAAACTACCCTGAAGTTGTAGAATCAGACAGTAAAATACACATTTTAAGAATTCACCAATCGCCTCTTGAAAGACATCCCAAAAGGAAAACTCCTAGGAATATTGTAGCCAAATTCCAGAGCTCCCAGGTCAAGGAGAATATATTGCAAACAAACAGAAAGAAATAATTTGAGTTTTGTGGAAATACAGTGAGGATAAAAAAAGACCTAGCACCTTCTACATTAAGTGATCAGAGGGCTTTTAATATGATATTCCAGAGCTCAGAGAAGCTAGGATAAAAAACAAGAATCAACTACCTGGCAAAAATGAATATAATATTTCAGGGGAAAAGTTTCAATGAAGCAGAGGACTTTCAAGCATTCTTGCTGAAAAGACCAGAGCTGGATAGAAAATTTGACTTTCAAATACAAGACTCAAGAGAAGCATGAAAAGGTAAACAAGAAAGAGAAATCATAAGGGATTTATTAAAGTTGAACTGTTTACATTTTCTACATGAAAAGATGATATTTGTAACTCATGAGACCTTTCTCAGCATTAGCGTAGTTGAAAGAAATAGATAGGTAGGCAGATAGACAGACAGACAGACAGACAGACAGACAGACAGACAGACAGACAGACAGACAGACAGACAGA
>NW_027185791.1:26123274-26259278 GCF_028583685.1 Petaurus breviceps papuanus | reverse complement strand
AGACAGACAGACAGACAGACAGACAGACAGACAGACAGACAGACAGATAGATAGATAGATAGATAGATAGATAGATAGATAGATAGATAGATAGATGGCAAAGGGTGAATTGAACATAAAGGGATGATATTTAAAAAATAAAAAAGGGTTAGAGAGGAATATATTGGGAGAAGGAAAAGGAAAGAATAGAATGGCAGAAATTATCTCACATAAAAGATGCAGGAGAAAAGTTTCAAAATGGAGGGAAAGAGGGGGGTGAGGTGAGAGGGAATGAGTGAAACTTACTATCATTGAATTTGGCTTAAAGAAGGAATAACCTACACACTCAATTGGGTATCTTACTCTACAGGAAAATAAGGGGGGAAGCTGATAAGAGAAGGCTGAGATGATAGAAGGGAGGGCAGATTTGGGGTAGGGTTAGTCAGAAGCAGACACTTTTGGAAAGGGACAAGGCCAAAGGAAAAAATAGAATAAGTGGGGTGTCAGGGGCATATGATGGAGGGAAATGTAGTTAGTCTTTTACAACATGTCTATGATGGAAGTGTTTTGCCTAACTTCAAATATATAACCTATGTTGAATTGCTTGCCTTCTCAATGGTGGTGGGTGGGTAGGGCAGAAGGCAGCAAATTTGTAACTCAAAGTTTAAAAAAATGTTTTTACATGCAAAAAAGAGCTAAGGCTAGAGCTTCATGATGCATGAAAGGCTGGAAGTACAAGGTGAATTCTGAATTGCTTTCATAAAGATGAAACAACTTATTGTCATAAGGAAAGAAACAATTTACAGAGAGGGTGTGACTGGGAGGAAAAAAAAAGACAACCAAAGGAATAGAATATTTTCTAGATACAGATTTTGGGCCACACTAATGCCTAGTGACAGAATACTAGCTAGATCATGTATTATTAGAAATATTCTCCTTTGAGAAAGGAGAGAGATTTTTCCCAAGGGGCTATAAAAATGTGCATACACTTTGGCCCAGAAATACCATTTCTGGGTCTTTATCCCAAAGAGATCATAAAAGTGGGAAAAAGGACCCAAATGTACAAAAATATTTATAGCAGCTCTTTTTGTGGTAGCAAAGAACTGGAAATTGAGGGGATGCCCATCAATCAGGGAATCACTGAAGAAGTTGTGGTATATGAATGTAAGGGAATATTATTGTGCTTTAAGAAATGATGAGCAGGCCGACTTCAAAGATACCTGGAAAGACTTATATGAAATATTGGTGAGTGAGGGGAGGAGAACCAGGAAAACACTGTACATAGTTACAACCACATTGAGTGATGACTAACTTTGATAGACTTAGCTCTTTTCAGCAATGCACAGCTCTAAGACAACTCCGAAAGACTTATGATGGAAAATGCTATATACATCCAAAGAAAGAATTCCAGAGTTTGAATGAAGACAAAAGCGTATTATTCGTTCTCTCTTTTTTTGTTTTGTTCTGTTTCTTCTTTCTCATGGTTCATCCCATTGGTCATAATTCTTCTTTAGAACTAGGCTAATATGAAAATGTTTAATATGAATGTGTGTGTATATATATATATATATATATATATGAGTTTCTTGCTTCTCCCTTCCCTTCCTTAAGGGTTTTCCTTGTGACCACCACCTCCTGCAGTGTTCCCTCCCTGTGGTCCCCCTTCTTTACCTACCCTTTCCCCTTAATGCTATTTCTCTCCCTTCAAATATCCCCCCCCCCCTTATACTCCTACTTCCTATAGGACACAATAGATTTTTATTCTTATCAGAGTATGTTATTCCCCCTTTGACACCAAACCAATGAGAATAAATTTTATACAGTGCTCCTCTCCCTCCCTCCTTTCCCTCTATTTAATGAGTTTTTTGTGTCTTTTCACATTAGAATCTTAAACTTAACTGATTATGCTGACCCCTCTTTTAACCAGAACCAATGAGAATAATGTTCAAATGATGTTCCTCTTTCTCTTTCCTTCCTTTCTACTATAATGTGTTTTTATGGATCTTTGTATGGCATATTTTACCTTTTTCTATCTTATCCTTCCTTTTTATTCCATTACATTCCCTTTGAACATGTTAGTAAGATTTCTTTTTTTTTTATCATCAGATAAGTTAATTTGCATCCACACCCTCTATCTGTCTATATCCCTTTTAAAGGTCATGATTATCATATCAATTTCAATAGTGGCACTTATCAGCTTCTCATGTAGGGATGTAAAACATTTGATCTTATTTCATCTCAAGTTATGTGCATGTGTATGTGAGTATGCATGTGCATATGTGTGTATGTGTGAGTGTGTGTTTTCCTTGTTTACCTTTTTATGTCTTTCTTGAGTCTTGAAACTGGAGATCAAATTTTCCATTGAGTTCTGGTTTTTTCATCAGGAAAATCTGGAAGTCCCTTATTTTATTAAATGACCATCTCCTTGCCTGAAAGATTTTGCTCAGTTTTGCTGGGTAGTTAATCCTTCGTAGCAGTCCTAGCTCTTTTCCTTACAAAATATCAAATTTCAATTCCTCCAATCTTTTAATGTATAAGCTGCTAGGCCCTGTGGGATCCTGACTGTCATTCCACAATATTTGAATTGTTTCTTTTTGGCTGATTGCTATATTTTCTCCTTAAACTGGTAATTCTGGAATTTGGCTACTATATTTCTTGGGGTTTCCAATTCAGGATCTCTTTCAGGAGGAGACTAGTGAATTCTTTCGATAACTATTTTATCTTCTGATTGTAGGACTTCAGAACAGTTTTCTTTGATAATCTCTTGTAGGATGTTTTCCAGGATGCTTTTTTCATCATGGCTTTCTATTAAACCAATAATTCTTTAGTTATTTCTCCTGGATCTGTTCTCCAGATCATTTGTTATTCCAGTGAGATATTTTACATTTTCTTCTAATTTTTCAATCTTAATGTTTTCTTTGATTGACTCTTGGTGCATGATAGAGACCCCAGCTTCTATTTGACTGATTCTAATTTTTAGTAGATTATTCTTTTTGGTTAGTTTATGAAGGTCCTTTTTAGGGAGGTATTTTCTCAAATTAGTTCACAAATTTTACTTTTTAAGGATTTGTTTTCTTCAGTGAGAGTTTTTTTTTTTCAAAATTGGTCACTGTAGATTTAAATTTATCTTCTACCTCCCAAATTTGGCTTTAAAAATCTTTCTTGAGCTCCTCCAGGAATGTTTTTTGGACTTGAGACCAGTTCATATTTCCATTTGTGGTCTCAGGTGTGGACATGGAGTTTATGGTGTCTCCTGAAAGTGATTCTTCTCATTCAGAATAATAGGATTCTATTGTCTTTGGTCTTACCTTTGCAAGTTGCTTGTGGCCCATTGTAATTGCCTATTTCCTGTGCTTTAAAATGTATTTCTGCTCCTGGGGTACAGAGGGCTCTGACCCAAGCTTCTCAGGCTGGGAGCTAGGTGCCTGGTTCTTGGCTTTGTGTGGTGTAGACTCTGGTTGTCTAGATTGAGGCCAAGGCCAGGACTCTCAGTGTTTCCCCTTTGTTACCCTGAGGATCATAGAGTAATCTGTTGGGAAAGGGTGGTCTGGCCCCTTCAGATTTCTCGCTCTATGCCTATGCCCCTAGGCTACAGCACAGGGAGGCTTTTGCTGGTTAGGTGAGGTGGGCTTGTTGGGACCTCATCCAGCTCTTCTCTTTAGACTCCTATGTGCATATATAAAATTTCAGTCATCATTAAATACCATCACTAGTTTTACAAATTACTACTGTACAATTTGACTCAATTTAGCCAATCTCCTCGAAAAAAAATAGAATTGATACCTCTACTTTGATTTTTCTTATTTACATATAAGCTCCTATGTTTTCTAAGCTCGTCACTTCATTGAAACTGCTCTCTCCAATGATTTCAATGATTTCTTCATTTCTAGCTCTCAATCTCATCTGAATTCTTAAGCTTAATATATGTGCTGCATTTGTCATTGTTTACAATATTTTCCTGTTGGTTACGTTTTCCTCCCTGGGATTTCATACCTATTCTCTCATTCTCTTGCATGGTTCTCCTCTTCCCTACATGACCTTTCCTCAGTCTCTTTTAATTGAACATCTCAATAAATACCCCTCTTCCACAACCATAGTTTTGTCCAAATGCTTGTTACTCAGCTCTCCCTCTCTCCCTCCCTTTCCCTCCTTTCTTCCCTCTCTTTCCCTCCCTCCTTCCCTCTCTCTCTCTCTCTCTCTCTCTCTCTCTCCCATTTTGTAAGGGTGAGGGGTGAGTATAATATGAGAATAAATCAATTAAATCATCTCTAACCCATTTAAATTAACTAATAAAATGATACCTTTCTCAGGTGAGAAAAATCTCAACTATGAATTGGGGCAAATAATAGCATCCACCTCATAGGGTTGTTTTGAGTACCTAATGAGATCATATATACAAAGCACTTTGCACATCTTAAAGTATTATATAAATGTCAACTATTTTTAAAAACTGAGTTCTTTAAGGCCAGGAACTGATTTGCTTCTATAAATAGAGGTGGCACTTGACCCATGGTGCAAATATTTCAGAATCAATTTTTTTTCCACTGTATCACATTGTCTCTTTATTTCTACATGTCTCCTTACCCAAAAGCTATCCCATAGAACAAAGAGTAATAAAGATGAAAAGAAATTTCAACAAAATTAACACATTACCTGAATCTAACAGTATATGTAATGTTTCACACCTCTGCAAAGAAAGCAGACAGATGCATTTCATGTTCCTGAAGAATTAACTTTATGTTTGCCTCAAATATTATATTAAAACTAAGTGTTTGGATTTCATCTAAGATGCATTAGTAGTCACAGTTGCAATAGAAATATTTTATTACCTACCTATGTGACATTGAGCCCACCCCCTTGTATCAACTAATCTCAATTTCTTCATCTGTCAAAACTGAGGGAATTAGATCAGATCATCTCTAATTAAGCCCTTCGAAATTATAAAAAAAAGCTTTAAATACTTAACTAAGAATGAAATGCTTCTATCTATTCTCTCTCAACATTCTTTATTTTTTTCTTATTCATCATCTATGCCAGTGTCTTCATCTATCATTCCTTTGTGGCTAACTTCCAAGTTATAGCTCCATTCCTGATTTTTCTGTTTAACTTTACACCTGCATTTTCAAATTTAAGTTGGGCAGCTTTACTTGTACACTGACTAAGGAATTTAAGTTCAATATATTTTAAATTGTATTTGCCCCTTGGAAATAAGACTCATCTCTGCCCTTCTTATTTCTCTTAATGATTCAATCATTCTTCTATTCATGTTGACTCAAAATTTTGAGGTTAGCTTCAACTAACCTCTTTTTTCCTCTCTTCATTCCTCCTCTTCATAGGGTTGCCTATTCTTATTTATCTTTCCATTTTCTTTTAATTTTTATTGCAATTTTTTTTCATATTTGACCCTTACCATTCCCACTATAAATGGCTTAGTTTAAGATATCATGTTCTGACTCCTTGAGTATTAAAACTTATTTCAACTTGTTTCCCTATTTCTAATTTCTCCCCATTGACAGTTAAATTTATAAAAAGAACCACACCCAGAAATAACTGGCCGTGTAACCTTGAGCAAGTTACTTAACCCCGATTGCTTAAAAATATATAAAAAAAAGAAAAAAAATTTATAAAAAGATCCTGGATTAATTTTCTAAAACTATAGCTCTGATCATGTCAATTGCCTACTTAAAAATCTTTGATGGTTTCTTATTGCATACTGAATAGAGCCCTTATCCAAAAATCACCATGCAAAGCCATTTGCAATTTGGTCTCAACCAACCTCTCTAACTTCATATTCTATAGACCATTAACTTTTACCTTAATGAAGGAACTTTCCATTGTCAACAAACTAGCAGTAGTTTTCTCCTCTTTTAAGCAAATGTAACATTTTTGTAGCATTCATACAACACTGATCACTTATGAATTTGTATGAGTTATTTTTACATATTTTCTATTGTTTACTACCTTAGAAGCTCCTTGAAGGCAAGAAACATATCTCAAGGCTTTTTTTTTTCCCTGCAGAGAATGACTCAGTGTGCCTTGAGGATAGCAGTGTTTCAATAATATTTGTGGAATGATGGGAGGGAGGAAAGCAAGAAAGCAGGAAGGAAGGAAGGCACTTAAGCCATATAAAGTGTCATGGGCTATTTGGCATCCCTAGAGGTATATAGGAAGTTAATGGAAAATTGAAACTAGGTCTCTGAACATACAGTCCACTGCTCTTCCTAATAGATTAGGTTATAGCTTGTTTCCACAATTTCCACTCCAAAGATTTGCATTAGAGCAAGTTAGACAGAGTTACTATGGGAAGAACAGTTTGTCAGTTTTCAAAAGCAGGATAAAATGTTGTAATACCAAAATTACTGCTGGAAGTGTTGTTATTTATATATGGCATCATCAGGTTAGAAAGGGTAAAGAAAAATCAGTGATGCCATTTCCCCTTCTGTATTAAAAAGTGTCAGTAGTAATATAATCCCAAAGTCATATTCATTGCTATCTTCTGTTGGCTTATTTTTTCCTATTAGTTTGAGAAGCATTGTTGTACAGGGGAAGATAGAGAACCAGATTTACTTTGCAGGGTAGTAATATTTATCACAGATTCCTAGCATCAGGATACCAAGGTATTACAGAGCCTCCTCTCCCATTGCTGGATATATTGAAAGCCAATTATTTGTTTCACATTGTGCATCTTTTGCGGATGTGGCTATGTGAATGTGATAAATGACAGGCTTGATGTCACTGGAAAACTGAACCATCTGTTACATAGTGACCCAGATTGATCTTTAAACCTTCTTTCTGGCTATATCCCCAACTCGCCTGTTCTTTGCTTGGCATATTGTAAGAAATGATACTTAGATACATAATTACTTTGTTCTGGATAATCATGGAACCTAAAGGGCTGTGAGCTTGATCATCTAGTTCTTTCTCATGTCATTATACACGAATTTCCAACATCATCATGGTCATGATCATAATAGTGAATATTTATGTAACACTCAATTCAGGCACAGTCTTAGAAATTTCAGAATTATCTCATGCCATCCTCACAGCCCTACAATGCAGATGCTATTATTATTGTCCCCAATTTAAAGATAAGAAAGCTGAGGCAAAAAGGGATTAATTGATTTGCACAGGGTCACACAGCTAGCAAGTATCTGAGACTGGATTTTAAATCAATCTTTTTGGCTCAATGCCTAACATTCTATTCACTGTGTCACCTGTCTGCCTGACTTCTCTTCCCCTTAACCCTGCAAATCAGAGTCACCACATAATGAAGCAAACTTCCTTTTTCTCTCTTATTTTGCTCCACATTTTCATCCCTGTCTACATGATGGTCAACCTGTCATAATCCTTTACTATATTGTGCCTTTTCTCCCATTAGTGACTGACTCCCAGGGTCTCAATTTTGATGAAGGACCCAGACCAGCTAACCTTTGTTGTCTCCCTGGATCTGCTTCTAACTTCTCAGGCTTTGACATTCTGCTCCAATGTACATATAATCCCTCCCCTTCCAGTCTTTCCTGTCCCCTTTTCTTTGTTTTCTCTCCCCTTTAACTTTAAACCCTTGAGGGCAGGGACTGTCATTATTTTTATTTGGATTCATATCCCCACTGCTTAGTACAGTGCCTAGCACATAATAAGTGCTTTAAAATATTTATAGCTTTCTTTCCTTGCATTTATTGAAAATCTGATATGTGACAGATTCTTCTACATGCTGAGTATACAAAGATATAAACTGTCCATGCTTTCAAAGAAGTGGCATTCTACTGGAGAGACAAGACATGCATAAAGAAGTATATGCAAAATAAATGAAAAGTCATTTTTGCGATAGGGCAAGGAGGCACTAAGGCTCAGAGACATCAGAAAAAAGATGCATTATAAGGTGGGTTTTAAGTGTTTTTAAGAAGGCTGGGTATGCTAAGAAACAAAGTTGAGGAAAAAGAACATTATAGTCGGAGGTGAGCAGCTTTACAAAGGCAAATAGGCAGAGATACTGCTGTGGGTTAGGAATAATAATAACAATGTGAGTAACAAGAAAAAGACACATGTGAGAGATATTGTGGCATCAAAATGGATAAAACATGAACTAATTGGATAGCTAAGGTGAGGGAGAGTGAAGAATTGAGATGATCTGAGGTCATGGAGATTGAAGGATTGTGATGCCATCAGTAGAAATAAGGAAGTCCCTAAGACAGGTGGGCCTGGTGGGGAAGGACTGATTTCAGATTTAGATACTTTTAGTTTGTTATATCAATAGGATATTTTAATAGCAAGCAGAGAAGTGGTTCACACCTTGTTTCAGTCTGTTAAGAAACAGAACATGTACACTCCACAACTTGTCAACTCCTGGGGAGAAGTTAATGACTATATAATGAGATCTCCAGGGCTAGAGACAGCAGGAGCTGGAAAGAGGACTCTGGTGGTGGCAGAGTCAAGGGGAATACTTGTAGTATCCTGGAACTCTGTCTGCTCTGTCTGTATTGATGTTTGTTTTTGATACTTTGTACAGAAGCCCTGGGACCTTACTGGAAGCCTTGAAAGAGGATTTTCTGGTTGTATGTTTACAGAAGTCCTGGAGGAGGGTTTTGGAGGTCCTGACACTTTACTGACATTTTTTGCAGACCCCGTGGACCCTGTTTGTGGGTCAGTGTTGATTTCTATGTTGATGATTTGTGTTGAGTTCTCAGACCTTGTTTTTGGGTCTGAGTTGGTATCACAGGCAGATAGTGAATTGATGATGGTGATGGTAATGTGCACGAATATTATCATGGCTCTGTCAAGCTTTGTCTTCCCAGAAAAAGGAACTGTGAAGGACTTGAGGTGGACTGGACACTGTGAGCTTCAATATAGAAGGGGAATTGAAGAAAGACCTAGAGAAGGAGCTGGACAAGGAACTGGGAGCTGCCTGCCATTTGATCCTAGGTGACAGTTGGAGCTAGGACTATGGAAGAAGAACCATGGAAGATGAGAGCCAGCCTTGAGTCAAGCTGAAAGAAGAATTTACTTCGATACTGTTTACTGACTGAGAGGATTATGATTTACTATAACCTAGGAGTGAATGACCTGTGTATTTTCCACTAACCATTAAGAGCTTACTGAGAAGTGAATGGTGATTGAGTAATAACTGATGATTGAATAGTGACTGATTTCTAACTTAGTGTGCCCCAAGAGTGGAGAACTTTTACTATTATATTTTGTGACCCTTAAGGAGGCAAGCCTCCTTAAGAATGACTGAATGATTAAGTTACTAAATGATTGTTCTTTGTTGAAAACGTTGTGACCCCTGAGGTGAAAACTATGTGGCCATTTTCTGTGATAAGTTGTAACATTGTGAATGCTGTACCTTGATTTTCTGTGAATGTTTTGCTTTGATTTGTTATGGAATAAATAGTGTGTTCTCTATACTGTTTAATCAGAACCTTAAAAGCTGTTCATAGTAGCATTCTTCTGGAAACCTGCTCATGGTCAGCTTTACACATATCCTCTTTGAAATTTCACATAAACATTTGGTGATATGGGACTGGGAGGCATATTTTTATACCCAGCTCTTGTCTTTCTTCTGCTCTCCAATGACAAATTATGGGAGCAATCAGTCAGAAAAGACAGGAGGGCATGGGATCAAGGATATAAGTAGAGGGACTGACCTTGCTAAAAAGAAAGGTCACTTTTTCATCAGAAATATGAGGAGAGAATGGGTGATAATGTTAAAGGTTTATGAGCCATAAACAATGGTAGAAGAGAGAATTTATAATGAATTGACTCTTTTTAAAGTAAAGCAATAAGGAAGGTCCGAAGCTGAGAGAGTGGTACGGAAACATTGAGGAGAGAAAAGAAATTCAGGGACAACATTTGAGGGGAGTGAAGTAGAGGATAAATTATAGAGAAATAAAAGGATGGCCTTGCTTCAAAAGAAGGATCAATTTGATATTAGATAACATAAATAGCAAATAACACTACATTTGTAGTGGGAATATCAAGATTCAGTAATTTCCCCATATCTGTTCAGTAATCCAGGTAGGTGGTTTGGCAGAGCACAAGCAGTGATAGTACAGGGGGGCAAAGCAATGAAGAATAAGAAACTGTATAGTAATTTTAAACAGGTTACCCATAGGATTCAAACATGTAAAAGGAGGAAATTGACATCAGAGAAAGGGTTATTGCTTGATAAAGTACTGATAGATGAATAGACTAGAGATGATGGAAAAAATAGAGATTCGTTTTAAAAGTAGTATGGCATATGGTGAGATGAAATTATAGGAAATTGTTATCAGATGAAGTGATTTCAAACTGTTAATTGTGGAAATGTAATGTTTGCTGGTGATGACAACATAAAGACTGGGATTCTCCTTGGATAGTCCTGAGGGGAGGAGGAGCATATAGGTTTCTGCGACCCTTTATTGGTCACTGGAAGTACCTCAAGCGAGTGGATTATGTTGCACTAGAGGGCTGTTGGCATTCTTTCCAAATCTGAAGATTTTCTGCTTAGGTAAATTACTCTGTTTTTTAGTTTTTGTAAAGGGAAACTCTCCCCTCCCCCCCCAAAATGCAGTCATTCAAGAGTAGAAAGGACAAGAATTAATGTGAAGATATAGGTGGTAGAGATGTTATAAGGTAATCTTGCATATGAATATTTCATATTCATTTCCTTTCATATACTTTTCACTATTTTAATGAGCATTTATTGAGTTACCACTATGTACATGACATTTTGTTAGGAAAGGAAAAATGAGGTATTGATGAAATCAAAAATCTGTTTCTTACTCTTAAGAAGTTTGGTGGCTCAGAAAAATATGTTTTATCTATGTACCCTTTTACACTTTGCTAGAATTTATACTGGAATTTCTCTTTGCCACCAAACCTTTTTTTATTTTTTTTTTATTTTCAAGGCAAGAAAAATCACATGTATATATGACATGGGGAATCAATAGTTATTGGATTTTACTCATGAAGACATTTCCTCCTTCCAAGGTACAAAAGTCCAATGTGGAAAAGTGGAGAGTCTTAAAAAGATAGTAATTAGCCACCTGCTGACCTTAAGGGAAGCTCTAGGTTTTTTTGTTTGTTTGTTTGTTTGTTTTTAAATCATCATTTCTGCCCAAGGGGATCACGGCTAACTCACGCTATTACCTGGGGTCTCTGCCTTCCCACAGACAAGTATAGCTCTATCTATCCTTGGAGGAATCCTTCTCTGTCTGGAGGGACGTACATCCAGAAGTGGATCGTTCCTGAAGCCAACACTGCTGGACCAGACCTCAAGGCTGAACTTGAAGCAAAATGATACAAGCAATACAGGTCCAACCTGTTCAGAGGAAAAAAGGATTGCTGAGGTAGTTGTCTCTGAAGGATAGTATCTACTAAACATATAGTTGTCACCTTGCCAAAAACTCCCCTGGCATCCCAGCAGGAGAGGCCTGCTATTATCACTGGCATTAGAGTATTGGCTGAGTCAGCTCATTTATAGCCTTGCCTATAATTGGACTCCAGTAGATCGGAGTGAGAAAAGGACTCCCAGCTTCTTTACCTCTGAGAAGCTTATGGGACTGCTCTTTTCCATTGCTCTGTCTGCCCCAGAAGGTAACTTCTGGTTCTGCTTAAATTTCTCACCTCCATAACTGCCATCCTCCCTCTGCTCTTCTTCCTTTTACCCTTCCCATCTGATGTTCATTGAATTGATATTTGGTCCTTCTTGATTTCCTATATAAGAAAATGAACCTGCTTTTATTAGTTGGATTGGCTAAGAGCATTTGTTAGGCAAAATGCCATGTGTCATAGGAGCAACGTTCTAATGAGTGATGAGCCCAAAAATGTTATAGTGGAGCTTTACAAAATTATGATTGAGTTTGGTGACCATTTATTAATGATGCCATTTTGAAACAACTGTTGTTCAAAATGACCTCACACATTTGTCTACAATTTTTCCTTCCAGTGATTTTTCACTTGGGCTTACATCAAAAGTATTTGTGAAGCAGCAAATAGGCTTTTATGTGAAGATTGTTTCTCTCTTGTCTATTGTCTGATATTTGACACACACTGCTAAAATTAAAGAAAATATGATCTGGGTTCAAACATAGCCTCAGATATTTTTTTGAGATGTCTGCCCCTAGCTGTCCTGTCTCCGGCTCAATATCATTGTTTTTAAATAGAAAAAATGCTAAGTGCATTACTTAGTTTACAAATCTATTGTGAGGATTAAAAAAGATAATGCATGTGAGGTGATAAGTGAAACTTAAATATCATATGTTTCATTCTTGACTATTTTTTTATCCTAAATTTTAATTTTTTTAATAATCTCATTAGTTTCATGAGAATGGTGAATAGTTTATGCTAGCTATCCCAATGTATCAATAAATATTAATTAAGCACCTACAATACAAATACTTTCTTAAATGCTGGGCATAATTTTTTTTAAGCAAGATATGATCCATCCTCAAGGAGCTTATGCTCCAAGGAAGGAAAAGGAATAAGAAATATGCAGAAATATAGCCATCAAGTAATTAGCAAAAAGAACATTCAAATCAAGTATCTATGAGGTCAGCCTGCTTCTTTCTTCCACATTACTTTTTAAATGCATATTTCTAGTTTAAAAGACTATTGTTCTAGGGTGGCTATTTGGCACAGTGAATAGAGCACCAGCCCTGGAGTGGGAGGAGCTGAGCTCTGATCCAGCCCAAGACACTTAACACAAAAAAAACTAGCCATGTGACCTTGGGCAAGTCACTTATTCCCAATTGCCCTACCTTCCCCTCCAAAAAGCAAAAAAAAAAGACTATTGTTCAGAGAGACATGAGAAAACTTATATGAGCTAGAGTGATATAAGAATTATAAAGCCAGTTATTAATTATCACTTAAACAATGTAAATAGAAAGAAAATGAAACAGAAAAGTGAACAAAAATGGCTGAATTATGTGGAAAGGGAATGACCAAGCACTTCATGGAGAAAAGTTGAGAAAATGAACTTTCCTTCTTTCATTGGATAGATAGATGTTAAGGGTGTGACATACTGCATAATACTGTCAGTTAATGTATCCATTGCTCAGTTATATTGCTACATTTTCACTTTTGTAAATCTCTTACAAGTTCCCTGGTGAAAAGGAAAGAGAATTAAATATGATATAAAAGTATCAATAAATATTTTTAAAATTAAAAACCAATATTTGTAAAAGATGGTCATTGAATAACAAGATCATACGAATAGCATGATGTCAGTAATTGTTTTCAGTAATCCATTTAAAAAACACATGCCATATATAAAATACATGAAATTGAATCTACAAGATAAGGAGAAAGAGATCACACAAGGTAAAAGAACTCATAAAATTGGATTATTAAATATTTGAAGACTCCACTAAATTGTGTCAATCCCAAATCGAGTCAGACATAATCTCTCAGGTCAGAGTGTCTGTCTGTGAGGATCTTTTCACCCCAGGGATGTGACCCAGCATGAGCCACTCTCTCCCTTCTTTCCCTCTGCTCCCTTCCATATCAGACCAAAGGAGGTGATAAACATTGATTATGTTTAGCCATGCAGAGGAAAGGGCGGGCGGGGGGGGGGGGGTGAGAATGGAAGAAGGGAAGAAGGGAAAGTAGAAGAAATAAGCAGCACACAGCTCAAGATCCAATTAAAAATGAGATATTTTCTGAAGAGGCGAAGAGAAACACAACAATGATCATATTTTGCCCCCACCTCTTGATCCATATTCAATAAGTTTTGGTTGATCCACATTACCTTTATTACCACATATCGAAACTCCTCCTTCATTTAAGGATCTTCAAAAACTGGCTTCATTCTCTCTTTATAAAATTATTAGATAGTTCCATAGTGGACTTCTTGCCATTCTTCACAAACAAAACTCCATCTGGTTATAATAATGTACTTATTTCTACTAAAGAATAGAGATGTTTTTCCCTATTAAATAAACAAAGGGAATTATTAGGAGTAAGATGTAAGCTCCTACTTTAAAAATAACTGTAAAACAACTACAGAAATATCAGTATAAAATAACTGGGAAAAACATTTATTGCAAATATACCCTGTGATAAAATGATAAAACTGAAAGAAGCATAGTCTGTGAAAAATGCAAAAAAAAATGAAATAACATAAAATATATGCAAAAAGACATGACCAAAACTTTGGAGGGCTATCAATGATGGGAGTCATTTTATCCTATACAGAATGGGGAGCTACCAATAATTTTTGAGGAAGATTAACATGGTCAGACATATACAAGAATATTGTAAAAATTCAGGCAAGATTTGATGAGCTGACAGCTATTTTATTGGAGAGAAGGCAAAAGATGGAAGAGATGTTATGGTAATAGATCAGCATGTTTTGACAAGGGTTGATTAGATTATGAGGGGTAATGAAGACAGAAAATTTGATAATGATACTGATGGTCAAACATATATGATGTGAAGGATGGTCATGATATAAATAGAAAAGTGAATTTGGAAGGAAAGACAATTTTGAGGAAATATAACTGCATTATGGTGTTTAATATCAAATTTTGAATAAATTAAAGAGAAAAAAAGCACACCATTAAGTTAAAGAATTTGGTCAATTAGACTACCTCAGCATAAAGTTCATTTAATGTTAATTGTGTAACTGTGACTATCTATCTATCTGTCTGTCTGTCTGTCTGTCTGTCTGTCTGTCTGTCTATCTATCTATCTGTCAAAACAGGATGCTTAATCAATATAGAGCCAAAAAAAAAAAACCCTTCTATAACAATCCATCAATAAGGAAATAGACACATGAAATTCATACGTAAAAAAAAAATGTCAAATAGTTCTACTCAGAAATAGTAAAATTCACCATTATGAATACCATTAACCAGGGAAACTATTCACAGAATAAAGCAAAGGGTTTAGCCAGAAAATAAGAGATGAACGTTTTTTTTTTCTTTTTTCTTCTTTACAAAGAAAAGTTACTTTTTGAACTAAGTTGTCAATTGGTATTTGGCTAATTTAATCTGCACATATGTATTTTTGGACATGTTCTTTTTTTTTTTTTACCATTTATAAAGGATAAACTCAATGCATGCTACCAATTTCTCATTTGTCTGCCCAAAGGACAAATGCAGTTGTAGTTTATATGACTGAATGACGTGTCTTTGCTCTTTTTGACATTATAACATTAAGTGAAAGAAGTTGTCACATAAGAGTTAAATAGATGTGCTCATTGTCAAACATAATCACATGAAATTTTTCAATGCAGTCCTTCATATGGGAAGGTAATCCTGCTAAGTCATTCATATTTACATTGAGGATTTTTGTTGCTTGTTTATTTCCTTCTAGGTATGATTCTTCCAATATCTCTTGTGATCAAAGATATGACAGCAGTCCAGTATGAAATAAGCATTTTGTGGCTGTGAAAAAGAAAAAATAGAAAGTTGTCCGCTGACCCCACTTGAGAACCAGAACTCTTGATTTTCCCCAGTTACATGCAAAAACAATTTTTAACATTTGTTTTGAAAACTTTGAGTTAAAAATCTCTCTGCTTCTTCCTGTCAACCCCACTCCCCAATGGAGAAGGCAAGCAATTTGATATAGGTTATTCAGGTGTAGTAATGCAAACATTTCCTTATTAGTCATGTTGTAAAAGAAAACAGAGCGGAGGCAGAGACCCAGAAGAAGATGGGGCCGGCACAGAGACCCTGATGAGGCCTGATCAACATGGCGGCAAGTTAACCAACCAACAGCAAGAGCCATGGCCAGGCCTATCACTGCAGGGCTGCGACTGGATGGAGCTGGGTAAAAGTTAAGTCCAGGGCCCCTGGCAGTGGCAGCAGCTACTCCTGGGACTACAAACCCACTGCCTGGAAATTAAAAAAATACCCTATCTGTACTTACAGGGACCAGTATGGCAGAGTGAAACTTGGCTGCTCCAATAGCCCACTCTCACCCTCAAAACTTAGTAATTAATGCCCCAAAGCAAAACTCTAAACAGTAAAGTCTTGGAAAGCCTAGAGGAAGGGCATGGCAAGGACCATGCCTCAAAATGTGTACAAAGCAGACTGCAAAATCAAAGCCTCTGCAGTCCTACTATTGTGAGTAGGAGGAACCAAATTCAGAGGGAGACAGTGTTGACTCCACACTCACAGCTGAAGCCTTAACAGGGAACTGATCTCAAGCACAGAAAGCATTCTTAGATGAGCTCAAAAAGAGCTCTGAAAAACAAATTAGAGAGATAGAAGATAAAATGAGTAATTCTTTTAAAGTCAAAATTGCAAAATTAGAAAAACATTACAGTGAAGAAAACAGCTCTTTAAAAAGAAAAATGTGTGATATGGAAAAGGAGCTTCAAAAACTAACTGAGGGAAATAATTCATTAAAAATTAGAATCAACCAAATTGAAGCAAATAACTCCATGAGGAACCAAGAATCAGTCAAACAAAGCATCAATAATGAAAAATTAGAAAAAGAGGTAAAATATCTCAATGGAAAAATAACTGACCTGGAAAACAGATCCAGGAGAGATCATCTGAGAATCATATGCCTACCAGAAAATCATGATGAAAAAATGATCTTGGACAACATCTTTCCATAGCTCATAAAGGAAAACTGCCCTGAGATACTAAAACCAGAGGGTAAAATAGAAATCAAGAGAATTCACTGATCACCTCCTGAAAGAGATCCCAAATAGAAAAGCCCATGAAATGATGTGGCCAAACCGCAGAACTATCAGGTAAAGGATAAAATACTACAAGCAGCCAGAAGGAAACAATTCAAATGTCACAGAAACACAATGAGGATCGCACAGGATCTGTCAGCTTTTACACTGAAAAAATCAGAGCAACTGGACTATGATTTTTTTCAAGGCAAAAGAACTTGGGTTATAACCAAGGATCACTTATTCAGTTAAACTCAATATATTCTTCCAGGCAAGGACGTGATCATTCAATGATATAATGGATTTCCAGACCTTTCTGATGAAACAGCCAGAGCTCAATGGAAAATTCAACCTCCAATTATGAGATGCAAGAGAGACATAGAAAGAAACAAGGAGTAGATGGGCTTCATATTTACCTGGAGAGGCTTATACGAAATGATGCTGAGTGAGAAGAGCAGAACCAGGAGAAATTTGTGCACAATTACACAGACATGTATGTGTGACAAGCAACTCTGATAGCCTGGACTCTTCTCAGCAATGCAGGGTTATGAGTCTACTCCAAAAGCCTCATGATGGACAGAGATGTCTACCTTCAGAGAAAGATCTAGAAGGAACGGAGTTTGAATCCAGACTGAAGAAAACTCTGTGCTCTTTATCTTGGTCTTGTTTGGGTTTGTTTCCTCTCCCATTACATGTGACACAATCCTTCTTTATAACCTGATGAATGTCTAATGTGAAAGTCAATTAATTTGGCATAGGGAGGTAATGACATACACACTAAATAGGGCATCTAGCATAGTAGGGGGGCAGGGAAGGAGAGGGTGGATGATGGAAAGGAGAAGAGACTGGGGGGGAGGGAAGCTGGAAGCACCCATCTTTGAAAAGGGAAGGAATCAAAGTAGAGAATAGAACAAGTGGGTGTTGGGATAGGATGGAGGGAAATATAGTCATTCTTTCACAGTATATCCACTATGGAAATGTTTTGCATAGCTACACATGTATAACCTATATTGAATTGCTTATCTTCCCAGTAAGGGTGGGTGACGAGAGAGGTAGGGAAAGAATCTGGAATTGAAAGATTTAAAATCAAATGTTTAATATGTTATTATTATTATTATTTTATATATAACTGGGAAATAAGATATACAGGCACTGGGGCATAGAAATTCACTGTGCTCTACTGAAAAGTCGGAGAGGGGTGGGGGAAGGTATGAGAGAGAGTAGATTGGGGGAGGGGATATTCAGTGGGATCACTATTTTGGAGAAGTGGGTAGGGGAAAAATGAGGAGAAAATGGGCAACTCAAAATCTTGTGGAAATGAATGATGTAAACTAAAAAAATATAAACATATATAATCAAATAACAAAAAAATAAGAGGATTTGTTTTGTGAAATGTGGGAGGGAAAAGAAAGCAGAGCAGAAAAGAAGGTCTGAAGAAAAAAAAAGTTAAATGCTTCAATGTATATTAAGACATCATCAATTCTTTGTCTGGGGATGGATATCATTGTTCATCATAAGACCTGAGTAGTCTTGGATCATTGTATGACTGACAATAGCTAAGGAATTTATATCTATCCAACCTATATTCTATTGCTGTCAATGTGAACATAGTAAATTTTACTTTGTATCAGCTCATATAACTCTTTCCAGGGTTTTCTGAGAGCATCAGGCTCATCACTTCTTTAAAATATAATAATAATAATTTATTTATTTTTAGTTTTCAATATTCATTTCCACAAGATTTTTACTCCTAAATTTTCTCCCTATCTCTACCCTAACCCCCACTCCAAAAAGACAAGCACTCTGATTACCCCTTCACCCAGTCTGCCCTCCATTCTATGAACTCCCTGCCCCCTTAATGCTTTGCCTTTTACTTTCTTGTAGGGCAAAATAGGCTTCTATACCCCATTGCCTGTGTATCTTATTTCCCAGTTGCATTTGAAAAGAGTTTATAACATTTTTTTAAACTTTGAGTTCCACATTTTTTCCTACCTCCCTCCCCACCTACCCTAACTGAGTAGGGAAGCAATTCCACATAGGTTATACATATATAATTATGAAAAACACTTTCACAATAGTCATGTTGTGAAAGACTAACTATATTTCCCTCCATCTCTTGCCATACCACCATTTATTCTGTTTTATCCTTTGACCTTGTCCCTTTTCAAAAGTGTTTGCTTCTGACTACCCCTTTCCTCAATCTGCCCTCCCTTCTATGATACCCTCTCTTATCCCCTTCCCTCCTACTTTCTTGTAGGATAAGATACCCAAGTGAGTGTGTATGTTACTCCCTCCTGAAGCCAAATTCGATGAGAGTAAGGTTAACTTACTCCCTCTCAGCCCCTCCCTATCCCCCTCTTTGTAAAAGTTTTTTCTTGCATCTTTTATGTGTGATAATTTACCCCATTCTATCTTTCCCTTTCTCTTTATCCCAATATATTCCTCTCTCACCCCTTAATTTTAATTTTTAGATATTCTTTCATATCCATCTTACCCTGTGTTACCTATCTATCTATCTATCTATCTATCTATCTATCTATCTATCTATCTATCTGTCTGTCTGTCTGTCTGTCTGTCCATCTGTCTTCCTTCCTTTCTCTTTCTTTCTTTCTTTCTTTCTTTCTTTCTTTCTTTCTTTCTTTCTTTCTTTCTTTCTTTCTTTCTTTCTTTCTTTCTTTCTTTCTTTCTTTCTTTCTTTCTTTCTTTCTTTCTTTCTTTCTTTCTTTCTTTCTTTCTTTCCTATCTTTTCCCCCCAATTACCCCAATACTGATAAAGTTCTCATGAGTTACAAATATCATCTTTCTGTATAGGAATGTAAACAGTTCAATTATGATTTCCCTTTCCTGTTTACCTTTTCAGGCTTCTCTTTGTTCTTGTATTTGAAAGTAAAATTGTCTATTCAGCTCTGGTCTTTTCAGCAAGAATGCTTGAAAGCTTTCTTTCATTAAATATCCATTTTTTCCCCTGAAGGATTTTACTCATTTTTGCTGGCTGGATGACCCTTGGTTTCAATCCTAGCTCCTCTGGAATATCATATTCCAAGTCCTTTGATTCCTTAATGTAGAACTTCAAAGCCCTCTTGGGCTGGAAATTTGTTTCACTCCCTCATTTTGTGGGTTCTGCAGATCTAAAATTCATTTAGAGTCATTATTTATAGGTATTTGGAGGAGTTTGGGAGAGACCTCAAGCAAGTCCCTGCTTATGCTCTGCCAACTTTTCTCTGCCCCACCCATGCTCATCATTTCTCATAATACAGTAGTATTCCATTAAAATCACATGTCACAATTCATTCAGCCACTTCCCCACATGAAAGCATCCCCTCAGTTTACAATTCTTTGCCACCAGAAAAGAATGGCTATAAATATTTTGTATATACAGGTCCTTTTCTTTTTTGCTTTTTATCTCTTTTGGGATATAGACCTAGTACTGGTATTTCATAAAGGATATGCAAGGTTTTATAACTCTTCAGACATATTTCCAAATTGCTCTACAAAATGATTGAATTAGGCCACAATCCCACCAACAGTATATTAATGTCTCATTTTCCCCATATTCTTTTCATCATTTCTCATTTTCATTTTCTTTCCTATTAGCCAATCTAATAGGTATGAAGTTCTACCACAGAATTGTTTCAATTTGCATGTCTCCAATCAATAGTGAATTGCAGCATTTTTTTTTCATATGACTATTAATATCTTTGATTACTTCATTTGAAAGTTGATAATGTCTTTGGATCATTTTTCAATTGGGAAATGGCTTTTATTTTTTTTTTTTTTACAAATTTGTTTCACTTTTTGTAGGGTCAAGCACCCCAGCATCCCTAGGGTGTATGCCCACACAGCTTCTTAGATCTGCTTTGTTAAAGGAAAGCAACTCAAAATGGGTTAACAAGCTTACTTTAATCAATCAGATATATATTGTTTACCTAGTTCAGGGGGAAAAGGTCAGCACTCCGAACTTCATATTATACAGACAGAATTATCAAGACAGAGAAAAAGATCAAGTAGACAGTTTCCAAACTGTCCAACCATTACATCCATACCAAAACAACATCTGCGTTTCAACATCTGGGTTTTTCAAAGCTGAGGGGGTCTCTCAACAATGGCTTCCCAGAATCCAGATCAAATCACAGAACACTTCTCAAAGTGAGCCCCAAAACAAAGCTGCACATCAGGGCTTATATAGCCTTCTCCTGGCTCAGAGAATGTAACAACCTTATTGACTCACTGGCCAATCAAGAAGTATCTACTGAAAAACAAGCCTCCCTCCCCAGGCTCCAGGTGCATTTTAGCCTAGGGGCAGGGAAGATCTTTAAACTTTACATTCCCATTACACTTTTCTATACATTTGAGAAATGAGACCTTTATCAGAGAAACTTGCTTCAAAATTTTATTCAGTTACTATTGTTAACTGTGTTTCCATCCATCCTATCCATCCTTTATTTATTCTATTATCGCTTTTCTTTCACCCTGTCCTCTCTCCAAAGTGATTTGCTTCTGATGACTCCCTCCCTCAGTAATCCCTCACTTCTTTACCCCCCCCCTTATCTCCTCTCTTTCTCCTCCTACTTTTCTTAGGTTAAAGTAGATTTCTATACCAAATTGAGTGTGTATGTTATTCCCTCTTTGAACCAATTATGATGAGAGTAAGGTTCACCCATGTGCCCTCACCTCCCCCCTCTTCCCCTTCACTGTAAAAGCTTGTTCTTCACTCTTTTATATGAGATAATTTACCCCATTATACCTCTCCCTTTTCCTTTCTCCCAGTACACTCTGCTATCACACATTTTTTGACATATCATCCCTTCATATTCAAGTCACAGATGCGCCCTCTGTTTACATATACTCCTTCTAAAAGCCTTAACAATAAGAAAGCTCTTATGAGTTATTAGTATCACTTTCCCATGTATGAATGTAAACAGTTTAGCCATACTAAGTCACTTGTAATTTCCCTTTCCTGTTCACCTTTATATGTTACTGTTGAATCTTATATTTGAAACTGAAATTTTCCATTCAACTCTGGCCTTTTCATTAGGAATGCTTGAAAGTTCTCTATTTCTTTGAATATCCATTTTTCCACTGAAAAATTATGTTCAGCTTTTCTGGGTAGGCAATCTTAGTTGTTATTCTAACTCCTTTCCCCTCCATAATAACATATTCTAAGCCCTCCTATTCTTTAATATAGAAGTTGCTAAATCTAGTGTTATGCTGACATAGGCTCCAAGATACTTGATTTTTTTTCCTTCTGGCTTCATGCAATATTTTCTCTTTGACCTGGAAGCTCTGGAATTTTGTATACTATTTCTTGCATTTTTACTCTTGGGATCTCTTCCAGGAGGGGATTGGTGGATTCTTTCCACTACTATTTTATACTCTGGCTCTAGAATATCAAAAGAATTTCCCTTGATAATTTCTTGAAAGATGATGTATAGGCTTTTTCTTCTTTTAATAATGCCCTTCAGGTATTCCAATAATATTAAAATATCACACTTGCATCTATTTTTCAAATCAGTTGTTTTTCCAATGCAGTATTTCAAATTCTTTAAATTTTTTATTCTTTTGGTTTTGTTTTATTGTTTATTTATTTCTCACAGTCATTATTTTCTATTTTCTCAATTCTAGTTTTTAAGGATTATTTTCTTTACTGAATGGTTGCACCTCCTTTTAAATTTAGCGAATTCTAATTTTTTTTAAGGAGTTCATTTCTCTTCAGTGAATTTTTGTCCTTCTTTGCCTATGTGGTTAATTCTGATTTTTTAAGGTCGTCAAATTCTCATTTGCTTTTTGTGGCTCTTTTTAATTTTTATTTTATCTTTATCAATTTCTTTGTTTACTTTTAGTTTACAAGATTCAGTTCCACAACTCCCTGAGTTTCAAATTTTCTCTGCATCCCTCCCTCCTCCCTGCCATGAAAGCATGCAATCAAGCATAGGATCTGCAAATACTTTCATATTAGACATTAGTAAGGTTATAAAGAAGGATTGTATCAGATGGAATGAACAATGGGAAAGAGGAAACAAAACCAACCAAGAAAAAGAAAAAGATCAGGTGGTTTGTTTTGATCTGAATTCCAACTCAGTTCTTTCTAGTTCTTTCTCTGGATGTAGACATCTCTCTCCATCATGAGTCTTTTGGGATTGATTTAAAACCCTTTATTGCTGAGAAGTATCCAGTCTATGAAGTTGGTTGTCAAACATACGTTGTGTCTGTAATTCTGTACAAATTTCTCCTGGCTCGACTTTTCTCACTCAGCATTAGTTTGTATAAGCCTCTCAAGGTAAATATGAAGTCCATCTGCTCCTCATTTCTTATAGTACAATAGTATTCCATTACTTTCATATACCACAAATTTTTCAGCAATTCCCCAATAGATGGACGCCCCCTTAATTTCCAAATTTTTGACACCACAAAAGACCTGCTATAAATATTTTTGTACGTATGGGTTTTTCTCCCACTTTTATGATCTCTTTGGGATAAAACCCTAGAATTGGTGTTGCTGGGTAAAAGGGTATGAAATTATTTATAGACCTTTGGGCATAATTCCAGATTGCTCTCCAGAAAGGTTTGATCAGTTTACAACTCCACCAGCAATGCATTAGTGTTCCAATATTTCCACATCCTCTCCAGCATATGTAATTTTCCTGTTTTGTCATCTTAGCCAATCTGACTGGTGAGATGCGCTACCTAAGATATGTTTTGATTTGCATTTCTCTAATCAATAGTGATTTAGAGCATTTTTCCTTATGGTTATAGACATCTTTAATTTCTTCCTCTGGAAATTGCCTGTTTATGTACTTTGACCATTTATCAATTGGGGAATGACTTGTATTTTTTTTTTTTTTGGCAATTGAAGTTAAGTAACTTACCCAAGGTTACATGGCCAGATTTTTTCTGTGGATGTTAAGTATCTGAGGCTGGAACAAATAGAATGATTTGTATTCTTATAGATTTGACTCAATTCTCTGCATATTTTAGAAATGAGTCCTTTATCAGAGGCATAGTTTGTAAAAATTCTCTCCCAATTTCCTACTTTTATCTTAATCTTGGTTACATTGGATTTGTTTGTACAGAAAGTTTTCAATTTAATGTAATCAAAATTAGCTATTTTGTATTTTATAATGCTCTCTAATACTTATTTGGTCATAAAGTCTTCCCCTTTACACAAATCTGAAAGGTAAACAATTCTTTGCTTTCTGATATTGCCTACAGTATCAGACCTAGAAACTTCTACATGAAAATATCAAAGGGATTAGAATTTGATATTTCTTAAGGCAAAAGAGCTAGGACTTCAACCAAGGATTAACTACCCAGACAAACTGAAAATAATCTTTCAGGCAAGGAGATGGTCATTTAATGAAATAAGGGACTTTCAGATTTTCCTGATGAAAAAGCCAGGGCTCAATATTTATCTCCAATTACAAGAATCAAGAAAGACATAAAAAGGTAAACAAGGAAAACACACATGCACACATACACACTCGTGCAAACATGCACATAACTTGGGATGCAATAAGACCAAAATGTTTACATCCCTATATGGAAAGCTGATAACTGTCAATATCGAAATGTGTATGATTATCATGACCTTTAAAAGGGTTATACATAGATAGAGGGTGTGAGTATAAATGAACTAATCTGATGATTAGTAGAAGTTTCTAGGTACTGTGTAATACTGACTGTAGTTCCACAGTATTTGAATTGTTTCTTTTTGGCTGCTTGCAATATTTTCTCCTTAATCTGGTAATTCTGGAATTTGGCTACTATATTTCACAGAGTTTTCAATTTGGGATCTCTATCAGGAGCAGACCAGTGAATTTTTTGATAACTATTTTATCTTCTGATTCTAGGACTTCAAGACAGTTTTCCTTGACAATATCTTGGAGGATGTTGCCTAAGCTATTTTTTCATCATGGCTTTCCAGTAAACCAATAATTCTTAAGTTATCTCTCCTGGATCTGTTCTCCAGGTCAGATGTTTTTCCATTGAGATATTTTACACTTTTTTTTTTTCTAATTTTTCTGTCTTCATGTTTTATTTGATTGACTCTTGGTGCATCATAGAATCCTGAGCTTCAATTTGACTAATTCTAATTTTTAGTGAATTATTTCCTTCAGTTAGTTTTTGAAGCCCCCCTTTTGGGGAGGTATTTACTCCAATTAGTTCACTGTTTTCTTCAGTGAGACTTTTTCCCAATTTGGTTACTGTACATTTAAATTTATCTTCTACTTCCTTAATTTGGCTTTTAACATCTTTCTTGAGTTCCTCCAAGAATACTTTTTGGGTTTGACACCAGTTCATACTTCAATCTGTGGTCTCAGGTGTGGACACAGAGTCCATAGTGTTTCCTAAAAGGGATTCTTCTCATTCAGAATAATAGGTTTCTATTGTCTTTGGTCTTGTCTTTGCAAGTGGCTTCTAGCCTGTTGTATTTGCCCATTCCCTGCCCTTTAAAGTGTATTTCTGCTCCTAGAATACAGAGGGCTCTGACCCAAGTTTCTCAGGCTGGCAGCTAGGTGCCTGGTTTTTGACTTTGTGTTGTTGTAGCCATTGGGTGTCTAGATTGAGGCCAAGGCCAGGATTGTCATTGTTTCCTTTTAGATACCCTGAGGATCACAGAGTAATCTGTGTGGGAGGGGGTTGTCTGGCCACTTCATATTTCTGCCTCTATGCCTCTGGGCTACAGCTCAAGCAGGTTTTTCTGGTCAGGTGAGGTGGGGCTTGTTTGGGCCCCTCCAGCTCTTCTCAGCAGACTCCTTACTGCCTTAGTTACACCCTTTCTCAGTGACTTCTAAGCCTGAGGCTATTTCTGCTATTTCAGGATTTTACTCTGGGTGGGACATTTATCTCTGGGTTTTCTTGGTCAGGGAGGGATAATTGGAGCAGCCAGAGTTTACTTTGCCATCATGGCCCTTAGAAAATTAGGCAGGCGGTCTTTAAAATTCCAGGCTGTGGGCTGATAGCCCCAAGAAAAGCTGGTATCTCTGCTGTGAGCCCTGAGCTTTCTCTTACCCAGCTCTGATGGATCCTCCTCTATTGTGGTGTGATCCTGGTGAGATTGTTGCAAATCGCCCTTGGGATGGGTGAGTCTGCTGACTCTACTTACTTCTCTCTCTGCTGTAGTCTGCTCTCTCCAATCTGGACTAGTGCAGCCCCCGTGTGCTCTGTGCTCCCCTTGCCCTGACCCACATGGGCACTTTCTTGGGCTAGATTATGCCATGTTTTTCTCACAGTGGATTCTGACACTCCAAAATCCACTCAGATTCACTTTTTAAAGTTTGGTGATGGGATTCATTGAGGAGCTTAGAAAAGTTACTGCTTCAGTTCTGCCATATTGGCTCCACCCCCTTTTTGTAGCTCTTCGAACATTTGATCTAGTCTTTTTTTAAAGGAGTTATTTTTTTTTCAATATTTCTGTATGTCCTTTATCAAGCTCTTGACATCTTTTTCATTATTTTCTTGCATCACTCTCATTTCTCCTCCTAATTTTTCCTCTACATCTCTTGTTTGATTTTCACAATCCTTTTCTGAGCTCTTCCTTGGCCTGAAACCAATTCATATTTTTCTTAGAGGCTTTGAATATAGGAGCTTTGACTTTGTTATCATTTTTTGAGTCTGTGTTTTGATCTTCCTTATCACCATAGCAACTTGTATAGTTAGAATTTTTCCATTGTTTTCTCATTTTCCCTGCTTATTTTTTGACTTTTAACTTTTTGTTAAAGTAGGGTTCTGCTTCCAGAGTGGAGAACCATAGTTCCCTTCTCTGCATTCCTAACTTTAATTTTTCCTCATTCAATTTTATCCTCTTCACAATGATCATATTATTCTCCTGCCCCTTGATAAATATTCAGTTAGCTCTTGTTTGATATTACCTTTACAACAAATCTAATCTCCTCTCTCATTTAAGGATCTTCATAACCTGGTACAATTTTATCTTTTTAACATTATTACATATTTCCATTGTGGCCTCCTTCCCATTCTTCACAAACAATGCATCATCTCCTATCTCATTGTCTTTGTAATGTTTGTATCTCAAATCTTGGATTTTCTCTGTTCTTACCTCTACCTGGAATCCTTGGTTTCTTTCACTACTCATTTGTCACCTTCTTTACAAGGTGTTTTCTGGTGAACTCCCTTCATCATTAGCATGTTAGCACTTTTATAGGAGAGACTGTTTACCATTTGCCTTTGTGTCTTCATTGATTAACAGAATGCCCAGCACAGAGTGGGTGATTAATAAAGTAGGGCTCTGCTTGCAGGGTGGAGGGTGCATTGTCCCAAACTTCAGGGATTTGTATAGTTGTTTTCAGAGATACTTCTGGGGACCTGTACATTTTCAGTTCTTCTGAGGTGGTATGATCTAAACAGAAATGTGCTTCTTATCTCCTGGCCCATGCTCTAGTCTGTGAGCCACCACAAGAACACTTTTCCTCCCTGAAACTGACATATGTCTCTGCTCCACTGTAGCCGCAAGCTCTGGTGTACTTGTGCTTCTCTTCACGCTGAGACTTCCACCTAAGACTGCCACCCAGGACCCAAGTACAGGCAAAGCACCAGCATCCTGACTCAGTGCTAGCAAAGAGACCCCAGTCATCTCCTTCCCACCAATTGCATGAGCACCTTACTATCTGTGGACTGAGCTCCGGAAACAGCAACTGCAACTGCTGATTCAGTGGCTTCCACAGCCTACATCAGGTTTACTAGGGCTGGATCTATACTGACCTTCAAAGTTGGCTTTCTCAGGAAAATTATTTCACATCATAATAATGTGAGTTCTGCTGCTCAAGGAATTTCTATGGTATTATTAAAAGGTGTTTTGAGGGGTTTTAGGGAGAGCTCAGGCAACTCGTTGGCTTTGTTTCACCATCTTAGTTCTGCCCAAACAGTTACCTTTTACCTTTTTTCCTTTCTTTTTATTTCATTTTTATTAAATGTTTATTTTTAGTTTACATCATTCATTTCCACAAGATTTTGAGTACCAATTTTCTCAATGTCTTTCCTCTACCCACCACCCCAAAACAACAATCCCAATGTATACGTCCTCACCCAATCTGCTCTCTCTAATATCCTCCCCAATCATCCCTCTGACTTTCCAGTAGGGCAAGATGGATCTCTATATGCCAGTGCCTGTATATCTTATTTCCTAATCACATGTAAAACTATTATTATTATTATTACAATAACATATTTTTTAACATTTGATTTTAAAACTTTGAATTCCAGATTCTTTCCCTTCCTCCCTTGTCACCAACCCTTACTGGGAAGATAAGCAATTCAATATAGATTGTACATGTGTAGCTATGCAAAACATTTCCATAGAGGATATATTGTGAAAGACTGAGTATATTTTCCTCCATCTTATCCTGATCCCCACTTCTTCTATTCTCTACTTTGGCTCTGTCCCTTTTCAAAACTGTCTGCTTCTAACTACCATCTCCCAACCTTCCCTGTCCTTCATCATAACCCCTATCATTCCCTTTGCCCCTACTCTCCTGCAGGGCTACATGTCCTATTTAGTGTGTATGCCATTCCCTCCCTAAGCCAAATTCAATTACAGTAAAGTTGGCCTATTCCCTTTTGCCTTCCTGTTCTTCCCCTCCATTGTAAAAAATTTCCATTGCCTCTTCTATATGAAATCATTTACCCTAATCTGTTTCTCCTCATCTCCTCTCATTATATTCTTATTTCACCTTTTAAATATCATCTCTTTCTACTCAATTCATCCTGTGCACTGTCTATTTTTGCCTATACACATGTATACACACATTCACATATGTATTCATATGCCCGTATACCCTCCTATATAGAAATATATGTATATATAGACATAAATGTGTATATATATATACATATATATATATTTACATACATTTATATTACCTTCAACTATCCTCATACTGAGAAAAGATTCAAAAGTTTAAATTATCATTTTTCAATGTAAGAGTGTAAATAGTTCAACTGTGATAAGTTCCTTATGATTTCTTTTCCCTGTTTCCCTTCTCATGCTTCTCTTGCTTCTTGTAACTGAATGTCAAATTTTCTATTCAACTCTGGTTTTTTTCATGAAGAATGCTTGTAAGTCCTCTTTTTCATCGAATGACCATATATTCCCCTGAAACATGATACTCAGTTTTGCTGGGTAGGTGATTCTTGGTTTTAATCCCAGCTCCCTTGACCTCTGGAATATCATATTCCAAGGGCTTTGATCCCTCAATTTAGAAGCTAGATATTGTGTTATCCTTATTGTGTTTCCACAATATTCACATTGTTTCTTCTTGGCTACTTGTAATAGTTTCTCCTTGATCTTGGACCTCCAGAATTTGCCTATAATATTCCTAGGAGTTTTTTTTTTTTTTTTTTGGCAGGAATATTTTTCAAGAGCATGGTGAATTTTTTCGATCTCTATTTTGCCCTCTGGTTCTAAAACATCAGGGAAATTTTCCTTGAGAATTTCGTAAAGGATGATTTCTAGGCTTTTTTTTGATCATGGCTTTCAGATAGTCCAATAAATTTTAAATTATCTCTCCTGGATCTATTTTCCAGGTCAGTGGTTTTTCCAATGAGAAATTTCACATTGCCTTCTATTTTTTCATTTGTTTAGATCTTTTTAATAGTATCTTGATTTATCATATTGTCATTAGCCTCCATTTCCTCCAATCAAATTCTCACAGAATTATTCTCTTCAGTGAGCTTTTGAAATTCTTTTTCCATATGGAAAATTTGGCTTTTTAAGGCATGCTTCTCCTCATTGGCTTTTTGAGCCTCTTTTGCCATTTCAGTTAGTCTATTTTTAAGGTTTTGTTTTCTTCAGTCAGGTCATTGACTCTCTTTTCATGACTTTCATGCATAATTCTCATTTCTCTTCCCAATTTTTTCCTCCATTTCTCTTATTTTATTTTCTAACTCCTTCTTAAGCTCCTTTATGACCTGCAACCAATTCATATTTTTCTTGGAAGCTTTTGGTGCAGGAGTTCTAACTTCATTAGTCTTCCTGACATTCCATGCTTTGCTCCTTTTTGTGCCCAAAAAAGGAATCTAAAGTTGGAATCCTGTGCTTCCTTTGCTTGCTCATGTTGCCACTCAATTACTTGATTTTGAGCTTTTTGCCACAGTATAACTCTGCTTCCAGAGAGGAGAGCTTTGTCCCAAACTGGGATTTTCACAGCTTCCAGACTAATGAAATGCATGCCCTGTCTGAAGCCTCAACAGTCTCTGGCACATTGTCAAACACCCCAGGACCTCCACCCAAGACAGAGATCCAGATCAAAGCAGGTTAAAGCAAGAGTGATTACCCCTCTGAATGGTCACTTATTACCCTTACAATCTGCGGGCCAGGAGCTATGAAACAGGCATGTGGCTGTGGCTCTATGGACACCATGCCTCAACTGCTTCTCTCTCAGGGGCAGAGCCCTGACCTCATTCTAGGTCCCCCTCTTCCCAAAGTCCACACTGACCTTTTACTTGGGTTTGGCATTTATGCGTTGGTAATTCTGGTAACAGCCACAGCTGCTGGTGATCCGCTCTCCCAAGATCTGCTGCAGCTGGGGCTGGTGTGCCCACCCTGAGGCTAAAACCACAAGCTCACGTGGGACTGGGCTCAGCTCTTATTGTGCTTTGATGGACCCTTCCTGCTGGCCTGCTGGGCTGCCTTCAACAGGAGTTTTGCTTCTCTCTGTCACTTTGTGAGTTCTGTAGCTCTAAAATTTGTTTAGAGTCATATTTTATAGGTATTTGAGGTAGTTATGGGGGTATCTCACAGAGATTTGCTACTTCTATGCTGCCATCTTGGCTCTGCCCCTTCCCCCACAGTTACCTTTTCAAAGAGCTTATAGTCTAATCGGAGATAAAACATGCAAAAAAAAAATACATGTGAGCAAGTATTGACAGGGTAAATTGGAGATGGTCAACAGAGGGAAGGTATAAGCATTTAAGTGGATCAAGAGAGACTTTTTTCATAGAAGGTAAGGAAAATATGGAAGAGTTTGTCTGTGTATTAAGAGCCATTATTTACACTGAAGAAAATGTAAGGATAAAAATAGGAAAATTTATCTTAAGGAAATATGCTATTTTCTTTTAGCCTGCTTTTGAAGTCTTTTAGGTGTCTTTAGATTTCATTGAAACCAAATTGGCATAGCATTAGCTTGGTAGCTAAACTGAAGAGTCTTCATGTGTGTGAAGATTTTACTAGGTGATAAATGCCAACATGTTGACATTGAAATCTAGAAAAAGTCATAACACAATCTGTGGAAATGTTTCTGTGATGTAGTAAAGAAATATGTCATCTGTCACTCCTCAAATATTGGGCTGGGACAACATGAGAAAGATAAAATGAGGATGTGTATTTGTGGGTATGTTATAAGACTTTGTACTGTGAGAAAAGATTAAATGGTTCCAAGTCTAGAACCCTTCCATTTACCAGGAATCTATAATATCTATAGATTGTAAATAATATGCTTTATCTTAAAATTTTTATTAAATTCTTTGACTGAATTTGAGGCCTAACAGCAATTTTAAGGGTGTTCTATATATGTGTGTGTGTGTGTATGTATGTATGTACAGACACATGCATACATGCATGTATGCATGTGCATTATTATATATGTCTATGTTTACATGTATGTGCTATGTGTGCATGTATGCATTTCCCCCAAAAGTTGATTCACTCTTCTCTTTATGTCCACTCTTGTTATAGTCTTGGATAAATTAAATAATCAATTTACATCCTCTTCTTTACATAATTTAATTTCAAACACATTATACTATTTTTTAAAAAGAAAGAAATATTAATAAGAGATTTGATTTAGAATAGCTACAAAATACTTAAAACATTTCAAGATAAAATTTGCAAGATTTACATAAGTATAGTTATAAGGCATTTTTAAAGAATTAAGACAGAAAAATAATCAAAGCGACATGTGCACTGTTCATGTTGGGGAGGTGCCAAGACAAATGACTATACAAATTAAATTAATTTTAAAATTTGTTGATAAAACACATTATCAAAGGACCACATTATAGAAGTAGACTTAATAATAACAAAACTCATTTGGAGGAGTAAAAACCTTAACTAGATACTTCCATTCTTGGAAGATATTGTCAAATATTTTTGTCCGTTTCTCAGTCAAATTCCTTTAAACTTTTTAATGGTCACTTCAGTTTCGATCTTTGTTGATCTCCTTCATACATCTTACAATTCTGACCAGGATACTGAAGGCTACTGTTTCTTGTCTGGGTTTTCATCATAGTACTCTCTTCTTTTTCTCCTCTTATCGCTCTTTCTCCATTCCCTCTGATTGCTCATCATCTATATAATATCTCCTAAATATAGGCGTGCCTAAAGACTCTGTCTTTTGTTTTCATTTTATTCTATATTTTATTTGATGACCTCATTTTTTTCATGAGTTTCTTGATTATCTCTATGGAGATAACTCACAGATTTATATGTCCAGCCCCAGAGTCACTGCTGTTCTTCAGAACCACATTACCTGGTGCTTATTGGACATTTCAACTGAATATGTCTTAGGAACTTCAAACTTCACATAAAAAAAAAAAAACAGAAATCATTATCTCTAACAGTTTCCCATGTTAATACCTTCAGCCTTATCCTTTACTTTCCTTCATCCCACATATTCAATCATTTACCACATCTTGTAGTTTCTTCCTGAATAATCCCTCAGAATTTGGTTTTATCACTCTGTCTTCATAGCCACTGCCATAGTTCCAGCCTCCATAACCTCTCCCCTGGACTTTTCCAAAGGTCTAATTATTGCCATTGCCTAGTCTCACCCAAATCTAATTCATTCTCTTTTCTACTGACAAAGGGATTTTCTTTAGACATATTTCTGACCATGTGTCCCTTCTACTGAAAAAACTCCAGACTTCCATTTGTCTTTAGGATATTATATTTGGTTTTCAAATCAAACAGAAACTGGTCTCAACCTATCCTTTCAGGGTCTTCACAATTCAGCTAACTGTAATTTATTTAATGCTCTAATGGCATTTCAAACATTTTCTGTTTCAAAGGGATATTAATTTTGGACATTAAGCAAAAATAGGAGTACAAATATTAACCCCCCAATAAGATATTGGCACATTCTCCCATATATGAACATAGTACATCAACTCAGACTCTAAATAAAATGGGCTCATATTTTTAAATTCTGTTTCTACATTGCATTAGTTTCACTGAGTTAATGAAAATATGTATGCAAATGATCTTTTGTTTTGTGTTTAATTAATTATTTACCTTAAACATTCTTTTCTTTTTAAATTTGGACTTCTAGATACTCTCCCTCTCATTCAATTTCTATACATTGAGAAAATAAACAATATAATAATGATTATCAAATGTGTATTCAAAGCAAAACACATTTACATATTACCCCTACTGTAAAAATACTAAAAAAATGAAAATAAAGGAAAAAAAGTGGGAAAATTATGCTTCAATTTGCTCTCAGAGTTTATCATTTGTCTCTCTGGAGGTATATAACATTTTTCATGAGTCCTCTGTAATTGTTTATTATGTGATTATTATATTGATCAGAATATCCAAGACTTTCACAGTAGATTATCATTCAAACATGTTGTTAGCATGAACCGTGAGTAGTACTTACCTTTTCATCTCTTTATATAGGTCTTCCCAGAAGACCATCCTTTCTCATGACTTCTTAGATCACAATTGCACTCCACCACTCTCATATGCCACAACTAACCATTTCCCAATGGATGGGTATCCCCTACATGTTCCGTTCTTTACTATCACAAAAAGAAGTGCTATAAATATTTGTGTACATATAGGTCCTTGTATCAGCAATGCCATATTCACAATGTCTATGGAGATTACAAATATGCTGATATAATTATCCATCACAAAATACATCATGCTTGCCATATGGGGTATTAAGCTGGAAAATTTATTAAGATACCAAAAGACTGAGTCCCAAAACCAGAAAGTGAAAGCCAGCAGAGTAGTTATGACAATGGCACAGGTAGATAAAGTAGAAAGCACCCACATTTTCAAGCCTTTGAAACAGAACAGGCTACCTCAGGCAAGGGTCCTCCTCTCCCCACTCACAGCAACCACCCAGCGTCCGGGAAGCGCGCTCACAGTAGCTCCGGCCCCTGGCAGTCCTCAGCAGGAGTCCTTAGCAGAAATTCTGGCTAACTCAAAAAAGGGCTTCGCGCTGCCGCTGCCTCTGCTGCTGCTGCCGCCGTCACCACCACCACCAGTCACCTCAGGAACCCTAGTTTGGCTTCCGCTTCCTCTTGCTCCGCCCCTTCCTGCTACATCAGCAAGTCCAACGGGGCATGGAAGATCTTTAAATCCCATAACCCTTACAGTCCTTTTTAAAAAATTTGATTTCTTTGGTGTACAAACCTAATAATGGTATTTCTGCTTTGTAGTTTTATAGTCCTTTAGGCCTAGTTGCAACTGTTCTTCAGAATGGTTGGACCAGTTCAGTATTCCATCAAAAGAACATTAAAGGACCTGTTTTCCTTCATCGTCTCCAGTATTTGTCATTTTGTGAGATGTGAGGAGATACTTCTTAGTTGCTTTAATTTAATTTAATTTCTCTAATAAATAGTGATTTAGACCTGTTTTTCCTATTACTGTAGACAGCTTTGATTTCTTCTAAAAACTGCCTGTTCACATCCTTTGGTCATTTATCAACTGATTGTCAGAAATATGGTTCTTCCCTTTTTGAAATCTGGCCTCAGACACTTAATAGTTGTGTGACTACAGGCAAGTCACTTACTCCTGTTTGCCTCAACTTCCTCATCTATACAAATTAATTCGAGAAGGAAATAGCGAACAACTCCAGCATCTTTGCCAAGAAAGTCCCAAATGGGATCATGAAGAGTCAGACACAATTGAAAAATAAGAGGACAGAGCCAAAGGAGGGTAGAAGACTCTTGGCTTGCTACCCATGGACCTCCACCTACCTCATTAGTCAGTATTCCAAAATACTTAAAACACAATACATACTGTATAGTGATAAATGCTCAATGTGTTATGAAAACTTTTAACTTATTGAAGGATATCAGCAAAAGTCACTTTATTATGTGTTGATTGTAGAGGGTCTACCTTATAAAAAACAATATAAGCAATGCTTCACATGAATTAGCTATCTTGGAATTTTAATCCCTTTTCCCTGTAACACTTTAAGTCATAAGAATTTAGAACCTATACTGAAGAAAGGGAGAGAATGATAAAATAGAAATTGATCATCTGAAATCCACTCTAGGCTATTATATATATTTCTTTCATATCAAGTAATAGTTATAATTATAGGGGTGACTAGGTGGCTCATTGAGTAAAAGCGCCAGCCCAGAGATTGGTTCCAGCCTCAGACACTTAATACACACACACACACACACACACACACACACACACACACACACACACCACTAGCTGTGTAACCTTGGGCAAGTTACTTAATTAAATACCAATTGCCCTCCAAAAGGCAAAAAAAAAGTAATAATTATAACAAGGTACTATTGCTATGATTAAACTGAATTAAATATAGCAAATGCAGGATTATAAACAGTGTAAAATTTAATATTACTGGAGAGAAGAGAATGTTGAATAGCATTAAGTAATCATAAAACAAAATATATCACATCACAAGATCAAAAGACAATAATTACATGAAAAGTGATGTGATTCTTATTAATATGAATGGGATTTCAGGCAGGTTAGAGTCAAGTAAATATTTTAAATATTAGATGGATATAATAACCATATATTTATCCTTCTATCTATATCTCTCCATCTAGATATCTTTATATTTATAATGTTTATACACACATACTTGAGTCTGGACCTATGATTTTCCTATCCTAGAGAATATCTGGTGAGGAAATTTTCACTGCCAATACAGAATCACAACAACTCTATACTTTATACTCTTAGAGATTATCTGGGAGGGGCACTGAGGAGTTAATTTGTCCAGGATCACAGATCCAATTGACACAGAATTTGACCCCAGGTCATCCTGAATCTTGAGTCAACTCTAACCACTACTACATGCTTCCTCTTAATGGCTTGTAATAAAGAAAATTGCAAAATCTGCTTTCAGGTTCTCAGATGCATCCAAGTCTAACCTCTGCCTAATGAGGAATCTTCTCTATAATGTAACTATAAAGTCAAACTATTCCTCCTCTCTCCTTTTACCATCAACAAGGAGCCCACTCACTCCTTAAGCAGGTCATTTTGCTTTTGAAGAAGTATAATAGAATTATACAATTTAGGGAGTGAAGAGAATATAGAACTCATATAGTACAATCCTCTTATTTTATATGTGAGAAAATGAAGCCCTGTTAGATTGAATGATTTGCCCAAGTCACAAAGGTAATAAGTAGCAAAGATGCGATTCAAAATTAGGTCTTATGATTGATTATTTATTATATTGACACTATTTCCTAGCATCATGTACCAGTTACCTCATTTTCTTTCCTTGGAAGTCAAGTAAAATAATAAAAATAAAAACAAATGTGATAAAAATAATTCATATTTGTATAGTGTTTTAGAGTTTACAAAATATATTATGTCTATTATATCACTTCATCCCCACAATATTGTTGTGATGATACAAGCTCTCATAACCCTTTAAAATATGAGACTTGGATCTTTTTCTATATAAAATCAAACTAAGATTTATTTCTTGCCTTTATTTCCCTCCTATTCCTTTCCCCTTCATTCATACATTAAACCAAAGGAGACAGTTAATGATGACTATATACTGTTTTCCAAATAAATATAGAAGACAAACATATAAGTGTATATACAGACTCCCCTTAAGATGCTGCAGCTTTACTTTCTCAAATACTTTTAATTTACTCTCTCTCTCTCTCTAAATATATATATATATATAAAACCTTCTTTTTCATTACATATTTGTGTGTATCTCTATCATTGTAATTACAAGCGTTTTGAGACCTCTGAAAAAAGTGAATGGAAATAGAAAGAAATATGCTTTTTTTTTCCTCAGCTGTACAAGGCACATTCACAAAAATTGTTACTGTATTAGCGTGTAAAAATACTGTAGCCAAATGCAGAAAAGGAGAAATATTACATTCACCTTTTTCAGATCATAATGTAATAAATAATAAAAATCAATAATGAGTTATGGAAGGATATATTAAAATGAATTGGAAACTAAATAATTTTATCCTAAAGACTGGGTAAGAAATCAAATAATTGAAAAAAAATAAAATTGTATTAAAGAAAATTGTGGCAATTAGGTAACTTTCTACAATTTGTGGATTCAGCAAATGCAGTACATAGGAAAATTTTATGTCTCTAAATGAGTACATCAATAAAAGAGAGAAAGAGCTAATTAATTAATTGGACAAACAACTAAAATGAGAAGAGAAAAATTAAAAATCTTTAACTGTGCATGAAAAAAAGTCCTGGGAGAGATACATAAAATTGAAATTTAAAAAAAAAATTGACTAATAAATAACATTAGATGCTAGTTTTGCAAAAATACACCATAAAGTAAATAAGCCATGAGTTAATTTTTTTTAAAACAGAAAGACAGAACCAAATTACTTGTATCAAAAATGAAAAGGTGTGAATGCACTACCAATAAAGCTATTATTAGGAGTTGGTTCGGGAGGGCAGAGTCAAAATGGTAGAGTAAAAGCAGCAATATGATTAAGCTCTTGCCCCAAATAGCTTGAATACCTACAAAAAATACTCTAAACAAATTTTAGAACGACAAAACCCACAAAATGACAGAGTGAAACAAATCTCCCACTGAAGGCAGGCTGGAAGACCTACAGGAAAGGTTTATAACACTGGACTGGGAGTGGAGCACAGCTCCACGTGGGCTGAGCTGACATAGATAGGTGGCATACACAAGCTTATGAAGACTGCATGGCACTGAATCCCTGACAGCTGTGGTAGTTTCCTGACTTCTTAACTCATAAATGCCAAGAAGAAAGAAAAGGTCAGTGGGGAAACTCTCTTGGACCTAGGTGGGAGAAAAGAATGATCCAGTTTCTGGCCCAAGGGTAGTGGATGTGGTGGTGGCTGCAACTGCTGCAGGATTCTCTTGCTTTTTTCTGCTTGGATCAGAATCACAGTCTTGGGTGGCTCTCCTGGAATGAGGGGTGCTGGTATGGTTGAGTTTGTTGAGGCTGTGGAGAGGCAGTCCTCCTCACAGTTCTGAGGCAGATGCCTAGAAGAAACTCAGATAACAGCTGCATGAAATCCCAGAAATTTGGGACAAAGCATTTTCCCCTCTGGAAGCATAGTTCTACCATGTCAAAGAGACAAAAATTCAAGTAATTGATTGACAAGATGAGATAACAGAGGAAGAGAAATCAAACTATATCACCAATCATACTTTGGTGACAAAGGCAAGTGAAACATAGAATCAGAAGAAAACAAAGTCAAAATTCCTGCATCAAAAGGTCCCAAGAAAAATATGAACTGGTTATAGGCCATGGAGAAGCTCAAGAAGGATTTTGAAAATCGAGTGAGAGAAATAGAAGAAAAATTGGGAGGAAAAATGAGAGTGATGCAAGAAAGTCATGAAAAACAAGTCAACAGACTGTTAAAGGAGACACAAAAAATACTGAAGAAAATAACACCTTAAAAATAGACTAACTCAAATATCAAAAGAAGTCCAAAAAATCAATGAGGAGACGAATGCCTTAAAAAGCAGATTTGGCCAGATGGAAAAGGTACTTCAAAAGATCACTAAAGAAAATAATTCCTTCAAAATTAGATTGGAGTACATAGAAGCTAAAAATTTAGAAGAAATAAAGATATTGTGAACCAATTCTGAAATAATGAAAAAGTAGAACACAATATGGAATATCTCATTGAAAAATCCATTGACCTAGAAAATAGATCCAGGTGAAATAATTTATAAATTAATGGACTACCTGAAAGCCAGGAACAAAAAAGAGCCCAAACATCATCTCTCAAGAAATTTTCAAGGGAAACTGCTCTAATATTCTAGCACCAGAGGATAAAATAGAAATGGAAAGGATTCACCAATTGTCTGTTGAAAAAGATCTCCAAAAGAAAACCCCTAGGAATATTATAGCCAAATTTCAGAGTTCCCAGGTAAAGAATAAAATATTACAGTCAGTAAGAAAGAATTTGAGTATTGTGGAAACACAATCAGTATAATACAAGATCTAGCAATTTCTATATTAAGGGATCAAAGGGCTTGGGATATGATATTCCAGAGGTCAAAGGAGATAGGATTAAAACTAAGAATAACCTACCCAGTAAAACCAAATACAATACTTCAGGGAAAAAAGTAACATTCAAAGAAATAGAGGATTTTCAAGCATTCTTGATGAAAAGACCAGAGCTAAACAGAAAATTTGACTTTCAAGTATAAGAACCAAGAGAAGCATGAAAAGATAAACTGGAAAGAGAAATCATAAGGAACTCATTAAAGGTGAAATTTTTACATTCCTCCATGGAAAGATGATATTTGTAATTCATTAAATTCTTCTTAGTATTAAGACAATTGAAGATTATGTGTGTGTGTGTGTCTGTGTGTGGGTATGTGTGTGTGTGAGAGAGAAAGTGTGTATACATATGTAGCTATAGATGCTTACATTTGTGTATATATTTATATACATATATATGTACAGGTGGCTATATGTGTGTGCATGTGTGTATGTATATATATATACACACACAGTGTGTGTATAAGTGAGTGTATGTGTGTGTATGTGTGTATGTCTACACAGACAGAGAGAGGACATGGGGTGAGTTGAATATGAAGAGATGATGATATCTTACTCTCATTGGACTTGGCTTAAGGAGGGAATAACATGCACACTCAATTGGGTATCTTACCCTACAGGAAAGTAGGGGGGAAGGGGATAAGAAATGGTATGATAAAAGAGAGGAAAAAATGGGGGACTCTGCTACCAGACAGGGGAGCTTCATACCAAATGCTGGGGTTTTCTCAGTTGTCAAAGGTATTAGTTGGGTGCCCTCTGTGAAGCCTCCATATGTTCTGCCAAGCTGGTCACTCTCCCCAGGACCTCCACCCTAGACTGCAATACAGATCCAATCAGGTTAAAGCAAGAGCAATTACCCCCCTTCAGACTGGTCGTTTGGTCCCCCTACAATCTGCAGGCCAGGAGCTGCAGCTGCCATTTGGCAGTGCTGCATGGCAAAAGCGCCTCAGTGGCTTCCCCCTCCAGGGGATAAAGGCCCATACGTACTCCCAAACTACCTGATCCCAAAGTCCACATTGCACTGACCTCTCACTTTGTCCTTAGCTTCTATGTGTTGATAATTCTGAAAACCACCACAGCTACTGGTGATCTGAAGTCCTTCCAGCAGTCTCCTGGTCAGGCCAACCTGAGGCTAAAACCTCCGGCTCGTGGGGAGCTGGGCTCAGCTACTAAAGCACTGAGCTGGACACTTCCTTCTGGCCTTTGGGGCTGTGCTCAGCAGGAGTTTTGCTTCTCTGTGTCATTTTATTGGTTCTGTAGCTCCAAAGGTTGTTCAGAGTCACTTTTTACATGAATTGGAGGTGGTAGAAGCCGGAGCCCCATGGAAGTCCTGTTTCTACTCTGCCATATTGACTCTGCTCCCCATATATCTTTTTCAATACATATAAGCATCATAAGATCTCCTTGGTTTATCAAAAATTTTTAATTGAATGCAGTATAGTTATTCTTCTATTGAGTAACCCCCCTTTCTTATTTATAATTATTCTTAACTGCAGCATTCTATAGTTAATTAAAACAAAAAATACATTCTATTTACCTGCCTATTGTAATGCCTGTTCCTCTGAAGAAGGGAGGAACTGTGGAACTCAAATTTGTAAAATCAAATTTGTAAAAAAAAAAAAGGAATTATTTTGTCGAATAAAATTGTGTCCAATAAAACTGACAATCTAAGTGAAAAGGATTAATATTTTCTGAAATATAAACTGCATAAATTAAAAGAAGAAATAAAATGCTTAAATAGTCCTATAGGAAAAAATAAATAAATAAATAAATAAGAAGAAGCCATCAATGAACTCCCTAACAAAATATCTCCCAGATCTGATGTATTAACAGGTGAATTCTACCAGACATTTAAACAACAATTAATCCCAATATTATATAAAATACTTGAAAAAATATAGATGGAATCCTACCAATTTCTCTCTATTAACACAAATATATTTTAGATACCTAAACCAGGGAAAGCAAAAACAGAAATATAAAACTATTAAGAAATTTCCTTAAATAATACTAATGGGAAAAATGTTTAAATGCTATCAAAGAGATTATAGAAATATGTCATGAATGTCATGGCCACTATGACCAGATGGGATTTATAATAAGAATTCCAGGGTGGTTCAATATTAGGGAAATTTTCAGCATAATTGACCATATCAAAAACAAGAATAAATATATTATTTTCATTATTATTATGTAAATAAATTCAGAACAATCTTTAACAAAATACAGTAGTTATTCATAGAAGATTCACCAAAAAAACTGGAGACATTCTTTGATACTGTTTTTCCCTGAAAGGAAAGATAAATTTAAAAAAAAAATGGTCTATTGCATATTTCCTTGTTTTCTTGGTAGAAAGGTCATTCACAAATGGATAGGACCATTGTTTGTTGAAAGGATTAATAACTAAATAATAAATAAGAACTACTCAATTTTTATTTTGTTTCTTTCTCTACCTAGAAGAAAAAATCTTCACGTTTGAAATGACAAAACAAAAAGAACCTTATGGGAGTTGATAAATAAATAAAACTTCGGTATAAGAACCCAAAGTTTCTAGGCCAATGTCAATGATAGTTGAAAGCCCATGTAGTAGTATTGGCAATCTAGAGAAGGTGCAATTGTTCCAAATTCCAAAAAAATTGGTGGAGGTAGAAAATAGAGTTCATAAACGAGAAGCTACTAGATTTGACATTGACTTATAGGAAAAATCTAGAATGAATCATTAAAGAGAAATTTGATAATATCTAGCAAAGGAAACAGTGATTACAAAGTGTCAGTATGACTTCATAGACTTACCTTATTTCCTTTATTGACAGTTACTGTACCAGTGGATCAGGAGTGCTATACAATTAGTTTTATAAAGCATTTTATATTATCCTTATGGATAACATGGAGAGATGAAGTCTAAGTTACATAAATAGAAAGATTCATAATAGGTTAAATGATCTGACTCAAAGTCAGATTTTTTAAGGTCAATTTTAATGTTGAAAAGTGTCTCTTATAAGGATCTCAGATGACTGAATTTGGATCTGTGCTGCTTTGAATTTTTATCACTGATTACATAATTTTAACTACATTCATGTGACCTCACCATAATTACTTTCCAAATATTAAAGTTTCTTGTTTCTGATTTTTTTTCCCATTTGTATGTGTATGTCTCCTCTTTGTTGTGGACTTGAAGTCAGGATAATCTAAGTCAAAATCCAGCCTCAGGTACATTTTAGCTGTGTGACCCTGGACAATTCACTTTACCTCTGTCATCCTCAGTTTGCTTCCCTGTAAAAAAAAAAAAAAAGAAAAACAATAGCACTTACCTTCTAAGACTATTGTGAGGATACAATAACATTTGTAAAGCATTTTGCAAAAGTCAAAGTACCACATAAATTCTATCACATTATCATCATCAACTTTACATAGGCTTTTGTTCATCCCCGGATTTCTGATACCTTTTCTATTATGTGATTTTTATTCTTTAATAATATAGAAAAATACTAATTTTTGTGGGTTGCCTGATTTCCTGCCATAGTACAAAAATTGTTTGTTTTTTTAAAATTATTTTTGCTGTTTTCTCTTTTCTAAAAATTGTATAATACAATCTAAAAATAGACATCTTTTAAGGTTTAATTTTCTGGTGATTAATACCTAAATTTCTTTTCCTTTCCTTGTTAGCATACTTAGAATTTCCAAAACTCTATAAAGAGTAAGGGTAAAATGAGAGGACTTCCGTATTAAACAGTATTCTTGCTGGGAATGACTATAATGTTTCCCTTTACAGATAATGTAAGCTATTGGTTTTCTCTTGTAATGGGGCCTTGGAATGTGCTCAGATGACCTAACATGTAACCACCTTCTTTCTCTGCACTGCTTTACTGCATGGGTGGGAGTAGACTCCCTCACTTGATTGCATAGCCAGAACAGACTATGTCTTTCAAACTGCCAGGCTACTACAAGCTTTTTCTTTGCTGAACACTCATTTCTGCTGTGTCCAGATAGCAAAGATCACCCAGATGATCCATAGTGAAGGAACCAGAAATGAAGTAGGAAGGCTTACCTTACTTTTCACCACTAACCCTTTCTACTCTGTAGCTCAAGGAAATGGGTCTGATTTCTCTGTTTCATTTATCATGCTCAGTTTCAAATACTGGCAGCAATACCATTAGATCTGGGAATTCAAGCCAAAATAACGTTGGCACCAAGATTCCAGGAATGATGTTGCAGCCAGCCAGGGAAGATCTGAGAAGCCAGAGAGCCTGGGAAAATAGATCAAGATAGATTGGAGACTTAGAGATTTGTACTGTGTCATATACGAACTTAGATCAACTATGGTCCCCTTCCCCTTCCCAGAGACTGAGGTGATATGAGAGGTGCTGGGGAAGGATTAAGCCCCACATATTAGAGGAACAAGTTTTTATGGTTGTGACTATACCTTTGATGAAAATATTTATTTGTAAAAGCTAAGGTGATTACTAGTGGCTAAATAGAACTAAGGTGTAAGTGACCCTCAATTGAAGTACAACTTCAGTGTGGACTAAAGCCATTTGCAGATGGCCTAGATGGCCCAAACTTCCTATAGTACTGGAGACTCCTGAGAAGGATGTAATGTAATATAATATACCTGTCTTTAATAAAGTGGGGCTAATTCAGGCAACAATTACACTAGGAATACTAAAGCTGACAGATTTTTTTCCATGTTATATTGCTTAGTATTATGAATATAAATGGATAGTGCATTTTTAACAAAAAGCTTATCTATATTTATGCAAAAGTATGATTTTCATGTTCCTTACTATTGCTGCGCCTTTTATAGATAGAAACTATTTTATAACACTGAAATATCTTTGCAGTACAGATTAATTGTCCAGAGTGAATCGTTTTAAATTTTGATACTTTTTGTCTTCCAATATTTTGTTTCACATTTTATATCCATATTCACTGATGATGTTGGTTTATAATCACCTTTTCCCCCCAATTTAGACAAGTTTGAAATAAATATCACATTGGACTCCAAGGGGAAAAAATAGCTATTTCTATTTTTGAAAGATATTTTCTAAACTTTAGAGATATTTTATTCTTTATCTGTCTGATAGAATTCACATTGAATCTATCTACACGGTGCATTTTTACGTATCGCCATATATGACTTGTTCATTCTTCTTGATGGAAGTAGTTTACCCAAATTGTCTGTTTCCTGTTTTTTCTGGGTAAATTTGGATTTATACTTTTCTATATTTCCAGGTGACAATCTTCATTCAATTTCTTATTATATCTATAGATAATATTTTCTAAAAGTTTATTTTTTGTTTGCATTTCAGTTTCTCTTCTTTATGGTTCTGGATCTTTAAATTAGCTTTTTTATTTTTTAGGCAATAAATTTGCTAATTATAAATTGATTTTTTATTTAAAAAATTCTTAGCTCATTTTTTAAAAAAATCTCTCATTTTAACAGTTGTCTTCTTTTGATTTGCTTTTACTGTATTAATTTATAAATTAAACTGAAACTACAACTACAACTAATTTGTTTTATTTTTCTTTTTTGTTTATAGAAATTTTCAGGAAATAGAAATATTCATTTTTCTCTTGAGCACTTCTTTGGTTGTATACTTTAAATATGGATATGGTTTATTTGGTGATTAATTATTCCTAATTTAACATTATTATTCATAAAATTTGTTTTTATTTTAAGCATAAGTATTAAACACAAAGGAAAAATAGTCATGATATAGGACTAAGATTGTTATATTTTTCTAATTGACTTATTTTATTGCATGGTAATCCATCTTCATATTGGGACAGAATTTTTGTCTATCTGAAATTATCTATAAATATTTGACGTAGAATAAGACCTGCAAAACGATTCCCTGAGGGTCAAATACAGCCCTACATGTGACTTTATATAGGTTGGTGAAGTCTAAGAATATATTTTTAAAAAATTTTCTTTACCTAGAAGTTTAAAAGAAAGTGGTTGCCTGGATTAAGCCATCAATCTATGGTTTGTAAGCCCACAAAGAATATAATAGAATTTTGTTAATGCTGCACGCATATATTTGAAAGTAAATTATAAACTATTTTCCCCTTCAGATTTCTCTGCCTTTCTTTTTTTTCTTTTTTTTTTTTTAAGCAATTGGGGTTAAGTAACTTGCTCAACATTACATGGCCAGTTATTTCTGGGTGTGGTGCTAAGTATCTGAGGCCAGATACAATCCCAGGTTAACCCAACTCTGGGGCCAGTGCTTTTACTCACTGTGCTACCTGGCCATCCCAAGATTTCTCTGTCTTTCAAACCAAGTTTCTTCAGCTTTCTAATTGAACTATAATTTTTTTATCTTATTTAACATTTTGTTTGATTCATAATACTATATTAATGCACTTTTGAAATCCCCCTATTGATTTTACATAAAATGTTTGTCAAATTAGTTAATATTTCCTCTATAAATTTATTTACTATGAGACAATATCAATATGTATTTAATATGGATATATCTTTTTCAATGATACATTTAAGCATCATAACATTTCCTTGGTTTTATCAATAGTTTTTAATCAAATGCCATATAGTTATTTTTCTACTCAGTAACCCCCCTTTCTTATTTCTAATTTTTCTTAACTGTATTATTCTATAGTTAATTAAAACAATACTACAATCTATTTATCTGCCTATTGTAAATATATTAAGATAATATCTAGTTAATCACAGTTGTAATATCCATATTGATTAAATATCTGAAGTTGATTACTTAGTTCTATTCATGTCCTTTTTGTTTTTTATTCCAGTGGAGAGGTTACATAAGAATCTTGCATTGTCTTGTTAAGGGATACATGAAGGGTGTGTGTGTGTGTGTGTGTGTGTGTGTGTGTGTGTGTGTGTGTGTGTGTGTGTGCATGTGTGAGTGTGTGTTTGTGTGTGTGATGCAACCCTTAGAAGTCTGATTAAATTTATGTACCCCTTTTCTGAATAATGTTTTAAATGCATAAAATAAAATATAGAGAAATACAAAGGAAGACAAATATATTAGAATTCTTATAATTTTGTTTAACATAAGAATTCTGAGTAACTCGAAGGAGGAACTTTTGGCAATCAATCTTCCATACAAACACTTGTAAAATTGTATCCCTTTCCCAATAATAACTCAAGATCATCTTAATTTTTTTAATGTCTATCTTTTGCTCTCTAAGGTAATTATTGGTGAAAGACAGCTATTCTGATCAATACAATGATCAAGGGCAATTCCAAAGGATTCATGGTGAAAAATTCAGCCCACCTACACAGAGAGAACTGATAATCTCAGAGCACATATTGAAACATATTTTCTTACACTTTATTTTTCTTGCTTTTTTTCCGCAATATGGATAATGTTGAAATATATTTTGCATGATTTCATAAGTATAATGAATATTATATTTTTTGCTTCCTCAATGGGTGGGGGAAGGGCTGAGGAGAGAGAAAAAATTTAGAAAATTTTTAAAAAACAAAGTAAAATAATTACCCCATATTTCTGTTGCTTATGTTCGTTTTTCTTTATTGAAGCATATTGTGGAGTGACAAATCCAGTCTTTCTCCATGCCAAAATTTAGAATTGTTGTCTTACTGTAATTTTGAAGTTTTGGCTAGTTAAAGTTAAATATGTTGTCCTACTCCTTTCCCAGTAAAGTAAAACAGTACATGATGTTCTTAGATAATTAGATTGTCGGACATGAGGAAATCAACTTTATAAGCATAAAGCTTCAACTTCTTTTTATCTTAAGGTTTCATTTATGTTAATATGGTTGTGTTTTATTTCCTTCTGAAGAAAGCTAGCATGGTTATAAATGGACAAGAATCATAAATTAAGTATACAAATAAATTAATGTTTATAAGTTGTCAAAATTAGATGTGGTTATTAGGACTATCTTTTTCCTCTTTCATTATTCTGCCATCACTATGGAGCCACTAGAGAAATGTTTCTTTCTTAAAAAACAGTATTCACATTGTATTTTTCTATTATTTGTCCTCAATGGCCCCCAAAAGGATTGATAGTTTATTGGCCAATTTTTATAGTTATGAACCTCTTCAAACTTTACAAGTTTTATGTGGGAGGAGGGGTAACATGAGCACTAAAGTTCAATTTTGTGACAAAATAAGGCTCTTGTAGTCATGAGCAGTTAATGAAAAGATCACCTTTGAACTAACACAGAAAAGACATAACAAGGTGAAAGTGATGCTTACCTTCAGCTTTAGTAGAAGGACACCTCCCTCACCTCCTTTTGGAAATGTGTCTGGTCAGCATGCTATCAGAGCAGGGTATAGGTACTATCTCAGGCACCTATCAAATCTAAGACACCTTTACCCAACTAGATGGGGTGTTTTTATGACCAGAAAATTGTGTCAGGGAAACCAGGATCAATTAGATTTTTGAAACCACTTTGCCTTCATATATTTAAGGGAGATAAGGTCAGCCAGTGCACTTATGTTAGTCAGCCAGCTGTAGCAGCAAGCACCCCAGTGTCCCCAGGGTGGCTGCTAACACAGGTTCTTAGATCTGCTTTGATAAAGGAAAGCAACTCAAAATGGGTTAACAAGCTGACTTTAATCAGTCAAATATGTATTGTTTACCTAGTTCAGGGGAAAAAGGTCAGCACCCCGAACTTTAGAATATACAGACAGAATTATCAAGACAGAGAAATAGATCAAGTAGACAGTTTCCAAACTCTCCAACCATTACATCCATACAAAATGAACATCTGGGTTTCAACATCTGGGTTTTTCAAAGCCGAGGGGGAGTTCTCAACAACAGCTTCCCATAATCCGTATCAAATCACAGAACACTTCTCAAAGTGAGCCCCAAAACAAAACATCAGGGCTTATATAACCTTCTCCTGGCTCAGAAAATGTAACAACCTTATTGACTCACTGGCCAATCAAGAAGTATCTACTGAAAAACAAGCCTCCCACCCCAGGCTCCAAGTGTACTCTAGCCTAAGGGTAGGGAAGATCTTAAGAATTTACATTCCCATTAAACCAGCACAATGCAGAGTCATTCAGATGGGTGAGACCATGGTTATCTATGATACTCACCTAGTGCCTGGTAGGTCTGCAGCAAGTTATGGAGACTGATGCTAGTTGAGGATTATGACAGGAGAAGAAGGCAGAGTAGCTGTAGAGTCAAGCTCTTATGTTAGGCCACCAAGAGACAGAGGCAAAAGGCAGAAGTGCATACGACAGAAAATGATCCTCAGGATGCCATCACCAATTTCATCAGCAGCAGTAAGAAAATCCAAATATAGAGGAAGCAGTCTAAAAGAAGACTTGCTCATAGCATCCATAAAGGAAGGGGTAGAATCAGGGCCTGGCACAAAAGCCCAATGAAGGCACTGAGGTAGGATATGGAAATTTACTGAAGAAAACTCTCAACACAGCAAAGAAATTGTATGAGAAGACCAAGACGTAAGCCCAGAAGAAAGAGACAAAATCAATGGTAAATACAAGTAAAACCAAAAAGAAAAAAAAAAAGTCTTGGCCATGAGAAATTTTTTTTTTTAACACATGAAATTACATCTCTTGATATGGAAAGAAGTAAATAGCTATATGTGAAGCTTAAGACATCATCCACGTGGTGAACTGCATGAAATACAAAAAGAACAAATAGAACTCAGTGACTTCATGAAAGAATGAAAAGTATTAGAAAACATCAAAAGACTAAAAAATGAGTAGAACATGTAAAGCATCTATTAACAAAAATAATACTCAAGCTTCAGGGAACCTCTCCAGAATAGTGACTCTGACCTCCCCTACCCCTACAAAAATCAACACATATTAATCCATACCAGTGAGATAAAATGGTAGGAAGGAAATAATTCAAGAATCATAGACTTTGGATTAAATGAATATTTGCAAGATGGAGTTATTAAGACCTAGACAGCCCAGATCACTTACAAATGTAAGATGTACCCGAGGAACAATGAGAGATAGAGAAAAAAAAGACATAGAGAAAGACAGAGAAATCAAAAGAAAGACAGGGATAGAGAGGGAGACAGTGACAGAGAGAGACAGAAGCAGAGAAAAAGAGAGGGAGGGAGAGAGAGAGAAAGAGAGACAGAGACAGAGAGAGAGAGAGAGAGAGAGAGACAGAGAGAGAGACAGAGACAGAGACAGAGAAAGAGACAGAGAGAGAGAGAGAGACAGAGAGAGAGAGAGACAGAGAGAGAGACAGAGAGAGCTATAAAATCCTAGACTACATATGTATATGTGTGTGTGTGTATGTGTATATAGAATCCTGTGCAAGCAGACAGTGCAAGGTCAAATGCAAACTGTTCTCATCTACCAGCAAGAGCGGGAAGCAGCAGAGAGTGACTCAGGGAGCCCAGTTCTCAGCAGTGAACAGGGACAGACCATCGTCCAAGTGGTCAATGATCCTTCTGCCAGGGTAGGCCATTAGGCTAGATGATACTGAAGCTTCAGAGAACCTTCCCAGAATAGTGACTCTGACCTCCCCTACCCCTGCAAAAACCAGCACATGTTAATGTATCCCAGACAGATAAAATCAGAGAGTACTGAGGCATATGACCAACATTAGTGGCCTGAGATAAAGGCCCAAAATCTAGACAGGATTAGTCACAGCCCTTAGAAACTATTTGTGCCAGAGACTGAGACTAATGAAAAGTAGATTCTACAATATGGTACCCTCATAATCCATCCCTTATAAGATAACCACCATCAAAGGTGGAAGAAACAGAGAGTGAGTGACAAGTGTGAAAGGAATTCTGGGGGGAAAAAAGAATAGTGTGGCAAAAATTGGGCTTAGACTAATATCTCATACCACATTCCACCAATAACTCTAAATGGATGCATGACCTAAATATGAAGGTCATTAATACAAAAGAATTAAAGAAAGGAAGGAGATATCTTCCTTTGCTATCATTAGAGGGAGATTCTTTTCTTTTTAATATCTGAGGCCTTTACCATCTCTGTCCCTGTGTGACCTGACCCCTGACAAGTCCTGAGACTCTGAAGCAACCTTTTCTCTCCCCTGCCCTCCAGAACAAAGGTGCTAGTTCCGCCCCTTCCCAAATGCAAGGGAAGGGCCAAAGATAGAATCCTGGCCTCCTTAAGCATAGAGATAGCATAAACTGGAGAACAGACAGGGCTTGATGTACGACAGGGAAAAATGTGATAGGAAAGAATATGAGGGAAATGTTGGGGGGTGGGGAGAGTGGAAAGAATTCTAGGTCCTGTCAGGAAAATTGGGTGGAGGTCTCAGTTTGGGCTCTAATTCATTGGATGACTTTGGATCATTCCTTCCCCCCAGTGAACATGTTTTTGTTTTGTTTTGTTTCTCTGCAAAATTAGGGAGGTAAAGTCTTGTGATCTCAGAGGTCCTTCTCAGTTGTAACATTCTATGACAAATGGAATGTCTCCAGGGCTCCAATCAGGATCCAACTACAAAGTGAGTGTCTTCCTCACTGTCTCTCTCCCTCCTGGAAGCCATGGAAGTATCATTCCACAAGGGAAGTGGTTCTAACAAAATTTTCAAAAGAATCAGTTTGATCTGTTATTTTTTTCTTCTTCTGGTTTTAAATCCTGATTGATTAGAAAAGTAGGAACAGGGTAACAAGTCATTGGACAGTTCTCAAGGAGGAGAACTGGTTTGTAATTGTGGACCTGGGACTTGAGTCTGAGGATGTTGGGTAACCCCCAAGGTGAAAGCTTTTCTCCTTTGCTTTCCTTATGTGGACTCAAGTTGGGGTGCAGTTTGGGAAAGAAGACAAGGAATGAAAGGGAGAGAGATTTTGCTCCCACTTCTTCACACATTTGTCAGGTGAGTAGTGCACCTGGAGTAGACCCTCTAGGTTAGGAGATACCAGGGTCTAAGGGGTGACTGACCAACACATCACAGATGGCCTTTTTAGGTGGTATGTTCCCTACAGAGCCACAGGGACAAGCAGCCTCAGGTGCTAGCCTCCAGTAGGAAGGGCCTGGTGAGGGCAGACACTGAGGGCAGGGTGGGGGTGCTAGGGGCATCATCACATTTGGGGTGTATGTGGGGTATGTATGTGAGCAACTCTCCCCAAAGGGGCATCCTGGTATCTACTGATAGCTGCACCTGGCTCTAGGCACCAAGAATTACAGGGAGGGGCAGGAGAGAGCAGGAGACTTGCTCATATGAGAGAGAAAGAGGGAGCTGAAATACCACCCTCTGTCCCTCCTTATGTGGTTCCCAACAGCCCTGCCTGGGTTGGGGTACACTGCAAGAAAGAGATGGGCCAGAGTCCCCTCTATGGGGGAGAGAAGGAAGAGGACAGGCAAGAAGCAGGTGTCCTGTGGCTCCCCACAGATATCTCTTGTGACTTGGAGAAGGATCCCAGGGCCAGGACACTGGCTCTGAAGTAAAAGAGGAGGAAGAGGATGGGGGGAAGACCGTGGGAGCTGGGGCCCTTCTGGAATATTCTCAAGCAAGGAATCAGTACTCAAGTAGTTGCTGGCTGGGTAGGGGTTAGGGAGCCAGCAGGAACAGCCTGGAGAGCACAGCAGGTCAGGTCCTTGTCAGAGGTTTCTCCCTGGCCACCCCTCCCTCCTCGAGGGATCACCGCTGAGTTTTACAACCAAAGGGCCTCAGTGGGGATCTGGCTCATGTCCACTGCCCTTGGCCTCTGTTTTATCCGGGTCCTTGGGCACCTGGTGAAAGCATCGGTTGGAGGAGAGGTTGTGCCTGTGGAATCCTTCCATCCTTCATACTTATCCTTGAAGAAGCAGAACAGAGCTTGAACCTGCTGAATGTTTGGGGCCAGTTTGAGCCTCTGGGGCCCAGTCCTTTCGGGGGGTGTCTGAATCACCAGGGCTATCACAGCCAGGTAGGTGTAGGTAGGCTAGTCATGCTGAAGGTATTTCTTCTTCCTTTTCTTCCTGGGCAGGGGGGAGGGGGAGGGGAAGCTCTGGATCCGTTTCTGATTCCAGCCCTGGCCAGGGCCTGTCAAGGCTTGAGCCCCTCCCAGCAGTAAGGAAGGACCCAGCACTGGGCATAGAGTCCTTAGATGGTGTTGATCTAGGAAACTGGGACCTAGGATCAGGAGATTGGGGCCTGGGTGTATGGCAGCCTAGAGGGAGGGTTCTTAATAAAATAAGGACAACAATTTATCATAAAACATAATTTTTTTTAATAAATATTTATTCCATGACGTTGAAATGGGCTTGCAGAAACAAAATCAATGTATTTAATAATAAAAGAGAAACACTTATCTGGGCAAATAATATTTGTCAAACAGGGATAATCACATCTACTTCACAGGGTCGTCATGAAGATAAAATGATATCATTATATAAGGCACAGCATGTAGTAGGTGCTGTATAAATGCTTATTCTTTCTCACCTCTCGGAAAGCATTTTCTTTGTGATTTTCTATAGGGTAATGACATTCCATTACATTTGTTCAACTATTTTTCAGTTGAAGGGCAACTCCTTTGTTTAAAAACTGTTTAGAACAACAAATATACATATATATACATATATGTATATATACATACATATATGTGTATATATATGTATGTATGTGTGTGTGTGTATATATATGTATATATATATAGCTTTTTTGAGGGCAATTAGGGTTAAGTAACTTGCCCAAGGTTACACAGCTATTTGTGTGTGTGTGTGTGTGGATGTGTGTGTGTGTGTGGGTGTGTGTGTGTGTGTGGGTGGGTGTTAAGTGTCTGAGGCTGGAACCGAACTCGGGTCCTCCTGACTCTGGGACCAGCACTTTACTCACTGCGCCACCTAGCCGGCTAAAAAGATATCTTTCATTATGTGTGTGTATATCAGTGATACTCTTTACTTGGTCTTTTGGAGTTATCGACTTAGTAGTTGAGTCCCTGGGTCAAAGGGTGAACATAATTTTATATATTGTGAGGCAAAATTCCAAATTTCTGTCCAGAATGTTGAACCATTCCACAACCCTACCAACAGTACAGAAATGTGTCTATCTTCTTGCCCTGCCAATGGTCACTTTCTTTTTCCTGTGATCTTTGTATTTCTTGTGAGAGTTAGAAACTTGGAGATGTTTATATATATATATAAATTTGCTGTTTTCTTTCTAATTTTGACTGTCTTTTTTCATATTTCTGCTAGACTTTTTCAGTTTTATGTAATCAAAAGTGTTAATTTTACCCTCAAAGTTTACTCTGTCATTTGGTTGTTTTTTATCTCTTTCCTCATGTGCCCCCCACATCCACAGTTGCTGGGCAGAACAGATGAGAAACCTTTGCAATAAATATCTTTGATCAAGGTTTGGTGGCCAAGATATATAAAATAAATTGATAAAAATCATAAGAAAAATATTTCTTCCCTCAATCCTTAAGAGAATTAAAGAACAATAACAGAAATTTTCTAAAATAAATGAGTTATCAAGAATCAAATTAAAAAGAAATGCTCTATATCAGTAATGATAAGAAAAAATGAACTAAAGAGACCCAGAGGATGGATTTCAAATTAAAGTAAATTCAACAAGATGCTAATTAAAAAAAAATGACAACTGCATCAGGGGAGCAGATAATGGACCCAGTACCACACTATATATGAAACTGTAAAGTGGTCCATTTATTTTGGAAAATAATTTGGAACTATATTAAGTCAGAAAAAATACGGGAATCAGTGTGTTCAGTTGTAGAGTGAAGTGCGCCAATCAAATTGATTTATATAATAACTGTAATGTAAAGAAAAAAACTAAAAAATAAAACATCTGCCCAATGGAATGATAAATCATGACTCCTGAAAACTACTGATTAAGCATATCTCCTATGTCTTCAAATAAAGATGATGGGCTAGAGATACACAATGAGTTAGATATTTTTGAACATGGTCAATGTGTGAAATTCTTTTGAATAATTATTTTTTCACTGTTATTTTGAGAGAGAGTTCAATGGGAATATAACTAAGTTTTAGTAGTGATTTATAAAGAAAAAAAAATAAAGGGTCTCATTAAAATTTATTTTGAAAGTTCCAAAAAGAAACAGAATGAAGTTTAGAAGGGAATGCAAACAAAATACTGTCAGTACTGCTGTATTCCACTTTATAAATAATTGATGCAAATAAATTATATGTATTAGAGATTCACTGTTTAATATGTGATACTTTTCTGTTCTTCATTGTATATTTAAGTATTCCTGTTGATACTCGATTTCATTAAAAATAAAAATGAGGAAAATAAAATTCATCTTAAAATGCTGTCAGATAATGCTCCTTAATATTTGATTATGGACTCTCTAAGATTTATTTTGTAAAGGTGACATATATGGGAATATTTTCTTAAATATGCCAAAATAAGCAAAAAGATAATGAAATTCAATTTGATGTTTCTTGAAAATCACATATTAACATATGTTTTTTTCTTAAATTTTCTGACATCACAACAACAGTTCATATTAATCTATTTCAGCTTCAATCTTCATGATATAATCTCATGATGCTCTTTGAATATTATTTACACAAATATATTGGTGTTTCCAGAGAATATATTGATTTATGAGAAAATAAAAAAATATGTTAGAGCACAAGAATGATACAAGAGTAAGAGTCAGAAGATCTAAGTATGAAAACTGCCACTCTTACTACTTCTGTGGCCTTAGGCAAGATATTTAATTTCCTTGGGCCTCAGTTTTCTCATCTGTAACATGAAAAAATGGTTCTAATTGTCCTTTGAAAGTCTCATCTGACTTTACCTAAAAAAACTTGTGTTCTCACCTTAAGTTGTTGTTATCTTATATTTCTCCCAAATACTAATTATTTTGATAAAAAATGAAAACCAATTCTTTTCTTTTAAAAATAGCATAAATTTCAAGTATTTGCAAATGATGTTGCCTTTAATATCAAATATGTCCTACTTGAACTTTCTTGGATTAAAAAGATTGAAAATGATGGTCACCATATTTGTATATCCAGAGTATGTTGTTTTGCTTGTACTTTACTTCCTGTTGATGTGTTGAAATATTGTATTTTGGGCTAAGATCCAAGAATAGCTGTTACTGAAGCTAAGAGGAATGAGTGTAATTAGAAAAAATAGAAATGCCATCATAAGATGTATTAATACAGTGACATGAATGTAAAATTCTTTGTATAATTTTACAATAACTACTTCTTGCAAATTGTTATTCTGTTCCACATTCATTTGGCAGCATCATGTGTTGGGTAGGATTAGAGGCAAAGTCACACAAAGGTTTTAACTAGCTTGATGTAGCATTCCCTAAGTAGTTTACACTTGCTGATGTATCCTGCTTGCTTCTTTCTTTCTGCCATAAGCATTATGACAATTTTTCTGGGGGGCAGGGAGAGAACATTGATGATTTGAAAAGTGATGAACTAATGCTGAAGCACTTCTGGATCACTGGCATAAAGCCAAATGTTAAGGCATTCATGATCCACTATTATGAAAGATACTTAAACATGAAATATGCCATTGCATTGCTATTGTAGTAATGTATGTACATGATACACCGACCTTTGTGTATAATGTGAATAAAGGTTTATTGTTTAATATATCTAGTCTCTACCCCCCAACCACTAGCCACTATGTAGAAAATTCACCTGAAATTTTAATATTCCATAGACATTTAAGAGTCTTCATATAAGAAGAAATGCAGGCGCATTACCATCTGTTAGTTTGGCACTTATTTAAATTAGAATACCATTTGTATAATTGTTCCTACTTAATTAACTGCTACTTATTACAACAGACTCTGAATAGAATCTAAATTATCCAGGAGGCATGTAATGAAAAAAAATCTGCTTATTAAACAATTGTCAAATGCTTAATTTTTTTTTAAAATTTGTCCATTATCCTGGAGAATCTCTACAAAATTTTTGATTAAATAACAAAAAAAATTAACTTTAATGTGACAAATATATTTTGATTAATTTCATGAGTCAGCATGGATTTAAAAAAAACATAATATTTACCAATCACTGTGATATAACAGGATTACAGAGACATAAAAGGAGACAATCTCTATCCTAAAGGAACACGCATGATTTAATACATACAACATTTATGAAAAACAAATATTACCTAAATTTGTTGGGGGTATCAGGAAAGGATAATGTGAAAAGTGATAACTTGAGCAGATTTTTCAAAGAATCAAGGGATTCTGAGAGGTAGAAGTGAAATTGGAGTTCATTTTGTTCAGGAAATATGCAATGTAATGCATTGGTTGGAGATGCAACATCATATATGAGGAACAGTAAGGAGGCCAGTTTGACTAGATGATGGAGTACAAGAATGGGAATAACATAAAATAAAGTTGTGAAGGTAGATTAGGGCCTGATTATTAAAAGCAACAACAACAACAAAATTAAGAGCCAAACAGAGAAGTTCATGTTTTATCCTAGAGGTAATAGGGAGCTATTGAGTTGAGGAGTGACATGGTTAGAGTTTCACCATAGGCAAATCCTTGTGCCAGCCAAATGCAAGATGGATTAGAAAGAAGAGATCTTTGATTCGGAGAGACCCATTAGGAGGGTATTAAAATATACAGTCTAGGATGATTAAAAGTTGTGCTAGGGTGGGTCATCTGAGGGTGGAGGAAAAGGGACATAGGTGAAAGGTTTTTAATGTGCAGAAACAATAAATTTGGCATCAGTTTGGTTATGTGGGTGAAAAAAACAAAAAGTCAAGAATAATTCTGAGGTTAAAAAGTTCAGAGACCAGATGGATGGTGGTATCTTCTTCAAAAATATAAGATTTTGAAAGAGAGCTGGGACTGGAGGTGGATGGGGGAAGGATATTTAGTTATGTTTTGAAGACGTTGAGTTTGAGATGCCTTTGGGATACACAGTTTCAAATATATAATAAATCACTAAAAATGTGTGATTGAAGCCAGGAAAGGGCACCAAGCCTGATATAATTTGAAAGTCATTTTCACAGAAGTTGTTAATTACACCCATGTATTTGAAGAGGTCAAGAAGTGAGAGAATGTAGAGAGAAAAAGGAAGGAGTCACTGTACAAAGTCTTGCTATATACCCATGAGTGAACATGGTATGGATCGTGAATTAAAAATTCAGAAACAGTGGTCAGGCAGGTAGGAGGAGAGTAAGGAGAGCACATCCAAAAAACCCAAAGAAGAGAAAATATATAGAAGAGAGGAATCAATGCTGCCAAAGACAGAAGTGAGGTTAAAAAAAATGAGAATTAAGAAAGCACCAACAATATTCATGATTAGGAATCATTGGTAATGGTGGGGTACAGGCTCTGGGAACCCCTTGTAACTCTCCTTATATCTTCCCACTTGATCTGGTGTAAAACTGAGGCTAAAAACCTTTCTTTGTCTCTATGCCCATTCTGTTACCCTTAACCTAGCCCAGCCAGCCATTCATTTTCTGTTATCCCCAGATCACCATTGCTACTTCCCTTCCTTAATGCCATAGTTTCCACCTCTAGTCACCTCAGCCTACTAGCCACTCCCATCAAGATCATCCCCAGACTGCTCCTCTAGTCAGGCCAGACAACTTGGCCACCCCTACATCCCTCCTTCAGTCTTTCTGTATATAAGATCTATCTTGTCTCCATGAAGGTGCTCTGATTCAAGCTAACCTGCTTGTAAATACAAGCATCACAAATGCTCAGATTAATTTAAGAGTCTAACCAATATGGTGGATTATTAATAAACTCTACTTTTCTTTGGCTGAAAGAAGATTTGGGTCAAATTTTCACTATTGTGGGGTCCCAGCTCCCCTAAATCTCAACAGTAAAATTGGATAGTGGTTCACTTGAGGGATGAAGTCAGAAGTCAAAAGTTTGAGGAAAGAGGTGACAGGGACAGGCCTGGGATAAATTGACATTTTTATTTTGATTTTTCCCCTATAAAGGAATAAATAAATAAATGCACACACTCACAAATATCCTTTGAAAAAGGAGATGTAAAATCATCGTTTAAAGGAATAGTATGGATTAGTAAATGTGTGGTTTTTTTGTCACGATGATAGAGACAACCATATTTGTAGGAAAGCAACCAATAGAAACTGCAAATAAGAGAGAGAGAGAGAGAGAGAGAGAGAGAGAGAGAGAGAGAGAGACAGAGAGACAGAGAGACAGAGAGACAGAGAGAGAGAGAGAGAGAGAGTTGCAGAAGTGATGGGAGGTTGCATGCAAAGAGGTTGACTATTTCAGCCTTGAGAAAGGGAGGAAATGACCATTTCTTTATCACAAATTGAAGGAAAGGAAGAGAGAAGGAGGGCTTCTCTCAATGGGTTTTAAGATGTAGAGAAGAAAAGGAAGCTAGTAAATGATCTCTTTTTCTCCAGTAAAGTATGAGTTTAGGTCCTTGCCCGAGTGAGGTGGGTTAGGAGATAATGTTGTAGTATGTAAAAGAAGGGTTAGGGACAGACTCTGTTGAGATTGTGATAGAGAATCACTAAGGGAGGAGTAAGAGGATTGTTTTAAGGGTCCCAGACTGAGATTATAAACATTGCTGTTTGAATCAATTTAGAAAGACATCTTGCAGGTGAAAGTGTAAGCTTGATAGTGTAATTGTGAGTATCTCCTAGGCTGATTACTTTCAGCAGAATTCATAATAACCCTGTTTCATTCAGCAGAGTCTACCAAGACTCACCATTTCCATATTGTTGGAGGGATACAAAATTGAAGAAAATGGTATTTCAAACTGAAAATACAATAAGGAACAATGGAATGGTGCCATTCTTCCATCAGCAAATTCATATATGTCTTATTAAAGCTGAAAGGAATTGCATAATAGAGGAAGAACAGATTCCCAATTTGTGTTCTTGTCTGGGAGATAATTTTTGGAAGTAACATTGAGAAGAATTTTTTTTTAACTTTATTGCAAATAGCAGTAACAGCAACAACATTTAAATAGCATTTTACAGATTATAGAATGCTATTTTCTTAGATATTTTGTCCAAATGGCACTAAAAAAGAGATCCTAAATGCAGGGAAAAGGGTATAGAAAAAGGGGGAGGGAGGAGAGAGTTCTCATTTTGAAACATCAAAAGAAATGGAATTTTCACTGATGGACCTTCGAATTTAGCCATATGCATTAATTTCAATGATAACAATGAAATAAACACAATGCTTCTCTTTCAAATATGGATTTTTTTTTCTAAGCAATCAGGGTTAAGTAACTTGCTCAAGGTTACACGGCCAGTTATTTCTGGGTGTGGTGCTGAGTTGAGTGTCTGAGCCCGGGATTCGATCTCCAGGTCGTCCCAACACTGGAGCCAGTGAAATATGGATTTTTCTACAAGTAAAATAATTTCAGGAGCATTGTTTATTAAAATCCTAAGTATTTAACTCTGGGCATCTAGGTGGTGCAGAGGACTGAATGCTGCCTATAGTTAGGAAGACTCATCCTTCTGAGTTCAAATCTGTCCGCAGACACTTACTTGCGGTGTGATCATAGTCAAGTCACTTAACCATCTTTGCCTAAATTTTCTCAGCCACAAAAGGAACTGGAGAAAGAAATGTCCAACCACTTCTATCTCTCTACTAAAAAAAATTGGGATTATTTATTAGCAATGGCACAGAAAAGTCTTCTCTTTCAGATGCAGGAGTCATTGCAATATGAATATTCTCATAAATCCACACCTGTGAGAACTTTTCCTGAGAAAGTCATAGCTAAAGTGGAAATGTTTGTATCTCACCCAAAAAATAAAATAAAAATAAACTTGAAGGGACCATGAGATCATCTAATTACATATTGTTATATTAGGAAGGATTCAACTAATGTATTAAAAGTAGTGCCTAGAAAGGGAGAGACCTGAGAATCAAACCCTTTGCTGATCTTTTTTGTTTTGTTTTTCAATCAAGTATTCTTTCCATTATGTTAGAATGATCTCATAATTAAAATATAAGACCTTTCTTTCTTCTTCTCTTCTGTCTCCTTTTAGCAATTCTTATTCTTTTTACTTTCCTCCTCTGGAGAGGTTTATTTCTTTTTCCTAACCCGTTGAAAACTTTACAATATTATTTTGCCTTTCTAAAGAAAAAAATACTGTAAACCTCTGAAATTCTCTTTTAATTAATGACTATTTTTCATGGTAATGTAGAAAATAGCAAGCTATATATCTATGAATTATATACCAATAATTATAAAGTGTTTGGTTTTAAACTATTGAGACTTAATAGCTTTTAAACTCATCTAAGACTTATGGGACATCATGCATAATGCTAATTACAGAATCCATTCATTCGCTGATTCTTTTGGATCTGTCTTCATTGGATATAATGAGAGTATACATCCAATTCAACTTTTTACTACTCTTGCCATTTATATCTGAACAAATAGCTCAATGATTTATTACACCAAGTTTTCCTTCTCACAGTCAAGTATTCATAAACATCAAATATCTACTCCATAAATTGTGTTCTGAGAAAGGGACAAGTCCTCCCTTTACTTCAGATTATATCTTTGTATCAAAAATGCAGTATTCACAATGCCTACAGTAACTATAAATATGCTGATATGGTTATTAATCACAAAATATATCAGGCTCTCTACATGGGGGATACAGCTAGAACATTTATTCAAATACCAGAAAACCAAGTCCCAAAATCAAAAAGTCAAAGCCATCACAGTAGTTATGAGGTTGGCACACAAAGTTAATGTAGTAAACACCCAAATTCTCAAGCCTTCAAAACAGAACAGGCTACCTCAGGCAAAGATCCTCCTCTACTCACTCACAGCAACTGATCAGGCATCTCCAGCCCCTCACAGTTCCCATCCCTGGCAGTCCTCAACAGGTGTCCTTAGCAGAAAGTCTGGCTGGCTCATAAAAAGGAATTCGCACCACCACCACAACTGCTGCTGCTGTTGCTGCTGCCGCCATTCTTCCAGTTACCGCCTGCACTCCAGTTTGGCTTCTGCTTTCTCTTGCCCCACCCCTTCCTGCTACATCCACAAGTTCAAGGGGCATGGAAGACCTTCAAATCCCATAAACATTACAGCCTTTAAAATAAAAGTTCTTATTGAAGTCTTGATTCTGTTTACTTTAGGGACAATACATTCTTCCTAATAATTTGAAGTGTGAAGAGGCTCTCTTTGTGTCCCTATACTTTCCTCCATAAGAGGAAGAGCACCTTTTACATGGACCAGAAATAATATCTCAGCTGTGGTAAAAACAGAAACACTAAATATTCAATTGCACTATATGATTATTTCTGCTTTCTAGAATAAGCTGTCATTTTTGACCAGTTTAAAAAATGAGTTATGGTTATTTACACATCAATTTTAAGGACTTATTTAAACTTTTAACAATCAATTGCCACTTTAAAAAAAAAAAACCAGTAACTCCATTCAACTTGATTTCCTAAGTTATAACTCCATAGTTACCTTTACCAAGGCACAATCTATTTCATCAATTGGTTCTTCACCATCCACTCCATTAATTTGTTTTAGTTTATAAATAATTCTATTAAGCTGTGCTTTTTTGTTTTCTTTTTGTAATAACTTGTCTTGCCAGGGATCTTTTATGTGTTATTGATTCTACCTTTTCAAATCCTACTAACTAATTTTCCAAGGTTGGAATCTGGAAGACTTGTATTCAAATTTAACATCAGACACTTACTAGCTATGTGACTGGACAAATCACTTAACCTTTGTTTTCTTCAGTTTCCTCAATTGTACAATGAACATAAAGACAGCACCTGCCTCCCAGGGTGGTTTTGAGGATCAAATGAGGCAATAATTGTAAAGAGCTCCGCCCAGTGACTGCCACATATTATATGCTACAGAGATACTTATCTCCTTCCCATTTCCAGTCCCAAAGACAAATCTTGTGTGTTTTACTATTCTGTTCTGGAGCCCAGTAAATACATATAGTATATAATACAGCATAGAATTAGACATAGATAGACAAGGTTATATGTATGTACTTATATAGTGTTTGTTCAGTCTTTGTCTATGATATATGAGTCCAGAGAATAGTTATTTTCCTGGATTCCACCACATTTCATACACATACACACACACACTTTACACTGCATTCATTTTAATTATTATAAGCCTCATTTATGAAGTTCTGTAATGAATGTGGGCATGATACAATTAGAATATTGCCATCTCCAAACAATAGCATCTGGGGGTAATCTTTCTGTGTTCCTTAAACTGAAATTTCCATTGGACATCCTTGAGAGTAGCAAATGTGGTGAATGTGTATGCCCCTTTTTTATTCCTGATTTGATGTTTATAGACTGAAGGTCTTCAAATAAAGAAATTATCTCTCTTATTCTTTTCAACGCCTGGAAAACGCTACCTTACAAAAACTGCAATATGTTATTGAAACATACCAGTTAACAATCTGAATCATACGCAGTTACACAGTCTCTTAAACAAGTATGTATAACATTCGGCACAAACTTTTAAAAGGCTCTTTTTGTTAGACTGCCCAACATTAAAAGCTATCCAGAAATCTTAGCTTTTTATTCTAATGTATCTTTATAACCAGTAGATAGTTTGGCACATCTGTACTTTCAAACACCATTTGTCTAATTGTTCCCATTTAATTGAACACTACTTATTCCAACAGACTGTGAATTGATTTTAAATTAAAGCAAGATCTAGTAAAACCGGAAACAATGTGAAGGGATTAACTTGTTCCTCATTTTTCTTTTTTCAAGGAAACTAATATTATTCTGGTCACAGACTTTTGTTTTCTCTATTCACAGAAACAGAAATACAACAGAAAAGAAACCTCTGTTTTATGGGTGAATGACACCCATCACTTAGCAAGTATACTATTCAGTAAAACTGGCAAAAAATAATATTTACTTGATGATAATTAAACAACGATGAGTGAACACTATTATCTTCTCCTAATTTCACTGTATAATTAATTCAATTGAATTTAAGAGTTGAATTTTACAATTCATATTCAAAAATCCCAGTATAGTTTGTTTTTGGTCATTTTTTCAGGAATAAGCATATTGACATATTTGTTGGTTTTTTGTTGAAATTTTGGAAGTTAATCAAGCTTCCTCTTAAATTAAAAAAAAATATACATACATTTGACTCACACACACATCCCTCATGAATCAGTTTTTAGCAATATATTCTTCATGTATTTTCCTCCATTTTGGAGGAAACAAAAACATTTATTATTCCATTTTAATCAATGGAAGATTCTGGATCGACTCCTTCCTATTGACACTACCTTATTAAAATCTATGAAGAACTATATGCTATATTACCATTGGCTTGGAGTAATTGTGACAATTTAATTTAAAAGACAAATTCTCAATTTAATATGAAGCAAAATATTTATTTTAATAGAGATTTGGCAAAATTTGTTCTTGGTTGTTTTCTGCAATGACTTGTGTTTCCCAAGATATCAAAGCTGATGTTTGGTATTAGAAAAAAAGGGAAAGACCTGAAACATTACTCTTTAAAACAGAATTTAATAAAATGAAGGTTTCTAAAAAGTCACATGAATTTTGTGTGTTTAATCTGAGGTAAATTTATATTCTACTCTTTTGTACCTTCATATGTTCATGCCAGGCATCATCTTCCATTACTAAAATCTACCATGTTACATGACTGCTGCTAACGTCTTCTTGATTCTTTGAACTGTTATCTGAAATATGTATTCTCTCTCTCTCTCTCTCTCTCTCTCTCTCTCTCTCTCTCTCTCTCTCTCTCTCTGTGTGTGTGTGTGTCTCTGTTTCTCTGTCTCTCTCTCTCTCTCTCTGTCTCTCTCTCTTACTCTTTTTTTCTCTCTCCCCATCTCTATCTGCCTTTCTGATCACATCACTTGTTATCATATTTGTTGTACATGTTTTATCACTGTTGCTCTTCATGTTTTCATCTCCAAAATACAGTGCAGTATGTTGCTGATACAAAGTGTTTTCTTACATGTTGAACTGGATTGAATGCATGCTGCAGGTTGAACTAACACTTTAATATGGAATTTCCTTTGACTAGATTTTTTGTTTTATTTTTCAGAAGTAGTGCTCCAAGAAAGTCAGTGACAAAAAGAAAAGATAAAATAGAGAGGAGAGGAAAGGAAAGAAGAGAAGGGAAAGATTAGTGGAGGAGAAGAGAGGATAAGAAGAGAGTAGACGAGGGTATTCTACAAATACTATTGTAATCACACAATCGCACAGGTAGAATAGTCATTATTGTGTGAAAAATAACATTTTTGGTGACCACATTGAGATCATCATCGTTGTTGTTCAGTTGTTTCAGTCATGTCAAACTCTTTGTGAACCATTTAGGGTTTTCTTAGCAAAGCTATTAGAGTGGTTCACTATTTTCTTCTCCAGCTCATTTTACAGATGAGGAAATTGAAGACTTTCCCAGATCACATATCTAGTGTCTGAGGTTAGATTTGCTCTCTGGTTTTCCTGACTCCAGGCCAGTACTCTATCCACTGCACCATTTAGCTGCCCATTGTGATTAGTGATATCAGATATATCAGAAAACATGGAGCCATGTGCCAGCAGAAAGTTTTCACCTCTGTTACGGAAGACATTCATCGCTTAGTCCAAGTTGAATTCCCTATACATGGTGAAGTACTGTAGTCACTCCTGTTGGCAATGTCATTGTCCTGGTTAGATGATGAAGCTCTTTAAAACTGAAAAGTCTCCTGAGTCTAGATCCTCAAAAGAGTTTAGTTGAACCATTCGCTGGTGAAAATCCAAGTGGAACAAAGAATATTGAAATTATGTTATGTAGTTATGTAGAGGGCTTATAGACCTTGTTCATCTCTCTCTACCTATTTTTCATTTAACTATTTATCAAGCCCTATCTTCTTCTGAACTTCTCTATTACTGACAAGGGCACCATAATACTACCGATTACTCAGGCTTACAACCTCAGTGTCATCCTGTGCTCCTTATTCGCATACACACTGTATATGCAATCTGTGGTCAAGCCTTATTGTCTCCACCTTTACATTTCTCACACACATTTTATTTTCACTCATATATCCATCTTGGTGAAGCCATCTATAGCCTAAGCTTGGACTACTGCAATGTTCAGCTGGTTGTTCTCCCTCTTCCAAGTTTCTTCTCACTCCAGTCCATCTTCAACTCATCTACCAAAATTCTGATAATGTAACCATGCCATCTCCCTACTTAATTAATTCCAGCGTCTCCCTAATATCTCCAAAATAAAAGATATCTCTGACTTTTACAGTCCTTCCTAAAAACTACTATTCTTATCTCTCGGATCTTCCTATGTTTTAGCCCTCAACATGTATTCTATGATCCACTGAAAGTTTTTCTTGTTATTTCCCAAACATGACGTTTCATTTCCCATTTCTGTGATTTTCACTGGCTATTCTCTATGTCTAGAATGCTCTCTTTTCTCACTTCCTAACTTTCTTCAAATTCGGCTAAAATATTACCTTCAGCAAGATATCTTTTATAGTCTGCAACTCTTCTGTTACTGCTTCCCTTTGAAATTATACATGTGTGTAATATAGCTATACACATAAATACATACAGAAAGAGAGAGATGTGTGTATGTGGACACCATATATTTATTCTAAAATTTGTTATTGTAATTATTTTGGGAAGTGTTATTTTACAAAGGATACAATTTTCTTTTCATTGACAGGGTCATAGCCTTCAAGAATAGAGATTAGTTCCATTAAACTCTGCTGTCATCAGACCTCATCTACAGTATTATGATCAGCTCCCAGTGTCAAAGTTTAAGAACACCGATTGTTCTGTTAAGGACCTTGAGACCACATAGTAGAAATCATTGGAAATAACTATATAGTTACCCTGGAGAAGAGAAATCTCAGGGGAAACACAAAATTTCTCTTTTAAGTATTTAAATGGTTGCCATTTGGTAGAGGGATTCAATTTATTTTGTTTTACTTGAGAACTCATAACAGGAAAGAGTGGATGCAAAAAGGAAAATTTGGTATGATTTCAGGAAAAAAAATATTAATGATTAGAGGTCTCTAAAAATGATATTAGCTGCTTTTATAGGAGGTGAGTTCCATTTCCTTGAAGGTATTCTATCATAAGCTGGAAAATCAATTTTCACATATGGATTCTGTTTGCATATTAATTGGATTAAGTGGCTTCTGATGTCCTTTCCAAATGTAAAATTCTATTGTTCTATAATGATAAAAATCTATCATATTTTTGTTATTTAATTCATATCAGTTTAAAAATATAATAATGTTTTGAAAGAGATCACTAAAACCATCAGTCTGAAAAAATATAACCAGATATCAGATCATCAGTTGGAGAGGATATATTACTTGGTGCTAAATATAGTCATTTGGTGAAGCGTAAGAAGTTGGTCATGAATGTTAGAATTATTTTATCTATTCCTTTTCTAAGTGACAAAATAATAGAGATGTTTCTTGGGCTAAAGGGGCATAACCCCCAGATTAAGCATCAGAAGATTTAAACTTTGGTCTAGATTGGTGTTCTATTGTCATCTGGGCCTCTGTCTGAATTTGGACAAATCACTTATACTCTGTGGCTTCTCTGTAAAATGACTGGGTTAACTTAGATGCTCACAAAGGCACTTTCTAGTGCTGACACCCTGGAATATTATGATAGTATCTGCATTGATCTGTATTGGACTATCTGCTGTCAGAAGATGATAAATGAACATCTTTTCTGAAGTGCAGAGCTGTACTGCAAGGTGTCACAATTAGAAAAGGCAGATGTCATAGAAATATTGATCAAGTTACAAGAAATGCATTGTTGACAAAGCTTGGAGAATAATGTGTTATAAAAAGAAAGGTTCAACTATTCCCTCTACCCATTCAGTTACTATTGCTGAGCAAAAGCTGTGGTATACTACAATTATCAAATAAGAGAGTTGAGAACTAATTCTGAATCTGACTTTCATAATTGAATTGCTTATCTACAGTGGATAAAAATAATCTAAATCCAAAGTAGTTATTAAAAAAAGGAGTTGAAGCCTCGGCCAATGGTCTGACAGAAAGCATGTGAGACTATTGAATAGACTCCCTCCCAATGAGCTGTGTGAAAGCAATGGACAGAAGAAAAGAGAAGCAGGATGGTGGGTGGACTGATGAACAGGACGAGTCACTCACTTGTGGCAGTGTGGCCACTCTGCTGCTCCTGGCGCCTGTGGGGGTGCAGGCCAAAAGGACAACAAGAAGGAAGATGTGGTCACTGTGGTTCGCATTGATATGGGCACCGCCTACTCATGTGTTGGCACGTTTAACTATAACCATGTAGAAATTATTGCCAATTACCAGGGCAACTGAATCATGCCTTCTTACATGGCCTTCATCCCAGAAGAAGAACGGCTCATTGGAGATTCTGCCAAAAACCAGCTTACTTCAATCTCCAAGAATACAGACTTTGATGCTGGGAGCTGATTGGCTGCACACGGAAAGACCTGTCTGTGGAGCAAGACATTAAATGCCTGCCTTTCAAGGTGGTTGAAAAGAAGACTAAACCATGCATTCAGGTGGATGTTGAGAGAGGACAAAGACATTTGCTCCTGAAGAAATTACTGCCATGGTCCTGACTAAGATGAAAGAAACAGCTGAGGCAAATCTAGGAAAGAAGTTTACTTCTGCAGTTATTACTATTCCTGCTTATATCAATAATGCCCAGTGCCAAGCAACCAACGATGCTGGTATTATTGCTGATATTAATGTTATAAGGATCATCAATGAACCTACAGAAGTTGCAATATGCATGGCCTAGACAAAAGGGAAGGAGAAAAGGACATCCTTGTGTTTGATCTGGGTGGTAGCACCTATAATGTGTCCTTGCTCACAATTAACAATGAAGCATTTGAAGTGAGAGGCCACAAATGGTGACACTGACCTGGGTGGAGAAGGCTGTGACCAGTAAATCATGGAGCACTTTATCAAGTTGTACTAAAAGAAAACCAGAAGATATGTGAGGAAAGACAATGGCTGTGCAGAAACCGGGATAGGAGGTGGACAAAACTCAATGCAGCTTGTCCTCTCAACATCAGCCTAGAATGGAAAGCGAATCTTTCTTTGAAGGTAAAAACTTCTCTGAGACACTCACTCCTGCCAACTTTGAAGAACTGAACATGGACTTATTCCAATCTATTATGGAACCTGTCCCAAAAATGCTGGAAGATTCAGACTTGAGGAAGTCTGACATTGATGAAATCGTTCTTGTTTGGGCTCTACTCAGATCCCTGTTGTGAAAGAGTTCTTCAATGGCAAAGAGCCATTCTGAGGCATGAATCCAGATGAACCCGTTGCTTGTGGTGCTGCTGTCCAGTCTGGTGGGTTGTCTGGTGACCAAGATACTGGTAATCTGGTGCTTCTCGATGTGTGTCCTCTTCCACATGGCATTTAAACTCTTGGTGGTGTCATGACCAAATTGATCCCCCAAAAAACTGTTGTGCCCAGCAAGAAATCTCAGAACTTTTCCACTGCTTCTGATAATTAGTCAAACATCACCATCGAGGTCTACGAAGGTGAGTGACCCCTGACCAAAGATAACCACCTCCTGGGAACATTGGATCTAATGGGAATTCCTCCTGCTCCTCAGAGAGTCCTTCAAATTGAAGTTATCTTTGAAATAGATGTGGATGATACTCTGAGGGTCATAGCTGAGGATAAAGGCGCAGGAAACAAGATCATGAAACCAATGACCAAAACTTTCTCACACCAGAAGGGATTGAGAGTGTGGTAAAGGGTGCAGAGAAATTTGGTGAAGAGGACAAGAAGCTTAAAAGCACATTGATAGCTGAAATGAGCTGGAAAGTGATGCCTATTCACTAAAGAACCATTCTGGTTGGGGCGGCTAGGTGGTGCAGTGAATAGAGATGGCCCTCGAGTCAAGAGAACCTGAGATCAAATCCAGCCTCAGACACTTAACACTTACAAGCCGTGTGACCTTGGGTAAGTCACTTAACCCCAATTGCCCTGCCTTCCCCACTCTAAAAACCCAAAAAAAAAAAACATTCTGGTGATAAGGATATCTGAGGGGAAAGCTCTGCTCTGAAGATAAGGAGATTGTGGGAAAAGCAGTGGAAGAAAAGAGTGAGTAACTTGAGAGTCACCAAGATGCAGATTAAAGATTTCAGAGCCAAAAAGAAAGAACTTGAAGAGATGATCCAGTGTATTATTAGCAGGCTCTATGATGGTACAGGTCCCCAGAGAATGAAGAAACAGGAGAAAAAGATGAGTTGTAGACACCAATTGTGTGTATTAAATATAAATATAATATTTATAAACAAAGAAAATTATATATAAATACTAGACTCAGGAACTCTTTTTTACTTTTTTTAAATTACTTTTTGTTTGTTTTTTATCTTTAGAGGGCAGTTGTGGTTAAGTGACTTGCCCAAGCTCATATGGCTAGTTTTTGTGTTAAGTGTCTGTGGCATGATTAAGAACTCAGGTCCTCGGGAGGCGAGGTGGAGCAGTGAATAGAGCACCAGCCCTGGAGTCAGGAGGACCTGAGTTCAAATCCGGGCTCAGACACTTAACAAAAAAATAGCCATGTGACCTTGGGCAAGTCACTTAACACCAATTGCCCTAAAAAAAATTAAAAAAAAAAAGAATTTCAAAAGGTGCAGCCAGGTGGCGCAGTGAGTAAGAGCGCCGGCCCCAGTATCTGGAGAACCGGGATCGGTTCTGGCCTCAGATACTTGGCACCCACACAAAGTAGCTGGCCGTGTAACCTTGAGCAAGTTACTTAAGCGCAATTGCTTAAAAAAATTAAAAACGGAACTTAGGTCCTCCTAACTCCAGGGATGGTGGTCTATTCACTGTGCCACCTAGCTGCTTCAGGATTTTTGTTAGAAGAAAATGGAAAGAACTTAATCTCAAATGTAATTGGGATCTTCATTATGGAGTGGAGTTGAAAATGCTATAGTCCAAGTGGCTGGTTGCTGCTTTTGTTAGCAGTTACTCATGGGGGTTTGGAAGGGGAAGGTGACAGGAATAAAATGACTTAAAAGGGGGAGGGGCAAAGAAACATGGAATGGGAAATGTGTTCACCTTGGAAATTTTCTGTTTAGTAGTTGGGTCATGTGCATTTTGGTGTAGAATTTTTTTTTTCCTACCAGTAAGTGATAACAATAAATATTTGTAATTTACCAAAAAAAATAATAATTGAACAACTACAGAGAATATAGTTTCTCTTAATTTTTAATTTTTTTTCAAACAATTACTCTTACTCATCTTCCATTAAAAAAAAAAAAACTGTTGTAACAAACATGCATGGTCAAGAAAAACTAATGACAGCATTTAGAGTGTCCAAAAATATGTATCCTTATATTCTGAGCCCGTCATTTCTCTGTCAGGACGCAGGGAATATGCTTCATCCTCTGTCCTTTGCAGTTGTACTCATATCCTTCAGAGTTCTTATACCTTGAAAGGTTTTTTTACGGTGTTTTTATCACAAACAATTGTTCTCCTAGTTCTGCTCCCCCCCTTGTTACGTAAGTTCCTACAAGTCTTCCCAAGTTGCTTGACTTTGATTTGAGTGAGGGAGAACTGTGCAAGGTCACCCGTCTCACTTTCTCCTTCAGAGCCTTCTAGGTCCAGTGGCCAGATATTCATAAGGACAACTGGAGATGGAGCAGGATGCCATGGGAGACGATGGCCCTTTTAGACTAAGGTCTTCAGTGAATAGGCCTCTTTAAAAAGTGAGTCAAAGTGACTCTTTTAGTGTAAAAATATCAAACTGGGAGAGGAAGACCTTCAGGATTTATGGCCAAACAAAAAACAGTACTATTTACATTCAATCTGTACCAGGAGGGAAAGAAAGAGAGAGACAGAGAAATAGAGAAAGATCTAGTCAGTAAATCCCAAGTTAATTGAGCAGCTTTTGGGCATCATATTTTACCTTCCTTTGGAGAGGAGAAGGAGAGGATGAGCTGAATTACCCAAATGGCTGGGTCCCCATTCAGGCAACTGGGACTACTCACAGGTTTCATTAACATAGAGGAGATGGAGGAGTCTATCAATGAATTACATTGAAAGCACAATTCACAATAGAATTACAAGTACAAGTAGGTCCACAATATAACCGTTAAAACAATTATCACAATTGTTACAAATTTTGTCCACCACTCCCCAAGGGAATGAAAAAAAAGAGTCAATGGCATTTGGTGATTAGTGGGGGGACTGAATTTCTGAACTTAGCTCATTACAGGCCAGCTGAATTTCTAAAATAAGTTCAGAGACAAAGAAACAGCCTGGGCAATTTTACAACATATTGGGTGTGATACAGAATAAAATCAATTAACAAATGTAATCGGGATCATTTGATTTTCTAAATTCCCCTCTTTTTGTCAATGGGAGATTTGTCACAATTTTCCCTGCCTGGTAAATATAAGGACAATTTTTCACCACTACAAAAAGAGCTGCTATAAATATTTTTACACATAGAGATTCTATTCCCTTTTCTTCTATCTCTTTTGGATACTGCCCTGGTAGGGGTATTGTTTGGTTAACAAGTTTGCGCAGTTTTATAACTCTCTGGGGGTAGTTCAAAATTGTTGGTGGGAATAGTTAGATCATTTCAAAAGTCTATGAAGAGGGCATTAGTGTCCCTATTTTTCCACACCTTTGCAATCCTTTTCTGTCATGTCAGTCGATCGGATATGTGTGAGGCAGTTACAACAACCTGGGTTGTTTGAATTTGTATTTCTATAGTCAACAGCAGTTTAAAGTATTTTATCTGATTGTTAATAACGTTGGTTTCTCCTTCTGAAAATTAACTGTTCTTATCCTTTGACCATTTTGCAATAGGTGAAAGGCTCTTATTTTTATACTTTTCCCTCAGTTCCCTAAAAACAAAAATTGTTTCCCAAATTCAAATTGTTTTGTTGGCAGCAAAGGCACATTTATAAACATATATGTGATGTGTGTGAACATTAAATGTCCACAGAGTCGCGTACCATGGTTGAGGTCATCGGTACCCGTTCTTCTTTTCTGCTTTATTTTTCAAGAGTGCCACCGAGAGAGTGACGCATATATGTACGGATGCATGTATGTATACATATACATATTATGTAATATATAAACTAGGCAATGATTTGGATAAAGCTGCTATAATATTCATAAAAATCATTCAGACTAAAGTACTTATGTCACTGTCTTGATAAGAACCTTTAAAAATTAAGGGAAATAGAGAAGGATGAATTCATCTACACTAAAAGACTTTATAGGATATCCCAAAATGTAGGAAACGTTCACTACTAATGTGAATTTACTTGCAATTTATTTGACTTGGTGTTCTGAATGTCTTGCTGCCACCATCTTAAAGATTAAAGTAACCGAATTATTTTGCTTGGAGTTAGCAAATGTCCCCCAAATACCAGACAAAATGGTATGGAAAGAAATCACAATATATTAACTAGACATCTACATTTACACAGTGCATATACATATAAAATGTATGCTCATAAATATGTGTATCTGTGTAAGATGAATGAATGAATGAATTAAAAGGCATGTATTAAGTCATTCCTATGCACAAAGCACTGTGCTAAGCGCTGGGAAATGGATAGAAAACAGAACAGCTCCATTGTTCAGAAGGAGCTCAAATTCTGTTGGGGAAGATAACAAAAATAGAATTCGGGTCTTATGTTTTTTAAAGGAAGAAAAATGTTCTTAACATAGAGCAAGAAAATACATGTTAATGAATATTTTAATGCGATTTCTACTTATGATCATATCCATCACTGATGTGGAACCATTTGATAGTGCCAATGACTTTGGTGACCAGGACTTTACTATCTGTGGCTACTGAGAAGGCAGGGTCTCCAGTACTAGAGGTAATAATTGTCACAGGGCTTGCTTCCCATGGTAATAGCTACAATGGTTGGTCTAGAAGTAAATCTAGTGTTCTGGGGGGAGGGGGAGTTACTGCTCTTCTCAGGACTCTTGGACATACCAGTGTAATTCTGACATTTGGTCAATAGTTGTTATTGTTACTAACAAGGAAAGGTAACAGTCTCCAGAATGATTGCTTCCCTCAGTGATGGCTGCCGATCTCATCCTTGAAGCAGGGAGGGGTGGGGGGGGCAGGGGGAGGAAGGTCACTACTACTCTCAGTTTTCAGGCTTGGGGTCCCGTTCTATCTCAAAGTCTAAGGGGAAGGAGAGATGGTGCTGGTGGTTTGCTTGCCCTTCCGTGGCCCTCCTTTCTATTTATATGAATATCTGCTTCTTATTTAAGTGAACATTTAGGAACTGTCTTTTGTGTTGATTATAGCCAATCCATAAACATTTTTGAGTGCTTACTGTATGACATAAGTACTAAAGCCCAGGATAAAGAAAGAGTAAAAGGCAGTTCCTTTTATCAAACATCATAATCTAATGAGGACAAGCATAGCAAATAAACACATGTTAATAATCTATATACGCGATAAATATAAAATAAACAGGAAAAAGAAAGGACTAGCATTAAAAGAGCCTCATGTAGAAGATGAGAGTTTTCCTTGGGAATACACAGGATACCACGGGAGTCAATAGACTAAAATGAGGAAGGGAGAACATTCCAGGGATGAAGGCAGGTAAAGAAAAAGCCTGGAGCTGAGAGATGATAGTCTCCTTAATGGGACAATAAAGAAACCAGTGAGTATTTGGGTTGAGGAGTAAGGTCTAAGAAGCCTGGAATCATAGGAGGGTTCTCATTGTGAAGGGTTTTGATTGTGAAAGAGAGGATTCTGTATTTGATTCAGAAGACAGCAGGGATCCACTAGAGTTGATGGAGCAGAGAGGGCTGTTCAAGTCTTCGGGGAAGACTACTGCTTCTGATGTAAGTGCCCTTTTCAGGGCTACTTTCCACCACTGGCTGGAACCTGCCACCCCTTACCTGTAACCCCAAGAGCTGCAGCATTCACAGTGACCATAGTCCAGAGAACTATTTCAGCAGATGGGCTAAACCAGATTGAGAGTAAACAAAGGGACTCACTTTTTACTCACTGTTAGTGAGTGTGTGTGTGTGCGGGGGATGGGGGGGCCTGTCTACCCCAAACATATGAAAACTTCCATCAGTAGAATGAGTGGATGAGGACAGTTTGTTCCAATGGTCACGAAGGTGGCTGGGGCAGACACTGTGGGGCACTTAGAGCTTGGTTGAATATCAAAGATGCCATGTTTTCTTTTTTCGAGGGGGGAAGGAAAGGCAATTGGGGTTAAGTGACTTGCTCAAGATCACACAGCTAATAAGTGTGTCAAGTGTCTGAGGCCAAATATGAACTCAGGTCCTCTGTACTTCAGGGTCTGTGCTCTATTCACTGTGCAACCTAGCTGCCCCAAAGTTGCCAACTTCAGCCATTGACAGTTATCTTGACTTTTTTCTTCCCACTGGATTTCAAGGAGGTCAATGACTTTGTACAACTCTGCCTCATTTAAATCCAATTTATATGGGAATCAAAATACATCACCTATATCATTTTACCAATTTTACCTACCTCAAAGTCCTGCTGTGACAAGGAAGTGATGAAGCAGGAGGTGCACATACACAGGGATCTGTAGTCACAACCCTGGGTCATAGTGTTGTCTTCTCTTTGGACTGAAAAAGCAGTAGGATTTGGCAGCCCCCATGGGTGTCTGAGCAGCCTTTTTTTAAGGACCATATTGCTTATCTTCTGGATTAAGGAAGGGGCTAGAAAAAAGTGCCTTAAAAATTGTCTGCCTCACTAATTCTGACCTATTTACCATAGAAGGCAGGGACCCCACCCTGCAGTTAAAATTAAAATAAAGACAAGAAAAGACAAGAAAAATGTACCAAAAATTTTTGTGAAGATGATTCCAGTCACTCAGTAGATAGAATGTACACATGTTTATGGACAACATGAAATTCAGGAGATCTGAAAGATGACCAGCTATTCTTATGAAATTTTTTCACCCAAATAGTGACCCTGAGTGAACAAAAAAGCTGGCAAATGAAGGCTAAATTGAAGTTGGAACTAGATACTAATTTTTCTGGAGTGTTCACAGTGACAGAGAACATTGTGAAGCTGACATAGATTTCTGAATCAAAAGTAATCTACTTAACAAGTTTGTGTACCTCGCTATAGGAATTAATGGTAGGCTTATGACAATGCAATTGCCACTTACAGTAAAGTACCATGCCACCATCATCAATGGATATGCCCCCATCATGACAAAACCCTTATGAGGTCAAGGAGACATTTCATAAAACCTAGAGACCTTCATCATCAGTGTGCCAAGAGGACAAGGTTATGATTCTGGGTGACTTTAATGCTAGTGCAGACACAGACAATCAGACATAGTGAGGAATTGGAGGAATGGAGTTGGAAAAAAGGAACAGTAACAATCATTTACTACTGAAGATTTTGGGGTTTCATGACCTTCTCATTACCAATACTGTCTTCCATTTGCCTAAATCCAATAACACTTCGTGGATTCACCATCTCAGCAAACATTGGCATTTAATAGATGATGTCTTTATAAGGAGAGGAGGGAGGATGTGAAAGTGGGAAAAGGATGTATGGTACAGAGTGGTAGACTGATGATAGACAGCCTCTGCAAGGGAAAATTTGTATTCCACTTATTTATTTAAAAGGAGTACCAAGTGGTACATAATCAATTTGCAGTTTCATGTGCACTCATCTTTGTATTATACTATGTCATAGAACTCCTTGTTTTATTCTGTTAATTAAATATAAAATAAATGTGAAAAAAGTGGTGGTCCCAAGGCAAGACAAGTACCAGAGGAGCTCATGTCAATCGATTGGGGTGCTTCTCCATGCACAAACAGTTTGTTTCTAACTTAGAGGTAAAACTGAACTAACACACGGTTGGCAAGAGTGAAGCAGAAAAGAAGTAAGCAGTTTTCAGAGATTTATTGTATGGCCCCACATTTACTCATCTCTTCCACAGCACACTCACAAACATCAAGACTGGTTTGATAAAAATGGTGGTGAAATTCAGAAGCTTCTAAATTAAAAATGATAACTCCACCAGGTTTACCAGGGGAAAAGTTTATCCATCTTGAAGAAGGTGGGGTTTGACTCCATCAAAATTAAAGTACAAGTGGAGCTTAGGGAGATGCATGCTTCCTGGCTGATTAAGAAGGCAGATGAAATTCACTTTTACACTGAGAGTAACAATCCAAAGCAGTTTTATGATGTCCTGAAGGCTGTTTATGGGACAAACATTTCTGGTGCATCTCAAATACTCAATGATAATGGAATCACAAGGATTAGTGATAAGGGGATTATCTTGGAGAAATGGGCTGAACAATTCCACAGAGTTATCAACAGACCATCATCAATCATTTTTGAAGCTACTGACTTCAGTTCAGCTGAAGACAAGACCACTCTAGCCAAACTCCAGCTAAAGAAGAGGTTTTGAATGCCCATAGGCTCCTCTCATGTGGAAAAATGCCTGGTGCTGTTTCTATTCCAGCTGAGATTTACACAGCAGGGGTCCACTGCTCTTATAAAAGCTGACTAAAATCTGTTTTGGATGGCAAGAGGAGGTTTTCCCCCAGGAGTTCAAGGATATGCAACAATAATGCAATATTCACCACACCCATGGCGGTTATGAATGTGCTCGTGTAGTGGGAGTCACAAAATGTAATAGGCTCTCCACAGGGAGGGTAGAACCGAAGCCTTTATTCAAATACCAGAAAACCGAGTCCCAGAACCAGAAAGTCAAAGTGATTGCAGTAACTACGAAGTTGGTACGTGGTTAATGCAGTGATCACCCACATTCCCAAGCCTTCACAACAGAACAGGTTCCCTCAAGCAGCGATCCTCTTCTTTCCCTCACGGTAGATCCTCAGCCTGGTCCTCAGAAGCTCTGAACAGAAGTTCCAGGAAGAAAAGTCTCAGCAGAAGCTCCATTCTCAAAATCAAGATCACTTTCTCCAACCTCCATGTGGCTTGAAGTTCTTCAAGAAATTCTTCAAGAAGAAATTCTAACCATCCAGCTTGTGCTCTTCCTTATGTCAAGCATTCCACCCCTTCCTGTTATGGAAGCAAGAAGGGTTCATACCTTCTGTTTTTTAACCAAGGCTTGATATAATTAACTTGAAATGAAGTGCTAAGTTACTGTTTACTTGCCAATCAAGGGCATGGAAAAATCTCCCAAATCCCATTAACATTACAGGATGCCTCTGTTGTCATCTCTATCAAGGAAAGGGAACTAGATTGTTCTGTGACAATCACAGAGGGGTCTCTCAGTCGTTGCCAGAAAGATTCATGTCAAAGTCCTGATTAATAGGCTGATCCTTCACCTGGAGCCTGGTCATCTACCCTAGAGCTAGTGTGACTTCAGAAATGGCTGAGAAACAGCTGTTACAGTATCCGCTGCCCAAAAACTTCAGAAGTGCCATGAGCAGAACAGAGGTCTGTACACAATGTTCATTAATCTGAGCAATACTCTCAGTCATGAGGGTTTATGGAAAATCATAGTAAAATTCGGTTGCCCAGAGAGGTTCATCAGTATTATCTGCCAGGTTCATGATAACATGCTTGCATGGGTTCTGGATAAAGGACAATACTCTTGTGCTTTCTCAGCCACCAGTGGAGTGAGGCAGGCTTTTTGCATGATGTTTCAGCAATGCTACAGGATACTGTCAGTGAGGAGGAATATTGCATCATGGTCAGCTACTGCACTGAGGGTAAATTACCTAATTTGAAAAAAACTAAAAGCCAAGGCTAAAATGCAAGGAGTGTTGGCATGTGACGTTTTGTTCAGAGATGATTTTGCACGCAATTCATTCTCTGAGTATGAGATGCGACAGAGTATGGATCTCTTCTCTGTCACTTATGCCAATTTTGACCTGACAACATCAAAAAACTATAAGTTTTTCACCAACTAGCACCTTACCATCCATATGTGGAGCCCTTAGTTACAGTAAATGGAGAATTAAAGCTGTGGGTAAGTCTATTTCACTTGGCAGTATACTTTCCCGGGACATATGCACCGATGATGAGAGTTTGCTCAATGTTGGGGAGGCTCCAAAGAAAAGTGTGGTAGATAGGAAGTATTAGGCTGCCTACCAAACTGAAGGTCTAGAGAACCATTGTGTTGGCTGCATTATTGTATGCCTGTGAAGCCTGGACGGGATACCAGCACCATACCAGGAAATTGAATTGCTTACATTTGAATTGTCTTAAGAAGATTCAGAAGCTCACCAGGCAAAATAAGTACTTGTCACTGAGGTTTGTCCCCAAGCTGAACTTCCAAACATTCAAACTGTACAGTAGAGAGTGCAACTCTAATGGACTGACTATGTCATTCAAATGCCAAATGTGTTTGCCTAAAAGGTTTTTATGGAGAATTCACACAAGGTAAGAGCTTTCATGGAAGTCAGAAGAAGTGATACAAGTCACTCTCAAGATCTGAAGTACTTTGGAATTGATTATGAGACATGGGAGACACTGGCATAAGACTGCCCAGCATGGCATACCCATATCAACAAAGGCACACTGCTCTATGAAGAAAGCAGAATGCCAGTAACCCCAAAGAAACATTTGATGAGCAAATTTAGAGATATCTCTACTCCAAATGTATATATGGACTATTTGTGCCTGACTTGTAGTAGAACCTTCTGAACTTATATTTGGTCTGATCAATCAGTCACACACTGTACCTTGACCCTGACATAGTGATGTCATTTCCACTTCAAGCACAAAGCACAACAGCCAACCATTGAGTAGAGGAATGACATAGTCAGACTTATGCTTTAGGAGAATCACTTTGATGGCTGAATGAAAGATGGGGCTGGTGATTTGAAGCAGTCATGTCCACCAAGATGTTATTGAAATAGTCCAGATGTGAGGTAATGAGTGTCCGAATCAAAGCTTTGGCAGTGTCAGAGGACAAAAGGGTGTATATAAGAGAAATGTCGCTAAAGTGAAACCAACAGACCTTGACAACAAATTGGATATGGGGGTTAGAGATAACGAGGAGTCTAGCATCATGTCAAGACCGTGAACCTGGGAGACTGGGAGGATGGAGTTGTCCTCTGAAGTAATAGGGAAGTAAGGAGAGTTTAGGGGGAAATATACTGAGTTAGGCTTTAGACATGCTGATTTTGATGTTTGTTGGACAGGGAGATTTTGAGTAGATAGTGATCTGCATCTAAACCCTGTTCAACCTCAAACTCTTTGGGTTTCCTTTTATTGTTATTCTTCCTCTCTTTAGTTTGCTTAATTTTTCCCCTTCCCTGTCATAGGTCAGTCAATGGTCTAACTACTAATTCTCCCTATTCCTTTGCTCCCATCTCATATAGCCTTCTAGTGCAATTATATTAATTTGCAATTCCTTCTTGTGATGAAGTATTGTTTTATTTACATTTCCTTTCTCATCCATTACCTCTTTTAGGATTCTTTAACCTTCTTTTTGTCCATAGACACTTTGTTGATTGTCTGGTAATGTCTGTGTATCTCTTAAAATAACATTCATTTTTATCTTCCTACTTAAGAAGATGCTACATTTTTGAGGTTAGAAATAGGTAAAAACGAAGATGTGATTTATTCCCATTCAATTTTAAAGATTTTCTGAAAAATATGAACTCATAATTTATTTCAAGTATTGCTATGTTTCAGTGGTATTAAGGTGGTTGACAAGTATTTGTGAGGGAAAAGGGTATGAGGTAGTAATTTTGTTTTTGTTGCTGTTTGTTTGCTTTTTCTCTTTTTGATCATTGCTTATCCCTTTTTAATATCATGCCACTGGCTCTTTGAACCTAAGAACTCTTCTTCCTAGAAATCACTATTGATCACTCTAAGCCAAGCCTTCAAGAAAACCCAAACATTTTATCCCTTCTTGGTCCAAAATCATATCTTGCTGAAGCTAATTACATCTCTCATTGATGGGATGGGCATTTGAATAGATGACAAAACTTTTTTAGTCTCAGATTGTACTAAAACACCCAAAAAAAGAAAACTTTCACCAAATTGAGGAAAGTTTCAAGTTATATTACCAGTCACTCATATAAGATTCACCAAGGTTTAATGTGTGAAGTAGAATAATCAAGTCTCTGGGAGCGTTTATCTTTTAGAGAAACTCACTTAGCCTATGTGAAGGGGCCACATTCTAGTGGGAAGCTCCATCAATAACTTGAGTTTTAACCCCATGGGACCACTGAAGCCTCAAGAATAGCTTCCCTATCTTTTAAGAGAAAACAAATAAAAACTTTTCTACCACATAGGTATTGTTTCTACCCCAAGCTATAATCCAAAATGGCATACTCTGAAAGCCTGAGCAAAAAAAGATGGGTGTACAATAAAGCACAGGCATTTTAGCCATTTTTAAGGGTAGTTTCAATTTATGGTGGGGAAGTGGGAAAGAAAAGGAATTTAGTAAAATATTACACTTGAAAAAAGAGCAGACAACAATGGACACAAAGAAGGTTAAAAAATCCTAAAAGAAGTAATGGATGAGAAAGGAAATGGAAATAAAACAATACTTCTTCACAAGAAGGAATTACAAATTAATATAATTGCAAAAGAAGGCTCTATATGAAATGGGAGCAAAGGAATAGGGAGAATTAGTTATTATACCATTGACTGACCTATGAGAGGGAAGGGGAAAAATTAAGCAAAATAAAGAGAGGAAGAAGAATAATAAAAGGAAACCCAACGAGTTTGAGGTTGGACAGGGTTCAGTTTCAGATCACTATATACTCAAAATCTACTTGTCCAACAAACATGAAAATCAACATGTCAATAAAATCAATTATTATGTACTTAAAGATTATTCTTATTTTTAAGAAAAAAATATTGACCTACAGAGTAAAAATTAAATATCCTCAAATGACAAAATAATGCAGAGGAAAATAAGTTACATTTGTATTCAGAACTGATTGACTGGCTGGACTCAAAATAGTTACAAATTGTTTACTGTCAACATAATGAGAAGGTGTCCAATGGAAACCCCCGGCGTCTGTGTTTGTCCTTGTGATGTTTCACAGTTTTATTATTGAGTTATCAGAGGGAGAGCAATTTCAAACAGAAAAGTTACCCAAGAATCAGGCTAGTTTCTCACTGGGTGAAGCTTTATTTTCATAAAAGCAAACAGAACCAAGAAGTATCAGGAGACTGGTTGGTTGGGTAGAAGGGGAATGGGGATTTGCTTTTATTGGAGCTGAAGGGGGAGTGATTTAGAGAATTTTCTATGACAATATAATCTTTGTGCTATGCAAGCAGAAATACTTGCACCTGTGCTTACTGGTTCTTTGGGGTGACTATCATAAAACAGCTATACTTTCATTGTTGGGAGTTCTTCATTATCATATTCCAGAATTGTTAACAGGCACTTTGACATCACATAAGTTATTATCCAGCTGTGTGAAGTTTCATTGCTCTCATGTAGTCTTGGAGAAGTGCCTTGATCACAAGGTCTCTGGTGATAGGGTGGGGCAGGAGTGGTGAGGTTGTCTGTACAACATATGAGGGAAGTAGTTGCCTACTTGGCATATGAGAAAAAGGATAGGGCCTCATTGCTCCGGAGGAAAGGTAGGGCCTTTCTGCTCATACTCCAAGTTGCATGAAGGTATAGAGGGCATACTAATATAATTTACAGATGGCGCAAACTCGTTGGATTATAGACCAGAACCAAAAATATAAAAGTTTCAAACAGTAGGTGGATATAAAAGAATGAGATTGGGATAGAGATAGTTGCAAAGTATTACCTCTGGATAACAACAATGCCCTTCACCCCCTCCCTTTTCCTTCTTGAGATCGTCCCTATCTCAAACGGAAGTTCAGTAGCCACTCACAAGCCCAACCTCACTACAATGCAGGAACTGTCTTTCTGACCTGGGCCAGTTCAACTCTCCTTAGGCATCCTGTTGCCCTCATTAACTTTCTTTTTCCTGGGGTTTAGTATATTGATTCTGGACTTAGTGTGGACATGTAATCAGCTTAACCCACAGAAGCTCAGAACTCTAAATCTTAAGTAATCCATCAGCCTCAGCCTCTTCACAAGCAGCAATTACAAATATGCACCACCATTTCCAGTCAAAAAAAATCAGTTTCATAAGTAGAAGGGAGAAGCATATCTATACAGCTGGGTCTTTCAAAAATATCAAAGGATTTTAGTGCATAACAAGCTCAATATGAGATTACAAATCACTTAAAATCAGGAAAGGAAGTAGAGCACAGAATAATCAATCAGCCATAGAATCAGGCTCATACTAAACTAGCTGAGATCTCCTGTGCTAGTAGGTCATCCCTACCATCTGTGAGGGGTTTTCATGGTGCCAGCAAGGGTTTTCAGGGCAGTACTAACCTATCCTCTATCCTCATTACATAAACTCAAATAGTCTTGTAACAAGCTGCTTCTAGGAATAATAGAGACTAAGAGAAATTTACAACCTTGTACAGCTTAACTAAGTCAAGCTTAGTCAACTTTGTCATCTGATAAAGGGATTGTTTCTTCATACCCAGAATGCCTGGGGCCTTTATACCTGTCCAGAAGCAGGCAGAGTAGCTTTGCACATATCCTGTGGCTCCTCTTAGACTCTGTTTCGCTAAATTGTTTTTTCCCCTATTTTATTGTGATATTAAATGATTTTTCTTTGAGAGGAGAAGGGGAGATGGACATATCAATCAATATACACTGATACCTGTAGGTGTTATGAAAAATAATTTCAAATATAATAAGATTGAAGAAAGTGTTTTTGAGTTTTTTTAGCCTTGGTGACAAGGAAAAAAGGAATGTGATTAACAGAAAAAATGATGTAGGGAAGAAGAATTTATTTTAATTTTCCCAATGAGAGCCCTGTCTTTATGACTTATAATATCTCCTGTCTCTTATCAATTCAACACATGGAGACTTGTTGACTCTGCTGATAGCCATAAGATGCTGAAGGGCTGGGTGGTAACAAAGAAAGTTTTCTAACTTTCCTTGGTCAAAAGCTCTGATGATGGCACTAAACGCTGATGCCAATTAAAAAGTTCTTTGTCATATCCAATCAGGTGAGATTGTTTAAATTCCTACCTGGGAAAATTGCACGTGACTCCTGAGAATTTTATTATTAGAGCATTTAGAAGGAGCACACAAAGACATAGGTCATGGGTGTGAGTTGACTTTGATGGGATGATATTTAAAAAAAATAATTAAATTAAGAAATGAGGAAGGTACACCCAGGGAGAAGGGAAAACAGTTTGAATGGGCCAAATTGTCTCACATAACAGAAAAGTGGAAGAGGCTGTACAGTAAATGGGAAGATCAAGGAGGGGAAGTACTCGAACTTTACTTCCATTATATTTGGCTCAAATATGGAATCACATACACATTCAACTGTTTATAGAAATCTGTCTTATCCTACAGGAAAGTAGGAGAGAAAGGGGGTAAGAGAAGTGGAATGCTGAGAATAGAGAGATAGGACAGATTGGAGGATGTGGTAATCAGAAGTAAAAAACTTTTGACAATGGACAAGGTGAAAGCAAAGAGGAAGTAGGATAAATGGGGGAAATGGGACAGAGAGGGATACAGACAGTAGTTAAAATTGCGAAAAAAAAATTTACATCAAACCTATCTGATAAACTTCATTTCTCAAATATGAAGAAAATCGCATCGATTTTTTTTTTTAAAGTTAGATCCATTTCTTAATTGATAAATAGCCAAAGTATATAGACAGGCAATTTCAGATGAAGAAATCAAAGCTATCTAGCCATATGAAAAATATGCTAAATCCCTATAGATTAGGGAAATGCAAATTCTAACTACTCTGAGCTACCACACCATACCTGTCAGATTGGCTAATATGAGAGAAAAGAACAATAACAAATATTGGATGGGATGTGGGAAAAGTGGAACATGGATGCATTGTTGGTGGAGTTGTCAACTGTTCCAGTCATTCTGGAGAGCAATAATTATGCCCCAAGGGCTACAAAACTGTACCTACACTTTGTTCCAGCAAAACCACTAATAGGTTTGTATCCCAAAGAGATTTTTTTTTTAAGAGTGTGCATGTTGGCGGAGAAGATTTTTATGTATTCAAATATTTATAGTAGCTCTTTTAGTGGTGTCAAAAAATTGTAAATAGAGGGGATGCCCATAAAATGTGGAAGGGCTAAACAGGTTGTGATATATGATTGTAATGAAATACTCTTTTAATAATAAGAAATGAAAAGCAGGATGCTCTCAGAAAAAACTTGGAATAACTTACATGAACTGATACAAAGTGAAATGAACAGAATAAGGAGAATATTGTTAACAACAACTGTGAATGACCTAGTTATTCTCTGCAGCATGATGATCCATGGCAATTCCAAAGCACTTATGTGAAAAATGCTATCTATCTCAAGAGAAGGAATGATGGGATCTGAATACAGATTAAAACATACTATATTTCACCTTATTTTTCTTGTTTTTTTGGGGGGGAGTGGTATGTGCTGGCTTTCACAACATACCTAGTATGGAAATATGTTTTGCATGACTGCACATGTATAACCTATATCATATTACTTACCTTTTCAATGAGGGGGGAGGAGAAGGGATGGAGGAAGAAAAGGAGATTTGAACTCAATTTTTTTTAAATGAATGTTAAAAATTTTTTACATGTATTTGGGGGAAAATAAAATATAAATAAATATATAAAAAATAAAATGACAATAAAAGCCGTATCATTACCAAGTGCCAGTCCCTTGGTCACTTCTGACTTGAAGATGGGTAACCAAACTTTCCTTTGGTGAATTGATATCAGAGAGAGAATTTCACATATGCCCTAAAGTCTGGGACCTCATTGACCAATCTCCCATTACATTTATAAGAAAGGTTATATTCATTCATATTCTTTCAGTTCTGAATAGTCATTTTTTCAATTTTTTTTCAATTTTTTCAATTTATTTTTTAAGAGAGGTAGAATGTCATCTACTTGGTATAAGCTCAGTTGAGGTCACCAGAGAATGTCGTCAAATATGATGAGATTTTATCATGCTAACTATGTGTTACACATGGATTATGAGGAATTCTGACTGAATTTAAAAAGGAAGGATAAGACTGGCTAAACATACACATTAGCCATGACTATGGGGACTTTAAATAGCTAAGTTATGTATAAACATTTTTTTTTTATCTTAAGTGGGAAAGCTTACAAGTCAAGGGTTACTTGTAAAGCAATTCACTGTAGAGGGAGAAGAGGGGATTTCTCTCTTTTAACTCTTACCCCAATACCAACCACGTAGCTTTGAAGGTGAGCTATTGTGCACCTAGGAGAGTATATCCATCAATACAAAAGAGACACACATCAGAGAGATGCAGATCAGAGAGTCCTTACCAACTTAAGAAGCAGCTGCAAGAACTAGGACCTCTGACAGTAGAGAAGAGAGACTAAGAAGGGGCCCAACAACCTACTCAGCAAAGATACTATACCTAAGGTGGGCTGTGTGAGGACCAGAGAGAGATTATATAGGTCCTTGTGGACCACCAATTTTGAGAAGCCTTTTTCACATTTTTTCCCTACAAGTACGCCATAATATCATGGCACACTCAGTTTGAGCCCATCCTCTCATGAAAATTGTGCCTATTTGTCCTTCAGGTTTATGGAGGGAATATTTTATAGTTACAGTACTTATTATGCCATTTTAGTAAATACTTTTGCTTAGAGATAATTGGATCTACTGCTGATTTTTAATGGGAAACATACTGGTGGGACTTGAGAGTTATAATGTTAGAAGAACAGTTTCACAGAATTACTTCTAGAATCTGAGGAAGCAGCTGCTCTCTGGCGACTGAAACCACATATCTATGTGCAAGTTGAGGACTGAGGTAGCACAGAAAAGGAGATGCATTTCAGCCAGACAAGCTCAATACACTGTAGCTTCTTTATCTTAAAAAAATCCCAAGAGAAAAATGAGCACAAATTTTCAGAACACAATAATGACAACAAACCTTTTGGTCACCTTGAATTAATTAAACATCACTAGGAATTTAGAGTGGCAGTTTCTTTTCCATGGTACCTGTAGTTACTGTAGATTGGTTTCCTGTACAAAATAACAGTGCTTTCTATTCTGATACAAAACAGTGCATGCTTTCAAAGCTCCTCATCAGCCTCCATTGTACTCTCCTTAATAAAATAAATCTTTGTCGTTTGTGTAATCTTCTTCCCATGAGAGGGGGTTTGGATTTATAGACATTTAATAGAAATCATAGGAGAGATGAAAACCTAGCTTTTCTTTTATAGGCATACAAACCTCCAGCCTGTAGCAGTTCCATATAGACTTATTTAACACTCAAGCTGCTAATTTTGATAACAACAGATGCCAATAACAATTTCCTCACACTCTCTAAGGGAACATGTTTGTAGGTTTATCGAAATTGCTCTTTTTTGGACTAGTATAAAGAAATATATTTTACCATAGGGTAAAACTGGTCTAGCAGTGTGTGGCTTTACATGTTATATTAGAATTCTATTGTTTGCATCTTAGAGGGATCTGTCCTTTTTTGGATGAGGAGACACATGCAAACATAAGCCATATGCATAAATGGACTTGAAACGTGGTAAGTTACTATGAGATTTCCTGTTGGGACCAAAGTCAAGAATTATCTATTTTGACCTTGGCAACAGTTAAAGAATTAAAGAGTAAAAGTATACAAAACAAAATTATAATGAATGCCACTGATGTGGCAGTGAATCGGATATGACAGTGAATTGGTGCTGAGAGGTGCTTAGTTGAAAAAAATTGAATTTTCCTTGCATAACTCAGGCCAAGAGGTGAAAGATGTGATAACAGGGCCCATGTGTCTGAGACATCCATATTAAATATGCTATACATATATAAATATATATATACACATATATGTGTGCTTTCCTATATTAAGCACTTCAAAATTTAACTAAATAGATCATCAATCTCTTTAAAAATAAGTTATTCAACCCTATAGGTGGGTTAATAAATATATATGTATATATATCTATATACATATATATGACTCATATAATTTATGTAAATGACATCAGTATTTTAAAGTTTAGTAATATTGTTTTGTTTTTATTTATATAGCAGAGAAAGATGAAGACTTATCAGGTAAACCCGAGTTTGAATTCTGAATCAGAGAATTACTAGTTTTGTGGCACCGAGAAAATCATTTCGCCTCTCTCACCCTTACTTTTCTCAATTATAAAGTGATCTCTCTAAAGGTCTTTTCCAGCTCAAAATATATGATCACCTTTAGTCTTGTTCATTTGGGGTGGAAATTTAGTGTTTCCAGCCTCAAAACATTTCTTGATTTCTGTTGGGATAATGTAAAAGAGGAAAAGGCCCTGAACAGAATATCGGGATTTGGTTCCTGTTTCTGACGTTTCCTGTGTGTGGCAATTAGGGTTTATCTCTAAGGTTTAATTTTCTCCTTTGTAAAGAAGGGAAGGTGGAAGGTGGACTGGATGACCCCTAAAGTAATATAAGACATTTCCTGTTTTAAATCTATGATCCTGTGATACTTTTAGTCCTAAAGAAATTAATGTTCGAGTCCCAAGCTGTGGGCTTATATTAACTTAGATAGTGTAATTTATTATATGTCACTGTATATGCAACTTAACATTTTTTTATCTGTCACCCAGGCAGGGGTAGATAATATATACACTCTCCAATTTAACTACAAGACCCTCACTTGGGAACTTCATTCAATTGGTTGCACTTTGTATGAGCAAACAGGCTTTTTCCTCCCTTGCTACTTTAAGATATGAAAATCGAATGCACGCATTTTAAGGTAAGACAGGAAAGAAAATTGGTCTCTGTGTGCATTTCTTTTTCTTGGTAAAAACTATATTCGGAACTTCAAATCTTTGCATAAACTTGAAATTGAATTTACCATTCAAGTTAAACCATCTAACTGAAATGACTACAATCACAATATCCTCCCACCCCTATCACCACAATTTAAGAATTTCAGCATACAGAAAATGTGCTATATTCCCAAATGGTAAAGGAAACTTCTACCAACTGCATTCTTGTTTCCAACTACTAGATGGCTCTCTTACAGTGTTAGTAAAAGTAATTACTGGTCTTTCCAGTAGGAGATCAATCCTACAATGTTCTTACTGTTCTCTCACAATAACTTTCTACACAGTAGTTGAGGAATTGCTTCCCTAGGCTATTTTATGGCAGGGCAGCAGGTGAACCTGGTACATACTGTGTGAGGCAGATTCGAAGATCTAGTGGGGAGGTGCAATTGATTTCACCGCACCAGCTCAAAGCCAGATTTTTTTCTGCTTCATTATCCCGAGAAATTGAAGTTTGCCACAAGAATGTCTGGAGTTTAGTATATATTTAATTTTAATTTATTTTTAAAATTTATTTAATTTAATATATATATATATATATTAAAATGTAATATTATTAGCTTAAAGGGTTCATTACTTCTCAGAGAAAATTCTTTCTTTATGCTTGGATCAACTGAATGACTACTAAACATTTGAGACATAAATATTTTAGGTGCAAAGAGAGCTCTATAGGCTTTGTCCACAACTATCAGGAATGGCATCCTCTAGCCATCAATTCTTTTTTTGTGGAGGTAGATATCAGATACTTTGAGGCTGGAAGATTCTATACACATAGTAGCAATGACACCCAGGAGAGGCAAAATAGTAAAATGGGGTGTTCATAGTGTTCTCTAAATTAGGATGATAATAGCACCCACTTCTCAGAGTTGTTGTGAATGCAAGATGAGATATTTATCAAGTGCTTAGTAAAATTGTTGCTTTCTTCTCTCTCTCTCTCTCCTCCCTCTCTCTCTCCCTCTCTCTCTCTCTGTCTCTGTCTCTCGCTCCATATCTCTGTCTCTGTTTCTCTCTGTCTCTGTCTCTCTTTTCCCTTTGCTTCTTCAAATAGAACCTCCTTTCCTCTCATTTCTATACTTCTTTCAGATGATCAGAGCAAGCCCTTGTTTCTTTATCCAGTTTAAAACTATATTTCAGAAAATTATATGATATTGGCCATTTATAAATTAGAATTATTTAATACTCTGTGAGCCTTTCCTATGGAGTAAAGTTTGCATTTTAAGCTTTGTCTCCATGTAATGGATGATTTGCCCTATTCCAAGTATCAATAAACATATATTGTTGGGAAGTACAAGTGTCTGTTGTTTGTTTACTTTAGGGAAGGGAGGCTATAAGAAAACTTTCTAGAATGCCAGAAATCTCACCATAGAATTAGTGTCTGTCTGCCTACATATGAGACGGTCCTTAATAGTGTTCACTTTTGGACAGCCTGATATAGGAGAAAGATAACTGAATTTAGAGGTAGAAAACCTGAGCAGATAACTTACTGCTCCCTTGTCATTTTGAGCAAATCACTTAAGATCTTCAAACACCACTTTTCTTATCCCTAAAATAACAATGATAATAATACACTAGCAAGGGTATGGTAGACTTAGCTCAAACTTGCTTGGAAAGTCAAATGTTAAATTTTCAATTTGAACATTTACATTTCAGAAACTGGCAAAAGTTACAAAAAAAGGACCAAATTTATTGCTTTGTTGATGGTCTAGACAAAAAAAAATATGACAGAGAAAATCTTAATAAGGCAATTTAATCTAAAAGTGTATCATAAGCCTTTTTTTGTTTTGTTTTGGTTTTTTTTTTGGAGAACTAGCTGTCAAACATTTTCTGGCACACTATTGGTCATGGTGATCAAATGGCATGTCATATAGGAAAACAATTAGTCACCATAAAATTTTATAGAAAAGCGAGCAATAAATATTTTTTCATTGAATGAGGAAGGGTCCAAGATTGAGTCACATTACTATTACCATTTAAAAACTAGGACTGAATCACCTTTTACTTCAGTAGGTGAGAGCAGGCCATGAGGTATTAAGAATTAGACATGAAATGATTCTATTCTGTTTAGAGCCCCATGAGACCTGGAGATGAGCAACCTGCCCATCTATCCCAGAGCCAACAGAAATATTATTTAGTGGATTTCACATAAAAATATTCATCTCTTATCAACTTTTCTTTCTGTATTCATATAAAGTTGGAAGAAAACATCTTTCTTGTCTCCAAAGCATCTATTTCAATAGTAAATTGAAATTTACCAAATAACCAGATTTAGCAGAATGAGACAGGATAGGTTGTGATCTCAGAGGTCTGAAAATTAGACCTTTCAACTGTTCTTTCCTTAATGCTGGAGTTTTAATTACCTTGCAGTGAAAAAATAGAGAATTGTTTACTGACAATGTTGCACTACATCTAACATGCCATGAGAACCAGGATCTCATCTTTCACTGGCCTATGAAAGAAATTTGTTGTGCTGTGTTTTAACTTTTACATAGAGAAAAAAAAGGAGATGGCTCAGGTGACTTCCTACTACTGAAAAGTTCCACAAATGGTTTGTTCTTTTGAGTTCCATTGAACTTCTTATGAATAAAAACAGATAAAGGATAAGATATTTGAGATGCAATGTTCTCATTTTAGTTTCCAACAAACACTATCCCTTTAGTCTTCCAATAAAATAATGACACTTTTGTTTTTCCTGACAATAGTATTACTCCAAAGTTTCCAATGGGAGAGGAGAATACGTTTTTTGAACATTGACCCTTAACTTCCTTTTCTTCTGATGTTGATAAATTTATTTGTCAACAATGAATTTACTGTTTAGTCATTTTTCAATCATATCTGAATCTTTATAACCCCATTAGGATTTGTTTTGTTTTGTGTTGATTTGTTATGGCAAAGATACTAGAGTGTTTTGCCATTTCCTTCTCCAGCTCTTGAAAATTAGTCATCCGGACTCCAGGACCAGCATTGTATCCACTATGCTACCTAACATTAAATAGATATGTTCATCTCTTCAAAAGATCATTGACTATTTCAATGTAGGTATTTTTTTCCACTAATGTAAATTGGATGTTTTTTTTTTACCTTAGTAAATGATTTCATGTTTTAAAAGTAATCAAATCTTAAAAATCAACTTATGATAATGAGCCTCTCTTGAAAAAAAATAAACTAAGCTAAATTTTTTTCTCATGTTTCTAGAACCGAATTCAGAGACTCCTCAGCTTTGTAAGACCAATCAGAGCTCACACAGACTTTATTATCACAGATTTTCTCTGTGGATAATAGTGAGGTATCTGAGTAGAATTTTGGTAAATGGAGTTTAAATCCAAACTTATTAAATTAGTGTTTCATAATGTTCCCAAACAGTAAAACAAAACAAAAAAACTACAATGAAAAAGAAACTCAGGAGTCTGTCATAATTTTAAGAATACCTATACTTAGGATTTAAATTAGTCTGAGATTGTTCTGGAAAGTTAAATTTAGGCAATTTTCATTATATTCCCAGGGAGAGGAAAGCTTAGTGACAAAATTATGGTAAAAATGTTTGGAAAGCTATCTAGTCATAGGCTTAGGAACTCTCTAAAGTAATAGGGAGCCAAGAAGATTCCCTTAAGGAATGATGTGAATTTCAGTTCTTGTGACCAATATTTCTATGAATGGAAGATCAAATAGGATGCCATGAGGGTAAATAATCAAATGAGTTTATAATGTCTAGCACTTTATTTAACTATTGTCATAGAAAAAAAAAAGTGAGCAATAGTGTGTCCTCATTTCTTCAATTACATTAACTCTAGGAAAAGTGTTTGAATTTGAAAAGCAAATAATTAAAGAAACATCGACCTATTACTTTTCAGTAAAATATATTTACACAGCAGTAATCACCACAACATTAGACCTAATGCAGCACTGGCATGCTATGGAACTCTAAGACCTTGCAGCCGTTGGTGAGGCAGAAATTTGAGTCAGGAGGTAGGTTAGGCTCATAGTCTGATGGGGCAGACTGAAACGTCCAGGTTCTATAATTCTGTCCCTAGGAGTTTGGTTTTGAAACAAATAAATGGTGACTGCAGCAGTATTGACTCTAGGGCTCTATTAATTCAGGTTCTATGTTGGGACAAAATGAGACACAAGTCAGAAAACTTTCCAAAGGGAGCAAAGTTACTTTGCCTCAATAGAACAAGGATGTAGCAGAGGATACGGGAGCATTTAACTTGTCTGGATTCCACACCCCAGGTCCCTTCCCCCATGTGGTCATCAGGGCAAGATATAGCAAAGGACACAGCGACTCGAGAATTATCTAGAAACCCAACAAGTCTGAGATGAGAGACAGCTTTGTCTGCTTTAGAGAAAATGTTCTTTAAGGATCAATCCAGGAGGAAGGTTTGGGACTCCCCATGTTGGAGATGGGGAAAAGAGACGGCATCAGAGGAATGCTGCTAAATGATAGTCCTGTCACAAAAGGTTGCTGCTTATGCCCCCAGTTCAAGATGCAAATGTTCTTACAATGAGCTCAGGTTTAGGCTGCCAGCCTGGAGATAAGAAAGGTCACTATATCCTGTGTGACTCATAGAGCTGCCTCTATACATTCATGACCAGCACCAATGGACACAAGGAAGTACACAAACCTGGGTTAACCCCAGGGGGTTTTGAGAAGTAACTAGCTTATAAAACCCAATTTATAACAAAATAAAGTTACATATGCTTAAAAAAGAGATGTCTGTGGCACCCAGCTGAAGAAGTGGGAAACAGGACTATTTTAACGTGGGATTGTCCATCATCCATCGGAGAAGTCTATAATTCTCTTTCCACTCCCCACTGTCCAACATCATCTGGCCTCACCTGACATTCCGTTTCACCTCCCTTCTTTGTGGCCTGGAAAGAGGAGGACACACACACACACACACACACACACATTTCTAATTGCTTTGCACACTGCCCCACCAACTTCCATTCTGCCCATCTCTGAAGGTCTTTGCCTTAAGCTCTCCCTGTCTCTCCACCTGAAGTACTACCTGATCTTCTGTGGGAAGCCTGTGTTCTCCCTCCTTTCAGGGTATTGTTTTCGCTTTTTTCACGGGTTCTTCTTAAACTTCTATCCCAAACCAAGTAATATGTCTTTGTCTCAGGAGATGAGTAAAAAAGGAAACACACACACAAACACACACACACACACACACACACACACACACAATTGCAAATCCCAGCAGGGATTTGCAGGGAAGTTCAGGCCATTCTCTCCCTCTCTAGAGAAAGTGTTACCCTTATATTACAATATTAAATGTTGCTCCTCTCTGCTTTATGGGAGAATGGTGAAGTAACCATCAAAATGAAATCGACAGATATATAGAACTACATCCATACATATATGTAAATATTGTATGTATATATGTATGCATGTGTATATACATGCACATATACAAAAATATATGTATTTGTTTCAGTGATCCAAATAAAGATTAAAATCTAAATAGACAAGTTCCAGATAAAAGAGAACATAAGAAAACTATAGAACAGTAAGCATTCATTTTAACTATATTTATTTTCACCACAATTCGTTTATAGCTATCTTCTAATTTTCTAGTCTCACAACTTTCAGTTGGCTGCTATCATTTCTCTTTCCATTTTTCCCTATTGCATGATTGTTGTGTGTTATGTGCTGAATATATATTTCCAAAGCTTCAATATTATTAAAATCTACAACACCGGTTGCATATATTATTGCTAAAATAAATACTTATGCTAATGATAATGGAAATGAAAATTCAGCAGTAATTGCAGCAATACAAAATGCATTTAAAGGTATTTATGATAAAAGGCATGCAAGTACGTTAATGTAAAAGGAATTTACATAGTCTGAATCTTTTAATATAGGATTATTAACTCCCAAAGAAATAATTATTTCCAAGTTTCTTATCTTGTAGAATATTTTTTTCCTTTTATTTTGAAATCCCACCTTAGTGCATGTGAGTATTTGTATGAAGCACAGATACTAAACAAATCTGCTCATCCTAAACAGATGTGATGTTTACTCTAAATATGATGCACACCCTTACCAAAGTTAAAAACAAACAAACAAACTGGTATCTTGTATTGTTTGGAGAATATTTCTAAATTACATTTGCTCAGTACTTTAAGAATGTATTATTTTTATTGATATAAGTAACCCATGATGCCTATATATGCCTCCTTCATAGCTTCATAAATACTGTTTCAGTGATTGCTTAATATACACCAAATATACATACATATTATCTATGTGTGTATATATATATATGTATATACACACCCATTGCTACTATTTCATTATTGTGATAAAAAGTTTCCCCTCTGTACACAGCTTTCTTGTTTGTTTATGAAAAATATTTAAAGAACACAGATTTATCCTGGAGAGAGAATTTCCTAAATTGACAGCGACACCTTGAAACACTATGAAGTCTTATTGGGCTAATTTGTCTCCCTTCCTCAGGTCTCTCCTCACTCCAACCCATCCTCCACGCAGCTAACATCGTGATTTTGCTGAAGGGTGGTTCTGGTGATGTCACTTCCTTTTGCCCATAACTTCTAAAGACTCTCTAGGACAGGGGTGGGAAACCTGCAGCCCCAAGTCCACATGTCATCCTTCAGGGGCTCAAGGGCAGCCCTGGGACTGAATCGAAACTTCACAGAACAAATTCCCAGCATAAAACAGATTTGTTCTGTGAAATTTAGGCTTAGTGGAAAGGTGGCATCCAAGGACCTAGAAGGCCACAGGCTCCCCAATACTGCTCTGGAACCTCTAGGACCAAATACTGATTCCTCTGTCACTTAAAGCTTTTCACAAGCTGCACTTTTCATGTCTTTTCAGACTCACGCTTGTGCCGCGTTCAAGGCCATGGTGCAGACATGTGGTCCCTCTTACCGCTGCTCTCACATGGTGCTCTACCTCCATCTCAGCTTCTGTGCCTTTGCACTGGCTATTCCCCATGTCTGGAATGCTCTCCCTCCTCAGCATCACCTCTTAGAGTTCCTGGCTTTTTTTAATTTTCAGCTCAAGAGCTGCCTTCTTCTGGAGGCCATAATTAGATTCCACAACTATTAGTGCCTTTCCCCATCTAAGGTTGCCTTTCATTTACTTTATCTAGTATTCCCTATTTATGTGCATATTGTTTCTCCCTACCTCCCACACTCATTACCTGAAATCTCAGTCAGTGATGGAACTCATTCTGCTTTGTCTTCTCCTCAACATTTAGTAACATATTTGGCAAATAGCAATCTCTTCATAAATTACTATGAATTGAGTGAATCATTTTAGCCCCTTTCAATCAATCAATGAATAAGGGTGAATTAAAAATCTATTATGTGCCAGGTATTTTGCTAGGTGTTGGAGGGATTGAGTCAAAAGTGGAAAAAAATTCATCCTATAGGAGCTTGCCATCTGACTGGGGGAGACAAACTGTATATGTGTGTGTGTGTGTGTGTATGCATGTATATGTATATATTTCTTATTATTATTCAGTCATTCAATCAAGTCCAACTTTTTGTGACCCCATGAACCATAGCACACCAAGCCTTTTCTATCTTCCACTATAGCCCAAGTCTGTCCAAGCTCATGTTTATTGCTTCCATGACAATATTCTTGTCCTCAGTCATCTCCTTCTCTTTTGTCTTCAATATTTCCCTTTAACAAAGTATACACATATGTAAAATAGATACAAGATCATTTAAGGTGGAAGGAACTAACAGATGACAGGCAGATCATGTCTTGTAGAATGTTTTGCATAAGCTGAGTCCTGAAGGAAACTAGGGATTCCATGAGGCCAGGCTAAAGAGAGAATGCATTTAAGGGAAGAAGGATAGCCAATACAAAGGGGAAGAGGTGCAAGATGGAGTGCCATGTGTAAGGACTTGAAAAGGAAGGTCCTTTTTGCTGGACCATACTGTACATGGAAGGCAGTAGAATGTAAAAACTTTGCCTGTTATTTGTTTCCTGGGGATTACATTGGAGTGCACCCATGGAATATGCAAGAGGACAAAGCTGCATAGTCTCTTCGTTTCACAAACATGGAGTATGTGCTGAGCTTCCCCGAATGATTGCAAGTGGCCATCAATGTTGGCTAAGTGATGAAAGCAGGCTATTCAGTCATGATGTTTCAAACCTGATCATAAGGGACAGCTCACCAGGCCAAGGTGAGCGGCTTACTCCATGGAGCTGGGGAGGAGTGATCCTATCCTTCGGAGCTCTCTCTCTCTCTCTCTTCCAATCTACTGAGCCTATCAGATGTTTATTCTGAGATTTCCAATGAGGGACAGAGAAAGAATTCATGCAGTCTGAGAGCACAGGTTCTGTCTAGGCGAGGATGAACCTGGTACGTGGGCCGCTCCTTCTTGCTTAGTTTCTTTCTTGAGTCTCCTTGTTTTGCGCTGTCATTTATTTATTTGTTAATTTAGTTATTTGGGCTTTCTTTTACTTTGTAATAATTCTGATATAGATAGAATTTCCAAACTTCAAGGCAATCTTGTAAGTCTGAAACATTTAGAGCTCCTAGATATTCAGGTGGTGCCAGCTGTACTGAGGGAGGAATCCAGAGACTTCCCAGCTTCTTTGGTATGCTTATCAGACAATCCAGACCTGGAATGATTTGTTTGGACAGTCTAAAAGAGAGGTGAAACCAAAATGAACATTCACCAATACCACAAAATAGATCGTGTTTTGATGCTTTAAGTATCGCTCTCTAAGTTATCACTGTTGCTAGTAATTGCATAAGAACTTCTTTTGTTAATAGTTGTGGTTCAGTCATGTCTGACTCTGTCACCCCATTTGGGGTTTTCTTGGCAGAGATACTGTAGTGCTTTGCCATTTCCTTCTCCAACTTATTTTACAGGTGAAGAAACTGAGGCAGAGTTAAGTGACTTACCCAGAGTCGCAGAGCTAGTGTCTGAAGCCAGATTGGAACTCAGGAAGATGAGCTTTATTGACTCCAGGCTTAGCACTCTGTCTATTGCACCACCTAGCTCCCTATTTGTTAAGATATAGCACTTAAATGATGCGTTAAGTTTTGTAATTATTATATATCATATTGTTCTTACAGTAACTGATATATCATATTATTCTCACAGTAACTGATATATCATATTCTCACAGTAACTTAGGAGGTACATACAATTATTATCCTCATTTTTACAAAGGAGATAAACTGAGTCTCAGAGATGTTAAGTGACTTGCCCAGCTTGGAAGGATTTAAGATTGGACTTGAATTCAGGTTTTACTTACTTTTCAGGTCCATCTCTCTATAACTAGGCCACTTTGCTGCATATCTTGCGTGGAGGGTATAAATAGTTTTCCTGTGTCTGATTTACAATGTAATTTTACCTCCCTTCTTTTAGGAACTAAAAGGGGAAGGTCTAGAAGGAACCAAATTCCTGTTTTTTAAAAAAAATGTTCACTATGACTGCAGGATGGTGAGGCAAAAAGACATGGAGTATGAAAAAAATAACTCAAGATCCCCAAGGACTAAACTCACTTCATCGATATGAATTTGGTTAGTAGGGTCCCTTCCTGACGAGGGGTAGGATGCATGCCTCAGAACTTCTGAGCTCAACAATGATTTTTATTGCTACATGAACATGTTTCAAGAATAGATATTGAGTTGGCATTTGATGTTACTTTTAAAATGCTTATTAAAATATGAATCCAATTCTCTCCATGTATGCCTCTTGACATCAGATGGCTAAGGTTTTCCATAAGATATCTCAGGATAGATTTTTATTTCATTGGATTTCTAGTATCATAAGCAATAGTGAAAGGGTCTCCAGAAGGAGACAATAATTTATATCTCATGATATTACATTTATAGATTCCATCAACATTTGATATATAAAGCATTCTCTAAATCTATTGACTCTCATTGTAACAGCACACACATTTTTTCCTCTTGAAAAGACTTTTATAAAATATACAAATCCATATTTGTCCCCAACCTCCAGATGAAAGAAGTAGATACCTTCTTGTTGACAAATATTGTTTCTTCAAAACATCAATCCCTCAAAATGTAATAACTTTTCTGGAAACTCACATAGGGTATGAGGATGGAGTTTTTTTTTTTTCAGTTGTTTGTATTTTTATTGAATAGATACAGTCAGAAAAAGCAGCATGGCATACTGGATACAGCATTGGACTCAGAAACAGGAAAACTGATTCAATTTCCTGCTTGGGCACATATTGATTATATAATCCTAGAAAAGTTAGTTAATGTGTCTGTTCTCTAGGCAACTGACTAAAATGCTAAATTGTAGAGAAGGTGCAAATCTGCACTGGTAGAGGGAATTTTCTCTTCTGGGAATTCCCTATATTAATGAAATCATGGACCTAATCCTCATCCATATCTAGTTAGAGAATAGCCTCCCCAATTATACTGAAAGTTTACTCTCACAAATAATTTTCAATCATTGCTACATTCTTCTTGTGTTTGTGATTTTCAGCCAATTAACACCACTGTTCCCAGCTTAATGCAATGGAATGAGCCTAGAATATGTAATATAATGGAGCTCATTAGTAAAGGTTCCAATGAAGAATTTTACCCATATAGTATATAAATCATTTGGTTTTAATGAGTCTCTAGTGCATTTTGACAGTATTTGTAAGCTGATAAAGAAATAACAGTAATTTCACAAGGGTATTGGTTTCTAGGAAATACTTGAATAATAGGAATCCCTAATCACCTTTGCTTGTGGGAAGTTTCTCTGAGAACTTGGGTTTAATAAATAAGGTGTAGCCATAGCAAATACTCAGTATCTTCATGTGCTACTGTCTCCCCCACTAGGGAATGTCCAGGTTTAATTCACATTACTTGACATTTACTAAATGGACTAATTTAAAATTCAGATAGCTGTCTTATGACTTCTGGAGCTTTCTACTCTGATATAGCAAATTTACACATTGGATTTATAATAGCAATGAATTTTGTTCTTGCCCTTAAGCTATTTCTCCAGAGAATGAACAAGGTGAGTTGTTCACTTCCAGATTTCAGGTGCTAGGGTCTATCTTTTCCCCTGGAATTTCCACAGGGATTTTGGATTGATTTTCTACAATAATTGAGTATTATATTTTATGAAAGACATCTTTCTTTCCACTAACCCATTCTAAGCTTGTTTATACCCTCCTCAAAGCCAGTACTTGGGTGTAGACCAGCAATAGATTTGTGGATTAAATCACAGGAAAATTCCCAAATTCTTTCACAACAAAAAAAAATGTCTGACCCACCAGGAGTTTGCAATGGTGATGCTTCCCAAAATCTCCCTGAATAATAAATTAAGAAATATTATTTTTGAAAGGATTTCATGCTGTCATTCCCATTAAAATGATTTTCACTATGTGGCTGTCTTGATGATTATTCAAAGTCTGCTTTTTATTAGCTATTTTTATTACCTGCTATCTTCTTAAAATATGTATCCAAGATGAAATAGAATATCTACAAAGACTTATCAAAATTTCAAATCTACTGACTGATTCCTACTTCTGATGATTCTAAGATGAACAAATAATCAAGGGCTGGAGGGTGGGTGGCGAAGTTGTAATGATTTTCTAGGGACTTTGATGTCCTTTGTAAAAAACTGGAGTGTTTCAATTTCTCCCTACAGTAAATATAGGGAGTGAACAACGTCGTACATGGATGTGATAAAAGAAATGTACTTAGTTTTCTACATGAATGTTTTCAACAGAATGATGGGTTATTGATCAAGAATGAAGCATATTTCACAAAACCCTAAAAGAATGAGTTGGTCAAGGGATCCAAAGATCCCTCAAGTGGACTTTAACTTGAAATTTGAGTGGAAGAGAGATAAACATCAGGATAAAACTACAAAAATGCATTCTATGGAGTTTAAGTATGCCATAAAAGAGGAATAATAGTGGAGAAGGAGCCCAACAGTTCTCAGGAGAGATTAACTGGGGAAAGGATAAAGACTGAAACTGTTGGCCTCAGATATCTATGTACAAATACATAGTATACATGATATAATGACTAGCTTTACTTCATGTGCCAGGTCCCTTCCCATCCCACAGCTGAGGCCACTTAAATAGTCCCCCTGGGATCCATTTGAATTGGAAATATTAGGACTCCTAGACTTGCATAGCTTGGTAGAGTAGTTCCATTAGTCTTATTGCTGGCTCTTTCATGACTTTGTAACCCAGTTCCTGCAACTTGGTTCTGCTTCTAATTTTCTTTCCAGTAATTGGCTCTCTACATTACCCTGCTGCTTCTGATACTCTGTTCATTCTTTTTACAATATCCAGCTACCTTCTCCTCTTTCCTTCTCCCCTCCTCATCTCCTCTCTTAGACCCAAGCAATATGAGAACCCATCCTGGACTACAGGATTTGGAAAACAAAACCAAACCTAAAAAACCCAGCTTGCTAGCAGTGAGATCCCTTTTTCTTCCTAGCATCCTTCTTCACCACTTTCTCCAACATCAGGCCATGTCCAAATCTATCCAGGAATTATCAGATGCAGAAAAAGCCACCACCACTAGGGATGCCATCTCCCACTGCTGTTTCACTGAACGTACTGTTTAGATGAGATAGAAGTCAGTAGCTTTCTTCCTTCTGGTGATACGGATGAATATGAAGTCTTACTTTCTATTCTGCTGCTGTCTCCTAAGGGTCTCCAGTCCTTAACAGAAGCCCTGCCTTTACATCCTACATTAGACCCAGCACTGATATTTGACTTACCTATGTAACATTAGGACCCCACTTGATCCATGGCTTCACCATCTGCTTTGCTACTTTACCAATAGGACTTTCAATTCTTTCCATTTGCCATAGCACTGGACTTTTCTTTTACATACTGTTTTCTCCAAAAATTGTGAGTTCCCTAAGATCAAGGAGTGTCTGTATTAATCTATTTGTATCTTCAGTACTTAGAATAATAGTTGGCATATAGTAAACAATATTTTTTTTCATTCATTTTGTACTGACATCCTAAATTGCTTCCCAAATTCAGTTTCCTAGGGGAAATGTTTTATACTCTTAAACTTCAGCCTAGATAATGGGACCCCAACAACATGATGCTAGAGTCATGTGGCTGTAAGTATGTTTTTGTCAAATTTTAGACTCTTTTCTACATGCTATGATATTCTTAAGTAACCAAAGAGAGTAATATTTGAGGAAGAATGAAAAGTGGACAGAACACTAAATATGGGCAAGTGTGACAATTTATACAACACAGTAAAATGGAATAATTGACCAGTGAACTTTATTATCCTCCCTAAAAAATACTAAACATATGCATTTCTAATAATAAACATTTCTAATATCTAGAAAGGGAAACACTGATCAATAAGAAATTATATTTGGCCTCATAAGAAAGAAAATTTCAAATCAAAATATCAAAAAAAATATCAAATTTACCTCTTGTCCTATTTTGATAAAGTTCCAAACTAGTAAATTATGATTTACAAAATCCCTTAAAACTAGAATAAGGGGTTAATATTTGCACTATGAAATTCTGTGAATTAAGTATATAGCCCTACATTTCTTTTAAAAATTAAATCAACTGTGAATGTATAAAATGAAAGCTATTTGAAATGTTTCTTTTGATATTTGAAATGTTTCTCACAATATATGAGTTTTGAAGAGGAAGAGATAAATATGGTTGTCAAGTTTTGACTAGAAGCATAATGTTCAGAATAAGGAAAGTAATAGTTCCTAGAAATGTTGCCCTGATCAGATCACCCCTGATTATGATAATGAATTTTGAGTGTCACAATTTTAGAAGAATATCAAAACCTGGAGGAAACTTATAGAATGATACATAGGATGCTGAGGGTAAGGTTTATTCCAAAGTATGAAGATTAGGTAAAGAAATAATGGAAACTTAAGCTGGAGATTAAATTACTTGGAATGAACAGTGGTAAGGATAGAAGAGAGCATGGTAGCTCTCTTAAAATATTTGAAGGGCTGTCTTATGTTAGATGGATTAAAGTTGGTTGACACCACCACTTCCATATTGTTTCTTTGTTGCCATCATTCATCACACTTTCCTCTTTTGAAGTTGTCTCAATGCATTTATTTTTATCTAATACAGCTAGGATTGCTGTTGAATGAAAGCTCCAAAATTATTTTTCCTCCCTTCTCAAGAAATTTGGCACCTAGCTCACTCTCTTCTCATCAACTTCTGAATTGACACAAGTCGCCAATATTTATGTTAATATTTCTACAAACTCCCTAGCCTCTCATTTGCTAGGTTTACTCAGATCCCCTGAGTTACTCTTTCATTTCATCTCAGGTATGATCATAATCTGGATCTCACCACTGTGCATAAGTTTCATGCTGTTGATTAAAAAAAGGAAAGAAAAACTTGATATTCTTACATCTGATCATAACTTCATTCCATTTTACCTGATATATCCCCTCTTTTTCCTCCTCAACCACCAACCTTATTTTGGCATCATTTTTCCCCTTTGCAATAGACACTAAAAGTTATCAATAATACTGTAGATCACCCTTTATTCTGAAATCTCTAGACTCTTTTCTCTATCTCAGCTCATCCCTTAACAAGCCCCTGCCTTAGATTATAAATCTTCTCTGCTCCTACTGCTTCCTTTATGCTCTGCTACTTGGGTTGTAGAAAGTTATGTAACCATGGTAACTGAATATATGACAAATACCCAACTTCAACTGAGCTCTCACAAGATCAAGGCAATCTTCTTATTCTTTATCATTGAGTTTCCATTTGACTACAGAAATTAATCCAAACCTTCACTTCTCTGTCTTTCCACATCTCTTTTTAACCACTTTCTCAGCTAATATTTTCACCTCTGAATCTGTTGGGGAAATTTAAAACATTCAATGTCAAGTTACTCTTCATCCCTTTTCTTCATCTGAAAGTCTTTTTTATGTTATCTTCCACTTGGAGGGATGAAGATAAGTTGGCAGAGAAAAAGCAGGGATTTCCTGAGTGCTCCCAAATTTGCCCTTCAAACAACTTTAAATAGCAACTGAAAACAAATTCGGCATCAACAGAACCCATAAAAGGACAGGGTAATTCAATGTTTCAACCTATAACAGCTTAGAAGTTTGAAAGTAAAGGTTTGTTGCCCCAGGGTGAGAATGGAATGCAGTTCAGCACAAGCCCTGGTATAGCCACAGGAAAATAATAGTAGGTCTTTGAGACAACTGAGTCAGTGGTAGCAATGGCTTCTTCCAGATCTCTCAGACTACAGATGGTAAAGGGGGTGGCCAACTGGTCAGAAAAAGATTACAAGAGTCCCTTTGCTGTCACCAGGGACAGGATTCTGTTGCATTGCCCATACTTAGATCTGGGTTACAGTCTTGGGTCTCAGTTCCAGGGTGAGAAGAAGCAATATTATATTAGAGCTTTTGGTCAAAGGGGAGCTGTTATGCTGGTCACAGTTCCATGGTGTGCATGGTCCCTCAAAGACAAGAGCACAGACCAGGACAGTATTAAAAATTTCTCCATAAATCATACAACCTTAACAAACAGAATGCTTACAGGTCCCCAGAATTTTCTTTGAAAACAGCATCATAAAAAGCCTGAAGTTTGGGACAGTTCCCCCTCTATCCTAGAAGCAGAGCCCCACTTCAGCATAATTTTAATGTCAAGAAACAGGCTGTGAAAATTTGCAAACAGCAGAAAAAGATACTGACTATAGAAAATCACCATGTTGACAGAGAAGATCAAATCATAAAGTCTGAAGAGGACAATAAAGTTAAAATTACTACATCAAAAGGCTCAAAGAAAAATGTGACTTGATCTGAGTCTCTGAAAGAATTCAAAAAGCATTTTAAAAATTCAAAGAGGTAGAGGAAAAATTGGTAAAAAAAATGAGAGAGAAGCAAGAAAATCATGAATAGTCAATAGCTTGATAAAGGAGACACAAAAATATCCTGGAGAAAATGACATCTGGGGGGGTGAGGGAAGAATAAGACAAATTGTAAAAGAGTCACAACATTACAATGAAAAGAAGACCCAAAAAATAGAACTTACAAAATGGAAAAGGAGGTACAAAAACTTACTGAAGAAAATAATTCCTTGAAAATGTTAATTGAGCAATTGGAAACTAATGACTTTATGAGATATCAAGGAATAATAAAGCAAATCAAAACGATGAAAAAATAGAAGGAAATGCTAAATATCTCATTGGAAACAAAACTGATGTGGAAAATAGATACAGGAGAGATTTTTTAAAATTTTCATTATTAATATATTTATTTTAAGTTTTCAATATCCACTTCCACAAGATTTTGAATTCCACATTCTGTCCCTTCCTCCCTCCACATGCACCCTCATTGAGAAGACAAGCAATTCCATATGGGCTATTCATGTGTAGTCATGCAAAACACTTTCATAACAGTTATGTTGTGAAATAGTAACTATAATTCCCTCTGTCCTGTTCCAATCTCCATTTTATTCTATTCTCTCCTTGGACCTGTCCCTCCTCAAAAATGTTTGCTTCTGATTACCCCTTCCCCCAGTCTTCCATCCCTTCTATTATCCTCCTCTCTTATTCCCTTCCCTTCCACCACTGCTTTCCTGTAAGGTAAGATAGATTTCCATACCCAATTAAGTGTGTAGGTTACTTAAATCAAACCTGATAAGAATAAGGTTCATGTATTCCCTCTCATCTCACCCCTCTTCCCCTCCATTGTGAAATCCTTTTCTTGCCTTTTATGTGAGACAATTTACACAATTCTACCTCCCCTAACCATGGGAATTCCCCAAATATATGTCCTAGGTGTTTTTTTTCCTTCTTTCTATATACACTCTATCATTGACACTATCAGCACATTATCCAGAGGTTCATTATCATCTATAAAAATAATCAAATATCTCTATATCCAAACCCAGTTTCTGACATGAGCTTCACTTTCACATCACCAATGTTTTTTTTTTTTTGGAGGGGGGAAAGGCAAAGCAATTGGGGTTAAGTGACTTGCCCAAGTTACATGGCTAGTAAGTATTAACTGTCTGAGGCCATATTTGAACTCAGGTCCTCCTGACTCCAGGACTGGTACTCTATTCACTGCACCACCTAGCCACCCCAAGCAATTATTTAGTAAACATTTGAAATCAGATATCCTGTCAAGACATCCAACTCAAGATATCCAAAACAGAATTTGTCATCTTCCAACCCTTCCAACCCTCTTCTAAACCAACTGATTTCTGCTAAAGAAACAATCATTCTTCCAATGTCTCATATATAAACCTTAAAATTATGCTCCTTTTTAGTTCTCACTTTATATACCCTGTCATTTGCCATATCTTACTATTTCTATACTCATCATATATCCCATATCTTACTTTGTCTCTTTCAGCCACCAACAAAGACCTTATGACTTTTTGCATAGATTAATATAATAGTCTATGGATTGATCTCCCTGACTAAAGTGTTTCCTCAACTCTAGTACATTCACCATACAGCTATTAAAGAGATTTTATTTAAGTACAAAACTAATCATGCCATTTTCCTATTCAAAAAGCTCTAGTGGCTCTATATTTTCTCTTCTTAGCATTACATTCCTTGACAGCATGATCTCAGTCAATTGTTTGAGCTTCTCTATATTTCTCCCCTTTCCATACACTACAATAAAGACAAACTGGCATTCTTGCAGTTCCTCACACATGAAACTCCATCTCCCATATCAATGGCTTTGCACTTGACAAAGATGTTCTTTCTTCCTTCAATATGTAGTCCAAGTACTACCTTCTACATAAAACCATTCCCAATTCTCCCAAATGCTAGCACATGCCTCATGTAACTAATTTTCATTTAACTATCTTGAATTAATTATATGTATACGTTTTTCCTTTGTTATAATGTAAGCTCCTTGAGAATAAGTATATATTTGCATGTATTTTTTCCTTATGATTTGTTAGTATTGGCCATGCATTGTACTAGGCAGTGGAGAAATAAACAAAATATAACAGAACAAACAAAAAAGTCCATACTCTCAAGAAGCTTACCAAGTTCCAAGACTCTAATCACTAGTAATAAAGAACGTAACTCACTTTAGAGTACTTAAAATATGTTATGTGACATTTTTACTACTCTTAAAATGTGACATTTCATTATTAGGACTGTCCCTTGGAACATTTTATTGTAAATTAATTGTTGAGACCTTTAAATGTTCAGGAAAAAAGTGTTCCTAAAATCATTCCCCTGATCCTTTTGACTATCACTAGTCCCTAGCAATGCTATTACATTTACATAGCAAAAAGTCTTCATTTTGATTCAGGGAGTTTAATAACAAACCCACTTTCAACTTTACAATCAAAGTGAAATAAAATACAATCTAAGTTTTGAAAAATGTCAAAAAAGGAAATTGTACGTTCTTAAGTATTAGCTGAAAACTGAAAGTAAAAGGAAGTAAATTTCAGTATACATTGCATTATGAGGTAAGCCTCCATTACAACATAAATTTTCTTTCTCAAATCTAATCAAGAAGCCACCAGGTGTCACTATTGGTGGTACAGTCTCCCTGTGCTATAGCTATTTCATGAAGTAAACTATAATGGTGATAATGGTAATAAAAATCTGTTTTAGTCCATCTAGCAGTATAAAGTGAAAAATTATCTGAATTTAATTTAAAATAATTTCTTATGTTTTCTTTCTCTTGCCTTTGTTCTTTCTCTTTCATACTTACATAGTGATCAGTCAATTCTTTTGTTTTCAATTAATGTTTCATTATAGTTGTATCTCTGAAGTGAAGAGAAAACATAAACGCTTCAAAATTAATTGTAGTTAAGTTTTAATAACCATTTAAACATAGAAAACTAAATTCACAAATTCTTCTATGTTTGTTTGTTTTGATTTTTGTTAGGATTTATCAAATTATGCCACTGTGGTAGAAATATAACTTGAGGAATGGAGTCAAGATGGTGGAGTAGAAGCAGGACCTCAGTGTGACTCCCAGCTTCCAATTAATGTAAAAGGGGACTCTCAACAAACATTGGAGCTCCAGAACCCACAAAATGACACAGAGAAGCTAACCTCCTGCCTAGGACAGCTGGGCAGGGTGGCAGGAGTCAGCCAGCTCAGTGCTCTGGCTGCCGAGCCCAGCTCCATGATGAGGTTTTAACCCCAGGGCAGTCCTGACCAGCCAGCAGCTGGAGGGAATCCAGATCACCAGCAGCTGTGGCTGTTTCCAGAATTATCAATACATGGATGCTAAGGATAAAGTGAGAGGTCAGTGAAGTGTGGGCTTTGGGACCCAGTAGTTGGGAGTACCTCAGGTTTTGTCCCCTGGGCAAGAAGCTGCTGAGGAGCTGAGGCTGCCCCCATGTGGCAGCTTCAAGTCCTGGCCTGCAGAGTGTAGGGGGTGCCAAGCTACCAGTCTGAGGGGTAATACCTCTTGCTTTGATCTGCTTGGATCTGGATTGCGGTCTAGGGTAGAGGTCCTGGAGTGTGTGTCCAGGTTGCCAGAGCATGTGGAAGCTTCAGAGAAGGCACCTAACTAATATCTCTGGCAGCTGAGTAAATCCCAGCATTTGGTACAAAGCTCCCCAGTCTGGTAGTAGAGTCCTAGTTTGGCAAAAAGCCCAAAAGTCAAGTAATTGAGTGCTAACATGACCAGGCAAAGGAAACAAAGCAAAAAGAAGAACCCAACATTAGACTCATATTTTAGGGACAAAATGGATCAAAGCATGGAACAGGAAGAAGACAGTGAAGTCAGAACTCCTGCACCAAAAGCTTCAAAGGAAAATACGAGCTGGTTACAGGCTATAGAGGACCTTAAGAAGCAGATAAGAGAAGTGGAGGAAAATTGGGAAGAGATATGAGAATTATGTAAGAAAATTATGAAATGAGAATAAACAGCCTGACTGAGGAAAATCACACCTTAAAAAAGAGACTAACTTAAAGGGCAAAAGAGGCTCAAAAAGGCAATAAGGAGAAGAATGTCTTAGAAAGCTGAATTTGCCAGTTGCAAAAAGAATCTCAAAAGCTCAATGAGGAGAATCATTCCTTCAGAATTACTTTGGAGCAAATGGAAGCTAATGACTTTATGAGAAATCAAGATGCTGTTATGTTAAAAAGATCCGAACAAATGAAAGAATAGAAGGCAATGTGAAATATCTCATTGGAAAAATCACTGACCTATAAAAATAGATGCAGGAGAGATAATTTTAAAATTATTGAACTACCTGAAAGCTATGATCAAAGAAAGAACCTAGAAATCATCCTTCAAGAAATTGTCAAGGAAAACTGTCCTGATGTTTTAGAACCAGAGGGCAAAATAAAGGTTGAAAGAATCCACCGATCACCTCCTGAAAAAAGATCCCAAAATGAAAACTCTTAGGAATATTATAGCCAGGCTCTGAAATTCCCAGATCAAGGAAAGAATATTAAAAGCAGCCAGGAAGAAACAAGTTGAATATTGTGGAAACACAATGAGGAAACCCAGGATCTGGCAGCTTCTACACTGAGGGATTGAAGGGCTTGGAATGTGATATTCCAGAGGGCAAAGGAGCTGGGATTATAAGCAAGAATCACCTACCCAGCAAAACTGAGTATCATCTTTCAGGGGAAAATAGGCTCATTCAGTGGAATAGAGAAATTTCAAGCATTCTTGATGAAAAAACTAGAGTTGAATATGAAATTTGACATTCAGATACAAGAAGCAAGAGAAGCATGGGAAGGTAAACAGGGAAAAGAAATCATAAGGAACTTATCAAAGTTGAACTATTAACATTCTTACATGGAAAAACAATAATTATAACTGATGAAACTTTTCTCAGTATGAAAATAGTTGAAGGGAATAGAAATATATATGTGTGTGTGTGTCTATATAGGAGGATATATGGGCATATGAAAACATATGTGAATGTGTGTATATACAGGTATACACAAATAGAGGGCACAGGATCAATTTAGTAGGAAGGGATGATGCTTAAAAAGGTGAAATTAAAGGTTGAGAGAGGAATGTAATGAGAGGAGATGGGGTGAGACAAAATGGGGTAAAATATATCATATAGAAGTGGCAAGGGAAAATGGTTACAATGGAGGAGAAGAATAGGAAGATAAAAGGGAATGGGTCAACCTTATTCTCATTGAATTTTGCTTGGGGAGGGAATGAAATACACACTAAGTAGGGTACCTCACACTACAGGAGAGTTGGGGGGAATGAGATGTGAGGGGGGATGATGGAATTAAAATCAGGCTATGGGGGGGTAGTTGGAAGCAACCACTTTTGAAAAGGTATGGGATAAAAGTAGATAATAGAACAAGTAGGAGGCGGGATAGGAGGGAGGGAAATATAGTCAGTCTTTTACAATATATCTACTATGTTAATTCTTTGCATTAACTATACATGAACAACCTATACTGAACTGCTTATCTTCCCAGTAAGGGTGGGTGACAAGGGAGGAAGGGAATGAATCTGGAAATCAAAGTTTTAAAATCAAATGTTTAAAAAAATGTATATATATATTATTATTATTATTACTATTTTACACACAATTGGGAAATAAGGTACACAGGCACTGGGGCATACAGATCCACCATGCCCTACTGGAAAAGTCAAAAGAGGTATGGGAGAAAATATGGAAGAGAGCAGATTGGAGAAGGGGATATCTTGTGGGACTGCTATTTTGTGGCAGTGTGTTAGGGGGAAAAAGGGGAGAAAATTTGTAACTCAAAATCTGGTGGAAATGAATGATGCAAATCAGAAGTTAATAAAGCATTTAAAAATGAAAAAAACTAAAAAAGAAATATAACGACATGAAAGCAAGAGACTTCAAACAAATCTGATGCAGAAATGTACAAAGCATGGTGATTCATTGATGTGGAAAAGTCCCAATGGGGAAACTCTACCAAATCAAGTGGTTGTTTTCTCTATACCTTATCATCTTAGAGGCCTGCATAGAGTATTCAGTATTTCAATGGCTTGCATAGATTCACAGAGCAAGTATGTGTCCAAGACACTACTTTGAACCATCATCTTCTTTAGACCAATGGCTATTGTCTATTCACTATATACACGGTTCTTGCTAGTTTCTTAGAGAGAGATAAATAGGAAATAGAACATTTGCCCTGCCTCTAAGTAGCTTGAAAATCTAGTAGGTGTGATAACATGAACACAAATAATTAAAACCCAAAATTGCATATGAGAGCATGAAAAAGGTGACATCAAAGTCCTGTGAGAGTGCTGAAAGATAATACTTTTTTGTGAGGCCAACCAGTGATGATCTAGTAGCAATAAAACCTTGGCAAATATATATTAAATACCTAATAAGTGTGAAGAATTATAGTGCTTGGAGGATGCAAAGATAAAATAAAAGTAATCCTAGTCCTCAAAAAATTGAAATTATACTTGAGACAAATATAGCATTTACACCTAAATAAGGGTGTGATCTAGTCAGTCATTACTAGCACTTAATTGTTAAATTGTCAATGTGGCCTTTACATCTTAGAAATCAGTAAATGCTCCAAATCATGGTTCTCTTTATTGTTTTGTTGGTTGTCTAGTATTGAAAAAGTGACTGGGAAATGTCAATAATGTAGATTAAATTTTAAAGTGTGCTATGCATTTTTTTCTAGAGTACCCATTGTTAGGCATTTACTAGCACATCTCTGAATATAATTAAGCACAGAATAAAGTGGGGAGAAATAACATAATAAATTTAGGAATCATGAAAGACATAGCACTTGACTTAAGCCTTGATGTAGTATAAAGGTTTGTAGAGGTGGGGATAAAGAAAGAATAAATTCCGGGAAGAGCAAATAATCTTTGCAAAGCCACAGATATCAGAGATGTCATGTTTACTTTGGAATCAGCTGGTATGCCAGTTTGACTGGAATTTACAACGAAGTTGGTGGTGGTGGTGGTAGTGCTAGAGAAATAAATGTGGAGGAAAACTAAAATATTTTATTTCAGCCAGATTGTAAACGTCTGCCTAAGGATTTTCTTTTTTAACTAAAAGTAATAGGGAGAAGCTGAAGGATTTTGAGGAAGGAATTGATAGATTCAGTCTTTATACTTTAGAAAACATGTTTAGAAAACCTGTGTGAAGGTTATATTGAAGAAGAGGAGAGTTTGAAAACAGACCAGTTATTGGGTTCTTGTCCAATTCAGCTGTGAGTTGATATGGTTAATCTGGCCTGAGTTAGGATAGCAAGCATATAAGAGAAAAGGGAAAAGGTGTAAGGCATATTATAAAGATAAAATGACAACACTTAGTAACTGAAAGAGGTAATGAAAGGGAAGAAACACAGGTGATTCTAAGAATATAAACCTGGTTGACAGGGAGGTTGGTACTATTGTTAAAAGATATAGTGAAACAGGAACAGTCATGAGTTTTGGGAAGGTAATAGATAGGGTCATAGACTACAGAGGAATTAAGAAGAATGAATATGGAGGGGTGGAGGAAAGACAATTTTTTGGCAATGGAGAAAGTAGTTTCAGTTGAATGGGAGGGTGTAATCTTCTGAAGAAAATGAGATGGAATGGGATTAAAGTATATGCAAAGAGATTTGCAAGGAGAAGATCCACTGTGGCTTCACACAAAATAGGGATAAAGGAGGAGAAAGTGGCAGAAAGTGCCTGGGTGGGCTCCAACCACCTCCAATACTGGTAAAAAAAAATGACTCTAAGCAAACATTAGAGCTACAGAACCTACAAATTGACAGAGAGAAACAAATTTCCTGCTGAAGACAGTCTGTCACGCTGACAGGAAGGGTCTATCACATCAGATTGGGAGCCAAGTACAGTCCTGCAAAAGTCGCATGGGCCCAGACCCAAGGTGGCCCCAACCAGCAGCACAGACTGGCCAGATGGCCAGAGCTGACTTCAGGAGAGTCAATCACCAGCAGCTATGGCAGTTTCTAGACTTCTCAGCCCATAAATGCAAAAGAGAAAGTAAAAGGTCAGTGGAGAACTCTGTTGGATTTGGGTGAACACAGCATGGCCTAGCCCCTACCCCCAGCGCAAGAGGTGGCAGAAGAGTGGCAGCTGCAACTGCTGCCACAGAGCTGCCTCTGGAGCTCCTGGCCAGCAGATCATAGGAGGAAGTGGGAGGGCAAGTGACCATTCATAGGGTAATTGCTCTTGCTTTAACCTGCCTGCATCTGGGTCAGTCTTGGTTAATGGTCGTGGGGTAAGGAATGCCAGAGTGCCAAAGCTTGTGGGCACTGTAGAAAGGGCAGCCTCCTACTAGCTCTGGCAGCTACAAAAACCCCAGCAATTTGGTACACAGGTCTCTCCACTCTGGAAGCAGAATTCTAATGTGGCAAAGAGCTAAAAAGTCAAGTAATTAGCGGTCAAGATTAGCAAGCAAAGGAAGCACAATCAGACCATAGAATCCTTTTTGGGGGATAGAAAGGATCAAAACATGGAAGCAGAAGAAGACAACAAAGTCAAAACTCCTTCAACAAAAGCTTCCAAGAAAAATATGAATTGGTTATAGGCCATGGAGGAGCTCAAGAAGGATTTTGAAAATCAAGTAAGAGAAGTGGAGGAAAAATTGGAAGAGAAATGAGAATGATGCAAGAAAATCATGAAAAGCTAGTCAAAGCCTGCTAAAGGAGACCCCAAAAATACTGAAGAAAATTAACACCTTAAAAAAATACACTAACTCAGATGGCAAAAGAGGCCCAAAAAGCAAATGAGGAGAAGAATGCCTTAAAATATCAAACTGAGCAGATGGACAAGGAGTTTCAAAATCTCACTGGAGACAATAATTCCTTCAAAATTGGATTGGAGCAAATGAAAGTTAATGAGTGTCTGAGAAATCAAAATACTACAAAACAGATCCAAACAAATGAAAAAATTGTAGGCAATGTGAAATATCTCATTGGAAAACCACTGACCTGGAAAATGATCCAAGAGAGATAATTTTAAAATTATTGGACTACCTGAAAACCATGATCAAAAAAGAAACTAGAAATCATCCTTCAAGAAATTCTCAAGGAAAATTGCCCTGATATTCTAGAACCCGAGGGTAAAATAGAGATTGAAAGAATTCACCAATTACCTCTTGAAAAAGATCCCAAGGAGAAAATTCCTAGGAATAGTATAGGCAAATTCCAGAGTTCCCAGGTTAAGGAGAAAATATTACAAGCAATCAAGAAGAAAAAAATTTAGTATTGTGGAAACAAAATCAGGTAACATAAGATCTAGCAGCTTCTACATTATGGCTTCAATGGACTTGGAATATATTACAGAGGTCAAAGGAGCTAGGATTAGAACCAAGAATCACCTACCCAGAAAAACTAAGTATAATTCTTCAGGGGAAAATATGGTCATTCAATGAGATAGAGGACTTTCAAGCATTCTTGATAGAAAAACCAGGTCTGAACACAAAATTAGGCCTTCAAATACAAGAAGCAAGAGAAGCATGAGAAGTTAAACAGGGAAAAGAAATCCTAAGGAAATTATTAAAGTTGAACTATTAACATTCCTACATGGAAAAATGATCATTGTAATTCATGAGACCTTTTTCTCACTATGAGGATAGTTGAAGGGAATATATATATATGTATATGTATACATGTATACATACATGCATATGTGAATGTATAGGACAGTATATGTATATATAAAATATATATTTGAGTTTATGCATGTATGTACAAGTATACATAGAAAGAGGGCACATGATGAGTTGAATATGAAGGAAGTATCTAAAACCAAAAAAAAATAAATAATATATATTTAAAAATTAAAATTAAAAAAAAGTGCCTGGATGATGTAGCATAAAGGGAACAGGAAAAATGGGAGTTTTAGGTGAATGGCCTAATTTTATTTCTATATAATATGAGTCAAGACCCTAATATGAGTCTTATATGAGGAAAAACTGATACAAAGGAAGCTTTAGGAGGCATGAAAAGATAAGGGAAAAGCTCTCTGATAAGTAAAATAGTGAATTGGCCATTGATTACAAAAGCCAGATGATTGCTTTGAAACATTGAAGGCACACACACACATGCCATACATATATATGTATATAATACATACACACACATATATAAATATATATATATATAGTGTATATATATGCACATATACACACTCATATAATTCACTTACTTCATGGGAAAAAGTTAGCACCCTGAACTTCAGAAAATACAAATAAATTACAAGCAGACAAAAAATATAGACAGAGAAAATAACATGATGCAACAGACCAGCAGACAGGGCTTCTAGCTGTCTAAATATTACACATATACAGTGTAAGTTACCAGAGAGAAAAGCATCAAAATCTAGGGTTTCTAAGTCAGGGGGGCTCAATGGCCACCCAGAGTCTCATCTGATCAAATCACACAACTCTTTCCATAACTGAGCCCCAAAGCAAAACCTCACCTCAGGGAGTATATATAGCCTTCTCCAGGGTCAGAGGACCTCACAACCTTCATGACCTACTGCCTAATTACAAAATAACAAAAGATGTGGGCCTTCCTGAAAAACAAGCCTCCCCTAAGCAGGCTTCTCTTGTTGGGCTCCAAATGAGGCCCATTAAGGGGCAGGGAAGATCTTTAAATCCCCTTAACATTACAGAGGTGGAAAGTGAGAAGATGGCAACAGTGTGGTGAACTTAGTGCCTAGAATGTTAAACAGGATGGTGGAGAATTAGGCTGGCCACTAGGTGGTGTGGAGGATACAGCATAGTATGTGTAATCAGAAAGACCTGAATTCAAATTCCTTTTTAGAGACTCGCTATTTATGTGGCCCTGGGTAAATTGCATACCGTCTATCAGCCTTAGTTTCTCATGTATAATATGATGATAATAATAGCATCTATGTCCCAAGACTATTATGAGAATAAAATGTGAACTAAAATAAAGAAGGAAAGAGATTCAGTAAGGGAATATTGAGGGATAAATGTAGATAGGGTTGTACTGAGGAAGAGCCCTGTAGTGGGATTTCCAGAGAATGATATATTCTAAGCTTATTCTTTTTCCTGATTATTTTATTTCATACCTCTTATATTAAGCTAACAGCCTCAACTTCAGGGAATACTGCTCTTCAATATTGATTCCTAAGTTTTTTGGTCTCACAACCCCTTTATAATCTTAAAAATTATTTAGAACACAAAGAACTTTTGTTTGTGTGGACTATGGCTATTGGCATTAACCATATTAGAAATTAAAACTGACAGATGTTTTAAGTATTTATTGATTTATTTAAAATATTTAAAAAGCAATTATGTTACTATTAATCATATTTTTATTTAAAACACATATTTCTAAAACAAAAAGTATTGAGAAGAATGGCAATTTTTTAAACATTTTTTGCCAATCTTATTACTATCTAACTTAAAGTGAAGACGGTCAAATATCTTTGCCTGCATGAAATCCATTTTGATACACTGATCTGGTTAAAATATATGAAAAAATCCTGTCTTACACAGGTGTGTAGTAGGAAAATTGAAGAGTGTTTTAATAGGCAAATTATATCTTCATAATTTTGATCTTGAGAACCCGCTGAAAGTGTCTTGGGGACCTCTAGTGGTTCCTGGGCAACATTTTGAGAAGCACTGCTCTATAGAATTATGTAGTGAACTCACAAAAGCTATCAGGTGAGAGATCATTAAGTAAAAGGGTCTGAGAAAGAATTTTAACATAGTAGTGTTAGGTGATTCCATGGTCAGGAATATAGAAGTAACTCTCTTTTAACCTTATAGCAAGAAAGAGTTCTGTGCTGGGGCAGGCATTCAATACATAAAACTCTAAGATGTGTTAGAGCAGATGAATACTCCCCATTTCTGGTAATTCATGTCAGCATAAATGATACTGCCAGAAGAAACATAAGAAAAAACTATTGTCAAAGGTTAGGAAATTTGGGGCAATGAAATTAAGACCCCAGGGACACAAGTTGTGTTTCCCCCTTTTCTGTCCATTAATCAACAAGTATTTATTAAGCTTGCATTATATGTCAGATATTATGCTATGGTTTCTGGATACCAAAAATATCAAAAGCTTTCCCTGCCCTCAGGGATTTCATGTTTTGATGAAGAAGAAAACATACAAATAAGCCGACATATATGAAATGTACAGAATAGATAAAAAGTCATTTCAAGCATAACCATTACCCTCTGAAAAGCAAAAGATTTCCTTCAAAAAGTAGGATTTGAGGTGAAATTTGAAGCAAGCTATAGCACAGAGAAATCTGGAGGAAAAGCAGTATCCCACACAGAGAGAGCTTTACAAACTTTATTGCTACTCACAAAGGGAGGAGAAAAACCAGCTGCTGACAGAGTAGGACTTTATGTGTAGCCTTTATGCTTACAGTGGAGAGGGGGAGAATCCAGCTCTAGTGAAAACCCATGTCTCTCAGGATTCCAATTTATATAGCATTTGAGACAATGATCCAGGATGACACCCAAGGAATATTGCTTTGTTATGTACAAACCAGTAAAAGGAGAGTTGTTATTTTTTTTTAATCAACTAGGTATGAGAGAGGAACATGGAGCAGGGAAATAGGGAAATTAAACTTAACGTTACCATTCCAACAAGAGGATGAGAGAGGTGGGTCCATGGTCTATATCAGTCACACCAATTTTCTTTTTTTTTTAATTGATTTGTTTGTTTCCTTTTAGTTTACAGGATTCAATTCCACAATTCCTTGAGTTTCACATTTGGTCCTCCTCCCTCCCCTCCCCCCATGGTGGCTTATATTCAAGTATAGGATCTGTAAATACTTTCACATTATGCATTAGTCAGGTTATAAGGACGGATTGTACCAGCTGGAATGAAAAATGGTAAAGAGGACATAAAACCAAATAAGAAAAGGAAAAAGATCAGATATTTTGCTTCCACCTGGATATAAACTTAGTTCTTTCTCTGGATGCACATATTTCTCTCCATCATGAGTCTTTTCGGATTGACTTATATCACTGCATTGCTTAGAAGAGTCCAGTCTATCTAACATACGTTGTGTCTGTAATTGTGTACAAATTTCTCCTGGTTCTACTCTTCTCACTGGACATCAGTTCTTTTAAGCCTCTCCAGGTAAATATGAAGACTGTCTGCCCCTCGTTTCTTATAGCACAATAGTATTCCATAACATGCATACACCACAACTTGTTCAGGCATTTCCCAATTGATGGGCACCACAAAAAGAGCTGCTATAAACATTTTTGTACATATGGGTCTTTCTCCCATTTCTATAATCTCTTTGGGATATAACACTAGGGGTGGTATTGCTGGATCAAAGGGTATGAAAATATTTATAGCCCTTTGGGCATAATTCCAGATTGCTCTCCAGAAAGGCTGGATCAGTTCACAACTCCACCAGCAATGCATTAGTGTTCCAATTTGCCCACATCCTCTCCAGCATTTGACATTTTCCTGTTTTGTCATCTTAGCCAATCTGACTGTGAGATGTGGTACCTCAGAGTTCTTTTGATTTGCATTTCTCTAATCAATAGTGAATTAGAGCATTTCTTCATGTGCTTATAGATATCTTTCATTTCTTTCTCTGAAAACTGCCTGTTCATATCCTTTGACCATTTATCAATTGGGGAGTGACTTGTATTTTTATAAATTTGACTCAATTCTCTGTATATTTTAGAAATGAGTCCTTTGTCAGAGACACAGATTGTAAAGATTCTTTCCCAATTTCCAACCTCCCTTTTAATCTTGGTTACATTGGCTTTGTTTGTACAGAAAATTTTCAATTTCATGTAGTCAAAATTATCCATTTTACATTTTATAATGTTCTCTAATTCTTGTTTAGTCATAAAGTCTTTCCATTTTCACAAATCTGATAGGAAACTATTCCTTGTTTTAGGAGACTACTTATAGTATCAACCTTTATACCTAGATCATGCCCCCATTTAGACTTGATTTTGGTATATCGTGTTAGATAATGGTCTATGCCCAGTTTCTGCCATACTATATTTCAGTTTTCCCAGCAGTTTTTGTCAAATAGTGAGTTCTTATCCCTAAAACCAGGGTCTGGGTGTTTATCAAACAGTAGATTATTATAGTCATTGACTTCTGAATCTTGTGTGCCTAATCTATTCCATTCATCCACTTCTCTATTCCTCAGCCAGTACCAAGCAGTTTTGATGACTGCTGCTTTATAATACAGATTGAAATCTGGTATAGCTAGTCCACCTTCCCTAGCATTTCTTTTCATTAATTCCCTTGATATTCTGGATCGTTTATTCTTCCAAATTAATTTTGTTACTATTTTTTCTAGTTCTATCAATTAATTTTTTGGTAAATTAATTGGTATGGCACTAAATATATAAGGAAATTGAGGTAAAATTGTCATTTTTATTATATTAGCTCGACCCAGCCATGATCAATTGATATTTTTCCAATTTGTTAGATCTGACTTAATTTGTGTGAAAAGTGTTTTGTAGTTATGGTCATACAGGTCCTGGGTTTGTTTTGGCAGATAGATTCCCAAATATTTTATGATGTCTACAGTAACTTTAAATGGGATTTCTCTCTCTATCTCTTGCTGTGAATTTCATTGGAAATATTTAGGAATGCCGAGGATTTATGTGGGTTTATTTTATATCCTGCAACTTTGCCAAATTTTTTATTGTCTCAAGTAGTTTTTTACTTGATTCTCTAGGATTCTCTAAGTATATCATCATATCATCTGCAAAGAGTGATAGCTTGGTCTCTTCTTTGCCTAATTTGATTTTTTTATTTCTTTTTCTTCTCTAATTGCTACTGTTACTATATCTAGTATCAGATTGAATAATAGGGATGATAGTGGACACCCTTGTTTCACCCCTGATTTTATTGGAAATGTTTCTAGCTTCTCCCCATTACATATAGTACTTGGTGATGGCTTTAAATTGGTGTTACCAATTATTTTAAGGAAGGCTCCATTTATTCCTATATTTTCTAATGTTTTTAATAGGAATGGATATTGTATTTTATCAAAAGCCTTTTCTGCATCTATTGAGATGATCATGTGGTTTCTGTTAGTTTTATTGTGGATATGATGAATTATACTGATGGTTTTCCTAATATTAAACCATCCTTGAATTCCTGGAATAAATCCTACCTGATCAAAGTGTATTACTCTTGAGATAAGTTGCTGTAGTCTTTTTGCTACTATTATATTTAGAATTTTTGCACCTTTATTCATGAGGGAGATTGGTGTACAGTTTTCTTCTCTATTTTATCTCTTCCTGATTTAGGTATCAGTACCATATTTGTGTCATAATAAGAATTTGGTAGGACTCCTTCTTCACTAATTTTCCAAAATAGTTTGTAGAGTATTGGAAACAATTGTTCTTTAAATGTTTGATAGAATTCACTAGTGAATCCATCTGGCCATGTAGATTTTTTCCTAGGGAGTTGACTGATGGCTTGTTCAAATTCTTTTTCTGAGATGGGGTAATTTAAGTAATTTACTTCCTCTTCAGTTAATCTGGGCAACTTTTATTTTTGTAAATATTCATCCATTTCCCTAAGATTGTCAGATTTATGTGCATACAAGTGGGAAAAATAATTCCTAATTATTGTTTTCATTTCCTCTTCCTTGGAGATAGATTTACCCTTTTCATTTTTGATACTCATAATTTGGTTTTCTTCTTTCTTTTTTTTATCATATTGACTAAGGGTTAATCAATTTTGTTGTTTTTTTCATAAAACCCGCTCTTGGTTTTATTCATTAATTCAGTGGTTTTTGTAATTTCAATATTATTAATCTCTCCTTTTCTTTTCAATATTTCTAATTTAGTATTTAATTGGGGATTTTGAATTTGATCTTTTTCTAGGTTTTTCAATTGCGTGCCCAATTCGTTGAGCTCCCTTTTCTCTAATTTAATCATGTATGCAATCAGGGATATAAAACTTTCCCTAAGAATTGCCTTTAATATATCCCAGAAATTTTGGTATGTTGTCTCATTTTTATCATTCTCTTGAATGAAATTGGTGATTGTTTCTATAATTTCTTGTTTGACCCACACATTCTTTAGGATTAAATTGTTTAATTTCCAATTAGTTTTTAGTCTCTTTCCCTGGCCCTTTATTTTATATAATTTTTATTGCATCATGATCTGAGAAGGATGCATTTAATATTTCTGCCTTACTGCATAGAATTGTGAGGTTTTTATGCCCTAGAACGTGGTCAATTTTTGAGTATGTGCTATGAACCGCTGAGAAGAAAGTATATTCCTTTTTATCCCCATTGAGTTTTCTACAGAAATCTATCATACCTATCCTCTGTAAAATCCTGTTTACCTCCTTAACTACTTTCTTGTTTATTTTGAGGTTGGATTTATCAAGTTCAGAGAAGGGGAGATTAAGGTCTCCCACACCTATAGTTTTGCTATTTATGTCTTCCTCTAATTCCTTTACCTTCTCCTCTAGGAATTTGGATGCTACACCACTTGGTGCATATATGTTAAGTAATGATATTTCTTCATTCTTGATGGTGCCTTTTAACAGGATATAGTTTCCTTCCTTATCTCTTTTAATTAGGCCAATTTTTGTTTTGCTTTATCTGAGATAAGGATTGCTACCCCTTCTTTTTTTAGTTTAACTGAGGCATGATATATTTTACTCCAGCCTTTTACCTTTACCCTGTGTGTATCCCTCTGTTTCAGATGTGTTTCTTGTAAACAGTATACTGTAGGATTATGATTTCTAATCCATTCTGCTATCTGTCTCCAATTTATCCATCCCATTCACATTTACAGTTATGATTGTTATCTGTTTCTTTCCATCCATACTATTCCTGCCCCTATTAATGTTCATATTTCCCCCCCTCTCCCTTTGCCACCTTAACAGTTTTCCTTTTGACCACCGCCTCGCTCAGTATTCCCTTATCAGCCCCCCTATTTTTCCTCCCTTACCCCTGACTTCTTCCCTCAATACAAACCACTCCCACCCCCCTTTCATAACCCTTTCCCCCTCCTACTGCCTGTAGGATATTTTCATACTTAATGAAGTATGCTATTTCTTCTTCACATCAAGAGTGACGGGAACAAATCTCATGAGAAACTCCTTTTCCTTCCCTCTTTCCCTCTAAAATGATACTTTTTGCATTCCTTCTCCATAGAGTCCTGTGTCTAACTGGTTGTTATTCCCTCCTTGTACCAGAACCAATGAGGGAAAAGCTCATATGCTTCCCAACTCCCTCCCTTTTTTTCCTCTGCTATACAATTTTTATGCCTCTATGTGTGGCATAATTTACCCTTGTCCACTTCATTCATTCCCTTTCTTCCATTGCAGTCCCTTTGTAGCCCTTCATAAGATTTTTTTAAATTGTCGTTTTGTGTATTTTATAGTCATACCCGCTACTTGTCTATACCCAGTTTGCTCTTATCAAATAGCAGGGTGTGTGTGTTTTTGTTTACCTTTCTAAGTCACTGTTGCATCTCCTAACTGGAGGTTGAATTTTCCATTGAGTTCTGGCTTTTTTTTTTTATCAAGAAGGTCTGGAACTCTGCTATATTGTTGAATGACTATCTCTTTGCCTGGAAGACTATGCTCAGTCTCGCTTGGTATGTGATCCTTGGTTTTAACCCGAGCTCTTTTGCCCTCTGGAAAATTGTATTTCACTGCCTCCGATCATTCAGTGTAGAGGCTGCCAAATCCTGTGCGATCCTCACTGTGGATCCTCAATATTTCAATGTTTCTTTATGGACACTTGAAGTATTTTCTCTTTTATCTATCTGATAGTTCTGAAGATTGGCCACAACATTTCTAGGACTTTTCAGTTTGAGATGTCTTTCAGCAGGTGTCCGGCGAATTCTCTCAATTTCTATTTTACCTTCAGGTTCTAGTATCTCAGGACAGTTTTCTTTAATGAGCTCTTGGAGAATATTGTCCAGGCTCATTTTTTTCATCATAATTTTCTGGTAGGACTATGATTCTCAGATTATCTGTCCCGGATCTGTTTTTCAGGTCAGTTATTTTTTCTTTGAGGTATTTTACCACTTTTTCTAATTTTTAATTCTTGTTTTTTTGTTTGACTAATTCTTGGTTCCTCATAGAGTTATTTGTTTCAATTTGGTTGATTCTAGTTTTTAGCAAATCATTTTCCTTGGTTAATTTTTGGAGCTCCTTTTCCATATCATACACTTTTCTTTTTAGAGAGATGTTTTCCTCATTATAATGTTTTTCTAATTCTGCTATTTTCGTTTTGAGAGAATTATTCATTTTGTCTTCTATCTCTCTCATTTTGTTTTCAAAGTTCCTTTTGATCTCATCTAGGAGAGCCTTCTGTGCTTGGGACCCATTCCCTGTTGAAGCTTCAGCTTTGGGTGTGGAGTCCACATTGTCTCCCTCTGAGGTTGGTTCCTCCCTCTGAGGATAGTAGGACTCCAGAGTCTTTGTCTTTGTAGTCTGCTTTCTACCCATTCTGAGACAGGGCCCAGCCACGCCCTTCATCTAGGATCCCAAGCCTTTACTATAGAGGGTTTTGCCCTGGGCAAGAGTTACTATGTTTTCAGGGGGAGGGGGGGGGTTTGGAGCAAGTGGGGTTCACTCTGTCATCCTTGTCTTTGGAGGTCCTGAAAGGGGCTTTTTAAACAAAATTTCTGGGCTATGAAGTGGTAGCCTCAAGGGTGTTTGCTGTCCAGGACAGGGGCCCCTGTATTTGGATTTTACCTTGCTCTTTCCAGTCCCAGCCCTTTGGTGATAGGCCTGGTAGTGGCCCTGTTGGTGGGAAGACTTGCCCTCAGAGTTGATCAGGCCCCTTCCCGGCCTGCCCCTGCCTCTGCGCGCCTTCCCAGCCTGCGTCTGCCAGCTGAGCCTTCTGGGCCTGCTGCTGATGGTCGCGCTGTGCCTTCCCTGCCTGCCTCTGCCGGCCGCACCTTCCCGGCATGCCCCTGCGGGCTGCGCTTTCACGTCCTGCCCCTGCCGGCCACAGCCTGCCTTCCAGGCCTGCCCCTGCCGGCCACAGCCTGCCTTCCTGGCCTGCCCCTGCCAATTTTCAACAGTAGGCAGAAGTTATGGGAGCTTAGAGTCAGAAGTGAGGAAGCAAAGTTCCGCCTTGGAGGATCGCCATGGTTAAAAAGGGAGAGAAGAAATCAAGAAGACAAGGTATGAACTGTCACATTCAAGGAACAGTAAGTAGGCTGATGTAGTTGCATTGTGAGGTGTGTTGAATGGAGTAAAATGTAACAAGATGGAAAAGGGAGAAGAAACTGAGGAGCTTTAACTGATAGAGAATTTTATGATCAATTAAGAACATTCTGGGGAGTCAGTAGAGTTATTGAGTGGGGGAAGGGATGATATGATTAGATATATCTTCAGAAAAAATCACATTGAAGATAGAATTGAGAGTGAATTAGAGTAGGGAGAGACTTCAGGCAGGGAGACAACACAAATGGCTAAAGTCCAGGTGAGAGATGAGGACATCCTGTTAGTATCAGTATGGAGAAGAGGACTTGGTAGAGATAATTGGACACCTGTTTGCATGTGGGGTGAGGTATCATAATGAGTAGAAGAAGCTGCAGAGATTACAAACCTAGCAGACTTGGAGAATTGTTATGAATTGGGGAGTATGGGAGAGAGGCGTAGGAATGGGGGGGAGGGGGTAATGAATTCTGTTTTTGTTAAGTTTGAAAGGCAAGGGAGGACCAAGTGTGCATGAGTGAGTGTGTGTGTGGGGGGGGTGATTTTGGAGATACATGCCCAGCTAAAAAGGCGATGTCTTAAAAAGAGATTTGGCCTTCTGGATCATGCATTCAAATCTAGGCATTCCAAATTAGTGATCAAAAATGGATTATATCTAATAAAGGGTGATAAGTATGTGTCTGGTGTATAATTTTATGTGAATCTAATCAAAATGACTTGAAACTAAGAAAAAGAAAACAATTGATGAATATTGACTAAGATAGAAACTGTGAAGAGTATCTATAGTAAAAGAAGGAAAATAGCGGTCGAGATACCCAAATATCCACAGTGGCCAAAATCATGCCACAATGTTCAATAGTAAATCTTTTGGCCTCAAATGTTTACATATAAATGAAACAAGAAAGAAAAACCAAAGATCCTACTACAAGAAGGAAGTTTGTCCTCATAGACACGGTGTGCAATTTGTGGTATGACGCTTGTGGCAGGACTATCGCCATTAATTAAAAATTTTAATTAAGTTAAAAAGAGAAAGTTAAAATTGGTAATAGTATATCTCTAATAATAAGTTATAATTATGTGGAAAAATCCAGAAACCAGGAAAGAAAGATAAAGGTGACTTTTCGGGTGAAGTCAGGGGGGGGGGGGGAATAGAAATAGGAGACCATCAATAAGGAGCTTGGGAAATAGAACACAAGACTCTCATAAAAGTATGATATGGTAGTAATGGAGGACTTCAATTATCAGACATGTGCTAAAGCCTTCTCTCCCTGCCAAATGCAAAACAGCTAATAGTTTCTGACTTCTCTCAGTTGTACCTTTATCTTTCAAATTCTGGGGGAATAAATAATTGAGGATATTATTTCCTATCTGATTCTCTTTAAAACAGCTAATTTTTTTTAATAGGTTGCAAAGGATGGTTTGTTGCATAGAGACAGGGGGGAAGGTAGGTTAAAAAAAATCTAGTATAAAAAGAAAGTATATCAATAAAAATGAAATAAAAACATATAGATTCACTATGTGAAAGCTGAGAAAATGAGACAAAATGTTTTTATGCTTCAGCTGATGCTAAAGGATCAGAAAATATAATTTTGATTTCTAATAAGGCAATGATGTGAATTAATGTAGAGAAATAAATAAGGAATCCATATGTGCATATACACAACATACACATTTTTTTTTATCCCTTACTAAAAGTATATGGGAAAAAATGACCGAGTAAATTTGTTAAAGAAAAACATCTGGGCAATTTTCACAAAACAATTGATATTATCACAACAATTGTACGGTTTAATATTCTCTCAGAGGCTGAATGGCTACAAGCAAAAAAGAAATAGTAAAAATTGATAAGAAAACTATGGTTGCAGCTGCTAGGTGGCACAGTGGTTAGAGCACCAGCCCTGGAGTCAGGAGGACCTGAGTTCAAATCTGGCCTCAGACACTTAATACATGCACACACGCAAAAACTAGCCACGTGACCTTGGGCAAGTCACTTAACCCCAATTGCCCTCCAAAAAGTAAAAGAAAAAGACAATTATTGTTGATAAAATTGAATTTGATTAACCTTTAGTTAATTATGGGAGAAATATTAAAAGAAATGTGTTTATCTAAGCATCCCATATTATCTTTATTTGAAATATATGTAATGGGATGGCTAGTAAAAGAGTCATAAAGTAATAAGGTATAAATAATAAATGTTTTATATCACATAAAGGATTAAAATAATAATTAATAAAGATATTCAAAAGCTACTTACCTAAGTGGTGAATAAATTATATCATATTGAAAACTAAGATGGTCAAAGAAAAAATTAAAGAAATAGTAAATAATTATGTTGAATATGATTATAAGACATTTCAACTTCATAGTACTTAGTTGAAGTAATGTATGGACTAAAACATTATATCCTTTAGAACTTATATGAAAAAAAATAGAAAAAAAATTAATAAATAGATCATATAATTAAAAGGGAAAATTAACAAACCCAAAGAGCCAATAAAGGGGGCAGAGGGGTAGAAATCATAGAAATTAGAAGAGAATTTGGAAAGAAACTTAAAGAATTTATAACTGAAAATCAAAATTAAGAATTTTAGGGCTTTTTAAATAAAAGATATACAAGACTGATAAATTATTAGTATTATATACATACACATATATGTAGATACATATTTATACATTACATATCAAAATATAAAAGGAAGATAAATTTGCAAAGGAAATGAAATATTTTTTCAGAAATTTTCACAAGTAATTATATTGGTGAAACAGAAAATTAAAAGTATATATATATATATATATATATATATATATATCCGTTAAAAAATAAAATGTCCAAACTAACAACACAAAATTAGAGACCTTAATATCCTAACCTCTGCAACATAAATTTAGGAAGTAATACACATATAAACAGTTAAAGGATGGGAAGCAAATGAGATAAGATGGATTTATAAGTAATTTGCATAAAATATTAAAAGAACAATTAATATGGTGGTTACATTAATTTAGAATAGTCTCAAAAAATAGAACTGGAAGCCCAAATTTATTTTATTAAACAAATATTAAAAAACGAGGCCAAGATAAGCAGGAAAGAAAACTATAAACTAATATCAAAATTAAATTTTGATTAAAAAATAAAATCTTCATTAGTAGACTATAATACTCTATGAAGATGATAATTATGAGCAAGTTAAGACAATCTTACTCTAATCAACATGTAGGTGGTAAAAACCTCACAGGATTATATTAGTAGTTACAGAGGGAAAGAAGACTTTGATACACTATATCTCTTGTGGGTGTATGTGTGTGTGTGTGTTTATTTTAAGTGATAGGTTTGTAAAGACTTTTCATTAAAAAGATCAAAATCATATGACTTAGAGCTAGCATTGTGTATAAGAGAAACAGGAAGAGTTTTCCATGTACAATCATGGGTTAAACATGAATGTCTCCTACATTTATTTCACATAAAACATAAAAACAGAGTTAAAGGTAAAAACAACAAATAGAAAGAAAATTATTCATATTTTCTGGTAGTGTATTGGTATACTGTGAAAACCCCAGAAAATCAGCAAAGAGAATAGTGGAGATATGGAGATGATTGATTGACTCGATGAGATAAAATAATTTCACAAAAATAATCAGCATATGTATAACTGAGAGGAAAATTAAAAAGAAAAACAACAACAAAAAACAAAACTGAAACCATGAAGAAACGATTACAAGATAATATCTATTCAATATAAATACAAAAACCTTTAAAATATTTGAGAACCAACTTACCAAGACAAATGAAGTTTATTTGCATGGGGTGGGATTTTTAAGATGGCAATTGACTTCATGTGTTCTTGGGAGGTGGCATTTGAAGGAGATAGTTGTCTTTTTTCCAAGCCTGGCTAGAAGAGAATTGGGAAATTTTGCAGGAGTCATGCTCAGAGATAGGAGAGATATTTTGAGCACTGGGGACACCTGACTACAGCACGGTTGAGTGATGCATGTAATGTGGAAAAAGGAGTTGTGGGACAGAAGAATACAGGGATCAGCACTACTTTCATGATCATTAGTGAGCTCTCCTTTGGCTGAGGATCAAGGAGGCAGATAAAGTAGATCATTGTCTTCCAACCTCCTATTTTGTTTGAGTGGGCAGATGTACACTCTAGATTTCTGATTTTGTTTTTCCCTGTTGTATATTGTACTTCCCAAAGCTAGCAGATTATAAACATAATTTGAACTATTTTCAGTAATTTTGATTCATTTATTTTCTTAATTGAAAACAGGGCCCAAAGGAAGGAAGAAAAGTGTTTAGTTTTGGCATATAGAGATTTATAATAGACTACATTTTGAACCCTGTTTCAAAGATTGTAGGAGTACTCCAGGAAGAAATAAATAAAACAAAATAAACAAATAAAAACAAAATTTGGAAACAAATAAAAAATTTAAGATAGGCTTATTACCCTTAAGAAAAAAATCCAATTTTGGAATTAAACAGGATCCAAGATTTTCTTTAGGTCCCTTAGGCAAAGAAAAATTATAGCCCTATTTTGCAATCTGAGATTACAATCTGTCCTTTCAGGTCATATGCTGTCACTCATCCTTCATCCCTCCTACCATATATAGACATAGGATGTACTTTGCATGGTGAGTTCAGGGCTGATGACTAAGGAATTGGAAATGCCTTGGGATAAAAGAAAAGGGGTGACTGTTTCTAGTTTGCTATGCCTGTATTCCAACAATGGCACCCTTTTGGCTTACTTTTAACTTCAAATCTAACCAGGTAAAAATGTTATGAATGTTGCAAATTACAGACAACAAAATACAACTATAGATCCTTTACAAAGTAAAGGAAGAAATAATAACGTGAAAATTTATCAAAGTAACTAAACATGCATAAAATATCTGGGAAAAGGACATCACAATATAAAAAGTGTGCATAAATTTAAATATAATTATATAATTAATGAAAATATAAAGCATATTATAAATTTAAAGAAAGTATATAAATATTCTCTTTACATAAATTAAGGGAGCCAGATAGCAGTGGAACTATTCAACACTCATAGTTGGGTGATGTTAATTTAATAAAAAAATAATATGACCCAAACAATTTCTAGAATTAGCATAATAAAAATCCAATGGACGATATCTAAAACTAGGCAAAGAAAAAGGAAAAAGTTAATTTAGAATGACAAAAGGTCTAGAATATTAATTAAAATACTATAATTCAGTAGTCATGAAAAAAATTACTTGAAATTCATTAAAATCACAAAAGTAGATTCATGGACTAGAATGGATAAGCAAATAAGAATAATTGAAAATAGTTACTCAGTGTTTGATAAACCTACTAAATTACTGGGGGGAAATTCCTTTTGACAAAAAAAAAATCTGAAAGCTAGGAAAGCCCATTTTTTAGAAGTTTTATTCAGATTAACATATACTATATATTCCATATATTATACTATATATGCCATATATTCTTCGAAGCTCAAAATGAATGTCAGCAAAATATAAAAAGGCACACTATCAGAACAACAACAACAGTAACAACTAAACTAAACTACACTAAACGAGAGCAGAAGGAAGAGTCTTTCATCTCAATGGCCAGGAAGGATTTCCTTAGCTGAACAAGGAAAAGTAGAGATAACAAAATAAAAAAATCTACAATTTTGTTTGTACAGTACTAAATAAAATAAATAGGGGGAAACAAAAATAATGAAAGCACAATGGAGGAAGACATTTTCATAAAATATTGCTGGCAAAAGTCTTAAGATACACACACATACACACTCACACATATAATTCCTTATATATATATATATATATACATATATATGCACATGTGTGTGTACATCAATTCCATATATCTCCAAGATATATAATATGTCAAAATATACTTGGATAGATATCTATATCACTATATATTGGTGTATACATAATTATAGGTGTATATATAGGTATAGATATTTCTGTGTATACCCAAGATATATAGATATAGACACACATATATAAATTCCATATATATCCAAGACACACACATATATATAGATGTGTGTATGTGTGTATGTATGTACAAGATATATATGTATGTATTCCATGTATATGTGTGTATATATAAATATATATGCATTTATCCTATATATACATCAATTCCATGTATATCCTATATATATGTATATATCCAAGATGTGTGTGTGTCTATATCAATTCCACATATATATATATATATATATATATATATATATAATCCCATATATATCTTGGTCATAAGACTTTTGCCAGTGATATTTTATGGAAATGGATGAAATAAAGACCTGGGGAACATGTGATTGAATCCAATCATGTCTTGAAGTGAATGGGGTTAACTTTGGAAAGGAAAACAAAGCACAGCTCTTACATTGTAGCAAGTGCAAAATTATAGAAAGGGGGCAGGTAATGATTTTGGTTTTGAAGCTATTTTTATGAGGTTCAAGAATATATCCAAGTGAAGATATCAAGAGGCAAGCATGAAGTAATGATACAGAAAAAAAATTTAGATGAAAAGGAAGAAAATTGAAAGAATTTGGACAAGTTGGTCTCTGTCTTCATAATAATGTAGGGGGATAGGTCATCTTCTAAGAATCAGGGAAGTGGGATTTAACATGGTTGTTGTGAAGAGTTAAGAAGAGGGGAATACAAAAAAATACTGAACAGCAGTGAAGGCCTGGTTGAGATTAAAACTCAGAAAATTATGGTGATGCTGCTTTGTATATCTCAATTTTGGAGACTTAAGCTTCGAACTCAGAGAAGAGGAAACTCGTGTACTTAGGCTAACCATATCAGCATCTGTACTAAACATCAATGAATAATTGTTGACCTATTTTTTTCTCCACTATATTTTCAATTTTGTTGTGAAAATCTGGTATAATTTTTCATCTTCTCTACCTATAAATATGAATGAAACACAAATAATGCAGTTATGTATATATCTTCCTCCAGCCATTTTCATCCATACTTATGGTAGAGCACAACATATACGTAATAAAGATAATGCAAGGAAACATAAGAAAGGAGAAAACCTCATGCATGTACTGTTTGTGTGTGGGGGGGGAGATTATAGATTCAGCAAACAGAGAAGAATAAAGAAACTGGAGGATGAAGATAAGTTCATTAAAGATGGAGAAATGACAGGTGGAAAAATTAGAGATATTCTTAGAGATGAAATTTTCAGTTTGAAATCTTGAAGGTAAGGCAATTTCCTGTGCTATGAATGTCTATTTTGTGACTGTGTTGGTAGGTGATTGATGCGAAGCTATAATGGATGTTTTCAGTCACATGTTGTACTAACTAGCTGTGCAACTTTGTCAAGCAACTAAAATTCTCTGTTCCCCAGTTTCACCTTCTGCAAAAGGATTATTTTGCTGGAGAATTATTATTAATTTTTTTAATAACAGAATTCTATGATCAAAGATAAGTAGCTCAAAAAGATTTCCTAATAAAACAAAGTAAACCAATTTGAAGGAAACTAAGTAAGGGAATGAAAAGTTATGTCTAAATGTAGATATAGCCCAAGGCTTTATTTTGGGACCTGTTCTCTATCTTCACATTCTCTCTCAATGACCTTGTTAGCTCACAGAGGTTTACTTATCTCCATGTGATGATTTCTAAGCCAATATTTCACACCCTCTTCCTGAACTCTAGTCCTACTTCATCAAATGCCTTCTGGACATTTTATACTGGATTGACCCAGAAATGATTTAAAATCAACATGTCCAAAATAGAACTCTATCTTTTCCCTCAAACCAACATACCCTGTGAACTTATTTATTTTTCTTGATTTAGTTATGAGGTCTATAACCTCAGTATCATTCTCCAATCCTCACTCTCATTCTTCCCATAAGTAGACTAAATTGCCAAATAATATTCTTTCTATTCAACATCTCTTTCTATTTCTCTCTCCTGTCTGTCTCTCTTTCTCTCTCTCTAAATCACCCTTTTCTCCACTCATACAACAACCTTAGTTCATGCTCATTACCTCTTTCCTGTACTGTTGCTGCAATCTTTAGGATCTCCTGCCTTAAGTAGCTTCCCTCTTCATTCTTCACAGGTAACAAATTATTTCTTTCCTAAAGGACAAATCTGACTGTGTCACTCGCCTAGTCCAAATATTTTCAAAATTTTTACTTTGCAGTGGATATGGGCCTAGACCTGGTGTCAGGAAGACCTGAGCTCAAATTCAACATCAGACACTTACTAGCTGTGAGACCCTGGTAAGTCATTTGAATTCTGTTTACCCCCTTTTCCTCATCTTTTAAATGGGGATGATAACAGCACCTGCCTCCCAGGACTTTTGTGAGGATTAAATGAGATAATAATTGCAAAGAGCTTAGCACAATGCCTGGCTCATAGGAAGTGGTATATAAATGTTAGCTATTAATATTAGCAATTAAATTCCTCCATGTGGCATTTAGAGCCCTTAATAGTCTGACTCCAACCTACCCTTCGAGACTTACTGCACATTATTCCTAACCACATACACTGTGGTCCATCCAAATTCGCCTTATGCCAATCCCTAAATACATCACTCCATCTTCTGTCTCCTTGTCTTTGCCCCAGCTGTCCCCCTGAATAGAATGAATCCTATTCTCCGTTGTTTCACATAATTCCTAGTTTGCTTCAAGAGCTAGTTCAAGTGCCACTTTCTCTATGAAAGCTTCCCTGATCACCCTGGATTTTAATACCTGCCCTTCACCAAATCACCTTTTATCTGTTTTGTGTCAATATCTATGTAACGTCATGCTATATCCCCAGATAGAATATCAACCCATTGGGGTGGCTAGGTGGAGCAGTGAGTAGAGTGCTGGCCCTGGAGTCAGGAGGACCTGACTTTGGATCCAGCTTCAGATACTTAACACACACAAACAAAAAACTTAGCCATGTGACCTTGGGCAAGTTACTTAAACCCAATTGCCCTCCAAAAAGCAATAAACAAACAAACAAATTAATTAATTAATTAATTTTTTAAAAAAAATTATCAACCCATTGAGTTCAGGGGCTGAAATAACATTCATCTGTTTCCCCAGGATCTGGCACAGTGCCTTAAATGCTTATTGATTTATTTATATAACATTGTCACACTTGAATATAAATTTATTGGCAATTCCTCTTCAAGTCTGAAATAGCAGTTGATCAGTATAATTTAATGTTTACCAATTTTAATGGGTTTCACAGTCTTATTTGCATTCATGTGCTATGGTCACTGCATAGACTGAGCATGGATGGCAAGAGTTCAAAATCTCCAATATAATCATGTTATTCTATTTTTTTTCTGACCTGAAAACGTTGCCACAAAGATAATTAAAGATGCCAACACTATTTTTCCTGATCAAATAAAAATGTCCAAGTTTTCTATCAAATATTTGAGTATTTCTCTGGATGTGCACAATATTCCATTTAGAATTTAACTCTGATTTCAGGTAGCACACTAATCAATCTACCACATGGGGAATAAGTTTCAGTTACTAGAAAGAGAAAAAAAAAAACTTCTTTATTCAATTCTCTTTTCATTATGTAGCATATTTATGCCTTTTAATTTATTGCAGTGCATATCTGAAGTCTATTTTCATTTTAAATGTGTATTCCAGGGTCCTTGTGAAGACCATTACCTATTTCCTGGGTTTCAATTTCATAGATAAAGGGGACATTTCTTAGATCCTTCACTGCCACTATACCACTGAGTATATAACTGATATTCTCAAATCACTCACATTCTTATTTTCCCTCACTATTTATTTAATACTTATTTCCCCTTATTACTTATTTCCTAAACTACTACTGCACTCCATTGTTTGAAGGGCTCATTTCAAATACTGAGATGTGTCCCAATCCATAGTCACTCAGGCAAGGAGTGTCTGAGATGACATCAAAGAATAAAAAAAAAACAACATAATGTAATATTGTACTAAAATAAAAGGGATAGTGGGACATGGTGTGACCGTGGGGTCATGAAGTATTGGACATGACTGAACAACTGAATGGCAATATTCCACATGAAATGTTACTACTGCTGAATGGTTAAAAGAACAGGAGAAAAGCATCTGTATTGGTTCTCTAGTGAGCATTTATGGGGTGTGGGAAGGATATTAAAGGTGGAGAATAAAAAGACAATTTGCTATGGGTATTAGTTGAGAGAATAGTCACACTGATCAAAATATGTATGTGCCTAAGTTCATTATATACTCTCTTTATGAGGTGAGGTATCAGAAAGAACTTCCATTTCTTCCTTAATAGCAAAATTCTATTCATTTGTGTCTCCTTGTTGTATAGCCAGGAAGTTGTTTTATACCCCTTATTCTATGGTAGGTGGTTGCTTGTCAAACAGCATCTGGTTATACATAGAAGAAGAACCAAGATCACATTAACAATTTTATCTAACTCTTTGATCTTTTGACTCTTAATTTGTTTCTCCACCCATAAGACCTTGAAACATCTGTCTTTATGTTATTCAATTCAGCAAGTCTTTATTGAAAGGCACACATTGCCAGGCAAAAAAAAGTAAAATTGTATAGGATTCAGAAGATGTCATTCTTTTAGATTTTTTTTTGCCCTGTACTATATAATGTATGCATTCCTTTACTATGATATTCTTTTATCTTTTTTTTGTCTTTCTGAAATTTTTATTAAAAATCTGGGTGAAGAGTATCACTACATTCCCAGAATAGCAAGATGTTTTAGAACTTTTCATTGATCAAATTACAGCTATTTAATTGAATTGGGTAGACTCTCCTCATCCTGAAACAAAATAACAAAAATACCAGCCAGGTCAATAACTTATGCTTTTAAATGTCTTCCAAGAATGACTCTATTCCCCTAACAGGAATTTATATAATAAAAATGCTGACACCTCTTAAATAAAGAAAACATTTTTTAAAGCTCCATGAAGACTCTTTTTTTCTTTGAGTCTGCTTAGATTACTTCTTTCCTAACTGAATTATTTGGACTGATACACAGGACAGTTGTACCTGTATGCCACCAGAATTAACATTACATATCTCCAGGATATAACGTATGGCTTCTGCAAGCTGCGCTACTTTGAAATACTCTGCCAATTAAAAGGAGGAAAGATGAAGATGGGCTAGTGAATCGGGAATATTTCATCCCTCCTCCCCCACCCTTTCCTCTCCCCACCCCCAAAGTGTTCATTATGATGAATGGAGCGCAGAGGAAGCAAAAACAGCAGCGAGAGCCTATATCGATGCCAATGTGCAGGCTGCTGGGTCTCATTGTCTGGCTTTCATCATAGACCCACATTTCCTACCTGTCACCACAAGGGGTGTCCAGGACACATTATGAACATGAAGCTTCAGTAACCAAGCTGTACAGAGTAGTCTAGCAGTTTAGCCCTGAGTGATTCTGAGAAATTGGAAGAGAGATTGTGTGCTGCTGCTCTTCAGGGATTGCTGCTGTTAGGGAGGGGTGGGGAATGGGGAGCAGGTTTGGAGGTGTGTATGCATGTTGGAGAGAATGCAGGGTGCCTTTGACTGAGGAGCCTGGCCACTGAGAAGCCTTTAGTGAGAGAGAAAGAAAAACAGGGAGAGGGAGAGAGACGAGAACGACGGAGGCAGAGAGAAGAGGAACAAAAATAGGGCTGAAGAGAGCAGCTGCTTCCTAATACTCTGCTTCTTTGGCTGCCTCAATGAATATGAACATGGATTCTGTCACTGAAACCTTCCTCAAGCTCCTGTTTCTGTTATCTATTCAAAACTGGAGCCCAGTAGTAGCAGGAAATGCATGTAAGTAAAACAAATGATTTTTAAAACTTTGGGCTATCTGAAAAACTTTGGGGTTTACTATTTTTTCTTAATTATTATTTTTATTATAATTTTGACTAGAATTTCAGAATATGTTCTGAAAAAAAGCAAATCATTCTTTTAAATCTTCTACTTAAGTGGTAACCCTGAAAAAGAAATCTGTTTACAACCATCACCACCACCATCACCACCCCCACCAGTTCTCTTGTATAAAATGTAAATTGTATTTTTTTTTTTACTTTTTGTCTGTGGGCATGACATTTACTCTGTCTCCTCTGATTATTCATTGAAAAACCTCAAGTTATAGTAAAATCTGAAATTAACCCCTTACCCACAGACTAGTATGCAAATATCTTAATTTATTCCTTTTGAGTACGACTGCATTTTGTAAGAATTATGTCCAACAGAAAAGAACTGGCTGACTTTGTAGTATACTGCATCATCTAGAATGTTAGCAGGTTATGATTTTGTAGAATAGTATCTGTCTGCATCTTTAGAATAACAGTAGCACTCTACTAACTGATTTATTGTATAGTTCAGAAGAACACATGAAAACCCAAACGTTGGAGATGGGGCTCAGTTGGCTACACAGGTGTCCCTGAGCCTGGGGGTCTTATTTCTAGTAGTAGAAAGTTTGGGGGTTTTTTAATGTAAAAGAAAGAAATGTAGCTGATGATCCAAGCTTTAGTGAAAATTACATTTTTTGGATGTACTTTTTCAATCTGTCATTAAGAGACTAGTTTATGAGTGATTTGTGTGTGCACATATGTGGGTTCTATAAGCACCTAATAAGCCCCCGCTATTTAATTAACAGCACTGTGGATCAAATCTAAAGATACTTCTGAGAGAAACTTGGCAGAACTTAATGGGTTAATATTTTATAATAATTTTTAAAAAGTTGATCTGGATTGTTGAGTTTTTTTTTTTTTTCCCAAATGGTTTGCAGTGAAAACTAAGCAGGATTTTTTTTAATGAAATGTTAACAATCTCTAAGATTGGGATTTTCATGATCAATTTGCTGAAAGCTTAAAATGATAAAATACAATTGTTTCTTTGAAATCCTGATTCCCATCCTCCTCTCCCACCCTGTCCCCAAATGTGTGAGTGATTGGTTCTTTCAAGAAAGTGCTAGTAGAAATGCTTGGGAATTACATGACTGCAGCATAGCTGGGGTACTGTTAGGGAAAAACAACTAAACAGTTAACCAGGAAGTTTGTAGTAACTCACCATTTTACAATACTTAAGAACTTGGGGAGATGTGATGAGAGGGAGAAACATAAATGGAACTGAGCACAAGAAAATCACTTATATGACATTACCACAATGATCTTGTGTTGTCATTCAGTAATGGTAGCTCGTTCATTGCTCTAGTGTATATATCAGGGCAAAAAAATGAACACTTAACTCGTGCAGGCAACTGCCATGACATGTTCTATGTTTCTAATTTAATTCTGGGAGTGCTCCAGATCCTGGCAAACTTCAATGATTTACACATGACTACGATACTTGAGGAGCACCTTGGTTATGATTGCATGTTGTATAAAAACTAAATGAATTCCTCCAAAAAAAAAAAAAAAAGCAAGGCATTGCAGCATTGAACTGAGTATAACAGAAAAGTAAGGCACTAGAGGTCACTCTAACAATTTAAGAAACAGGACTTCAAAAATACTTCTTCCCTTTAAAGAAGCAGAATTTGCTTTGAAGCACCATCCTGCCTTGACTTAAAGAGATGTGATTAGACTATATTGACAAATGCTTACCTTTGCTTTCTTTTTTTATTAAAAACTATACAAGAGATCAAGACATAGAAACCAAC
>NW_027185791.1:26098347-26123174 GCF_028583685.1 Petaurus breviceps papuanus | reverse complement strand
CTCTCTCTCTCTCTCTCTCTCTCTCTCTTTCTCCCCCCCCCATGCCCATAAGAATTATTGTTATAAAGGAACGTTGCTTGTCTCAAATGTCTGCATGTAGAGGATAGGATATCTGATGGAATATAAACATGGCCAAAAACTTGCTTAGGATAGGTGTCTCCTGGTGAGAGAGAGACAGAAATAATGCACTTCTCAGAGAGGGGAAATTTCTCAGAAATTTCTTTACCTTGTTTTCAATACCTTTTAGGGTACTGTAATAAGTCTAACCATTGAAAATTATAAAAGGACTCTAAAGATCAAACTTTGAAATATTTAGTCACCATGTACATCTGGTTGAAATAGTTTTTATAGCAGCATGAATGCTACCATATAAAATCTTAGCTAAAGATACGCTATTATAGCTAGAAAAAGTAAACATAGCAATCGTCATTCATTTAATTTCTACTCTTTTGTACCAGTGATAATCATGAGCATAGCTTGCAGGATACTGTGGATCAATACATTTGGACCAATTTTCTTTCATTGTTATCCTGACCATTTTGATGGTGGTTTTTTTTTTTTTTGGATCAATGTAAAAGTTTAAAATATGTAGACATCTGAAGATTTTGTCCTAAAACTTTTTTTGAAAAAAAATTAATGTTTCATGTGCAATTTTAAAAAATTTTCTCAGTTGAGAGTTTGTACTGTTATAATAATGGCGTTTTACAAACAAGAATAGAATTTTCACAATAATAAGTAACAGAAATCATGTGCATTTTAAAAATTTGAAAAAATGTTTCTTTGAGGGCGGGGATTACTTAAAAACCTAAGTAATCCTTGCAGATAATGCTTAAAAATTAGTCACAAAGAGGTCTATCTATATTCATTGACATTCACATAGTACATTTTACAAAAGTTTGCTGGATTAAATAGTATACATACAGCTATTTGAAAGTCATGAAATAATAGGTAGATCTACATGCATCTACATACATACACATGCCTTTGTACAGGTGTATAATTATACATGCATGCATTAGTAAGTTTATAGTATGGCATTGGTGTGAAGGTGCACCTGGATGACAGTCTATGCATGCCTCTCAATGCATTCATCCATTCTTCCATATATACATACATGCATTCATAAACCTTTATACATCTATATCTTACTACAAAGAGATTTGCCTTGATGCTATTAATATATTCATGTTAATGCATGTGTGTACATGAATGAATGTGTGCACACAAGGGTGTCTATTGCATAGTCATATGTACATGAGCTAGATGTGACAGTATGCACAGGTGTATAATGTAAATAGATCTATAACAGATAGTAAAAACACACCAAGCAAATATGGATTTGTATGCAAATATTTATCTATACAGCATGAAGAAAAGTTCCTTTGAAAATACTTTGTTTTTCTCTTTGTGAGCACATTTTTTCCTCACTGTATTTACAGCTGTTTCTCTCTGAGTAAATCAATCATTCTCCAAAATAGCCTATGGCCTCCTGTGTGAAACTGGGTCATGAGAAATGATGTCATAGAGACAAGGGGCAAAAGTTTCATTAATAACTTCTTTATTTGAATAATTTATTTTGAATATAAATTGATCTGACTAATCTAGGGGCACAATTTTAAGTTAGAAAAATTTTGAAGGGGCAGAAAGTTGCCAACTGAAAAAAAGTACATTCTATGTTTTGAAAACATCACATGGATATGTCTTCCTTATTGTTTTGAATTGCTCTCTGTACTCTGTCATTTTCAAAATGAAATATGGTGAATAGATTATTTTAAGTTCACTGTAATAACTGATACTGTAAAAGCAATGAACCAACAAACTGATCTTCTCTTTGAAACTTTTTTAGTTCTTAGTTAAGACTATTCATCTGTATTATCTGGGAAAGTTCTTTTGGCTAGAACTAGAGGATTTTAGTTTATATACAAACCCTACCCCAGGGTCAAAATTATAGAAGTTGTGATAGAGGATTCTATAGCTATTCTACTTATTAAAGAGATGGCAACCCTTCTGATCCATGTCCATCTTTGCCAGCAACAAATATTATCTGATAGATTTTCAAGAAAGTAAAAAATCACCTATCATCTATCTTAAAACTAGTCATTATTCTCTAAGTCTTTTCTAAAGATTAAGACTTTTAGTTTCTGCCTTGCTCCAAAAGTAGAGAAAGAATGCATTTCGCATAATGAAGGAATAAAATAGTTTAATGGAAAAATCATTGATTACTCTATAGCTATTATTTCGTAAGTTGTGATCTCTAGTAGTATACACTAGTATCAGTTCACCATCATGAGGATGATTTAAATTGCCCTTAGATTTAAAGAGAGGCATTGAGGTATAGTGGATAGGGAGACAGACAATGTCAGGGATACTTTTGTTCAAGTTTTCTCTTAGACACAGACTATGGAACCCTAGGCAAGTCACTTAACCTGTCAGTGGCCAACATAACTAAGACTCTAAGTGAAAGAAAGAAAGAGAGAAAGAAGGAGAGAAAGAAAGAGAGAAAGAAAAAGAAAGAAAGGAAGGAAGAAAGAAAGAAAGGAAGGAAGGAAGAAAGAAAGAAAGAAAGAAAGAAAGAAAGAAAGAAAGAAAGAAAGAAAGAAAGAAAGAAAGAAAGAAAGAAAGAAAGAGAAAGAAAGAAGAGAAAAAAAGAAAGAAAATCTTTATCAGCAAAAAAACTTTCCTCAGGTGGAGTTCTGATATCAATATAATCTAAAGCACAGGTCTAATGTGTGTGTGTGTGTGTATACATACATATATATATATATATATTCACATGTGCATACATATATTCATTCATCCATCCAAATATACATATATGCATAGTTGTGTTGAGAACTGGATTTTTTTATTATGATAAATAAGAATATCAGGATAAGATGTGAATATGAATATCAAATTTAGCACCAAGGAGGCATAATTTAAATCTTATCATTTAAGGCTTCTCAATAAACACACATTAGGTTGAAAATGTTTGTTATTATACATACTTAAAATTTATACTTAATTATCTACTTGGCATTGCTTTTTTTTCTTGTTGAATAAGTAGGTCATATATGTACAGTTGTTTTAAAAATCTAAAAATTGTGTATAGAATTGATTTTAACATTGTATTTCTGAATACCATGAGTTTCATTTTGCTTACATTGTTGCTTTTATTACATTAATTTATACAAAAAATTCCTCACAACAAACTTCAGAAAGGTTCAATACTTTTAAAAAATTCTTTGTAGAAGTATAATTTCACTTAGAAACTATTTCAGTATTGGATCATCATTCTGAGTTTGTGCACATGTGTACATTATAGATCTTTTTCATGATTTGGGTCAAATTTCATCAGGAAAAAAATGTGTGTCAAAACACAATTCTGAGCTGTAGACAACTCTTCACTTATTTCAAGTAATAGAAAATATAACAAAATTGTAGCAAGACAAAATATCTAAACCTGGTCCATTGAATATATTGCAATGAAGTTTATCCTATGCAAAGCAATCTCTAATGTGCTTATATACTAAGGCATATTGATTGTGTTCCTTTTAAAATCATGTGATTATATGATGTTCATCTCAGTTTGTGGAAATTAGGCTTTTTCATAAAATGACTTTTCTTGAATGTCTCCCATTTCTCTAACTTAGAATTTTTCTTCTTTAGAATAATGAATTCCCCAAATCGGTGTTTAAGAGAGTGATATACTTTCTCATGTGCTGTACTGGATGACAAGGGAAGTGCCTGGAAGCCTAAAGTTAACTGAGTTAATCCACATAATCTGTATGTGATATTGCTCTTATATTCTTTGTTTTCCCTTCTAAAACTTTAAATATAGATACCCACATAAGGAGGAAAAAAACCCAACAGAAAGGGTAAAAAACAAAACCAAATCAGCTACGTCCACACACCATACATTAACTTGAAGGATTCCAATTTGCTTGAAGATTTCTATGAGGGAATACATAAATGCAAATATTTTGAGCTTTTAATTAGTAAAGTGATGGATAATGTCACTTTTATTTAGCTATTTCACTAATAAATGTGTGTATAGTTCTGATCTTTTGTCATCATAGTTTGTTTTCTCTAGAATCCTCAAATTGTTTCAATAAAAGTTAAATATGACTTAACTAATATAGGCAATAATGGGTGCTGGATAAATTAATTTAACTTATTCAGACAGCAAAACAGCTTGGGTCAAGGACACTTGGCATAGCATGTGGGGATGATGGTCTTAGCTGATTACTCACTTCGTAGTTTTAGAAATACACATTATGAGCCATAGAACTTCAATCTAGTAAGCAGTTCTTCAATACTATCATAAAAAAACAGAACAATCATTGCTAACAGTCATGTGTTTGAAAAAAAAATACCATATAAAGTAATTGGAAGAATACTGGAGGGAGAATAAAAGCTTCCTTTCACCTTTCAGATTTCATTAAAAAAAAACTTCAGAAATCTTAGAAAATTTATGAGAATTGTGTACATGTTCATTATTTACATTAGAAATGCAAGTTTTGGGCGGCCAGGTAGCACAGCGAGTAAGAGCACCGGCTTCAGTGTCAGAACGACCTGGAGATCGAATCCCGGGCTCAGACACTTAGCACCCACCCAGAAACACCTGGCCGTGTAACCTTGAGCAAGTTACTTAACCCTGATTGCTTAATAAAAAAAAAAAATAAAAAAAAATAAAAAAAGAAATGCAAGTTTTAGTTGATTGTGAGCAACAAAGGTTTAACTAGAAAGTTGATGTTAAGGATTTACAATTCAAGTAAGAAACATACATTTCAAATAAAAGAATATACTTAGAAACTATTTTTGTCTCTGATAAAAAACCTATTAGGCTTGACTATGTAAATACACAAATTTGGAAGTTTCTAGAAGTTGGTGAGAAAAGATGAGTATATGAGATAAAGATGATTCTTATTCTAACCTGAGACACTATAGATTTAATCATGTATTAGTCTTACAGAAATTGTACTTTCAGACTCTTCCTCACAGCTGCTTTATGACCGTTGATGTATGAATTTAGTGCATGTAAAGTCCTTTCATGTGATTTTTTTTTAAAAGAACCCTTTGATTTGAATTCTTCAAACAGGAGCATTGTAGATATCACAGTCCTAAAATATAAAGTTTTCTAGGGTCTGTTAATTCTATCTTCACTGAGGTGTTAGTTATCTAACTCATTTTCCCTTGCTTGGAAATTTTGTGATATCCTTTATTATTTATTGAGATGAGTTTTTTATTTTATTTTATTTTCTCAAGTGACATTTTTTATTCTGTCTCTCTCACTACACCCCAAATTTCTTAAAAAAAGAGAAATTACTCCATATATATATATATATATATATATATATATATTTATCCTATACAACAAATGCTCACATTAGCCATATCTAAAAGTGTCTTTCTGGATTCTACATTCATCACTTCTTTGTCAAGAAGTGAGTTGTTTGTTTCATTTCCAATATTCTGTCCTCATTCATATCATTTTTCTTCCCTAAATGCAAATGAATTGCTATATTTGTACTACCACAAATTAACATAGAATCCCATAAGGGGATCCATTTCTAAAATGCAGAACTTTTTATAAATTTCAAGACAGGTGAAATATTGCCTTTCTAATGTTTACTGAACTTCTGGTAGATGCAAGTGCATCATCACATAATATTTAGTAATCTTTTCACATTGGCATAGTCATAGGTAACTGTAGTAAACCCAATATTCTGGAGAGAAATAGAGCATGCCTTTTGTTTTTTCACAATGAATTCCCTTCATGGTTCATGAGAAACTGTTACTCTAGTAATAAAATGGGAAAAGTGGCATAAAACAGGAGGTGAAAATGATCCTGTTTATGTTCCAGTTAATGAGTACTTTCAGTGCAATAATTTGGAAAGTGATTGAAGCCTGGAAACTTTTGACATTTTAAGTAGTTTTAAATTAGTAACTACAGAATTATTATTTAAATACCATACCTATTTAATAGAACAGTGATGAAAACTACCTCTAAGGTTTTAAATCACAGAGGAAAAGAAAAAAAAATTATAAAATATATCAGCTGGGTTGTAGCTCTAATTACTTTTTTATTAAGTATATCTCATTACTTGGTAGTGTTCTATAATAAGATATTGCTTATTTCTAACTCACAGAATGGCTGTTTGTTTCTGCAATCTTTCAAAGAATGAAGAAAGGGGAATGGGTAAAATTAGGACATTTTTAAATGGGGTTTTAAAGGATAAAATATTAGGAGCAGCAGGTCAAATATTTAAATTTATCTGCATTATTAAATCACATTCATTATACAGTTTCACAAGCTTGCATTTTTTCTTGACATCATGCAGTAATATCCTAAGGAGAAACATTTTGAAAATGTCATTTATTCTGTAGGCAATTATTATAGTGTGGTACTGGAGGAACATGAGTCAGGTTCCAATCTAGTATACAAAATGACCTGAGACAGGTCACTTGAACTATCTGACTATCATTAGTCAGGGACTTTGCCTAGCATCTCTGTTGTCTTTACCTTGTTCAAGTCCACTGTATTTGTGCTTGACTTTTTGGCTGAATACTTAAGAAATTTTTGAACTACCATATCACCTATCTCCTTAGGTAGTTCTCAAATCATGAAACAATAGAATAGGTTGCACTGGTCTAAAAAATCTCCTTAAGCATCGGTTTCTAGGCACCTGAGTATCAAGATAGTACAGTTACATTTAGCATTCCGGGAGAGCATGCTCTTGGAGTGGACAGCTAAATGAAGACTTGTTTTATACTGAGGTTAAGAGAATGTTTTTTTGAGCTAGGGGGCATTTATATTGCACTGTAGCAACTGGTACCTAGCATATGGTTGCTTACTTGCTACTTGGTAGTGATGTCAGGAGAATAATCCCTAGCCTGGGTTTTTTTGGCAGAGTGAGGAATTGAGAGATGGCAAGATGCCTATTGTAAACCTGTGTAGATTCTACTAAACTAGGAAGATAACATCATTCTATCACAATCTCTTGATAGCTCATTTTCCAGGAAAGCACAATGTAAAACACAGGAACATCCCATACTTAACAGTGATTCTGGATGATCTCTGCGAGTCAGTCTCCTCACCAGGAAACAAAGGATGAAATTAATGTTTTTAAAGGACTTGCTTTATAGACAAATGGAGGGGGGAAGGGATAGCAATTGGCTTTGTTACAGAGGGCAATTTAATTTGTAGTAAGGGAGGTATTTTAGGCAGACTATTTTGGCAAATAGCAATTTAAGGATCAGCTATACTTAAATTTAACTGATAGGGGAAAGGAGTGATGTGTGTGTGTCTTTGTGTGTGTGTACACACTCACATGAATATATAAGTATATGTATGTATTTACACACATGTTGGAAACTATGAATTTATTTTGAATACTTGTGATTATTTTAAAAAAGCTTCAAAATACAACATTTTCTGGGTTCACATTGTCTGAACTAAGGATACAAATAGCAGCGGGAACAGGATAGGGCTTAGAATGAAAAGTTCAGGGTTCAAGTTATAAATCTGACACTAGCTAGACAGGCAAGTCTCAATTTTTCTGAGCCTAAATTGTCTCATCTGCAAAATGAGGTCCTTGACTAACAAACTTCCTATATGTCTTCTGCCCTGAGTAATCTTTTTATATATGAATTTATAAAGTACACAGTTTTAAATAATTGTATGATACAATTTAGAAATATCACATTTTCTAATGTTTATTCATGGTAAAAGCAATCAACAAAAGTTATTTTAAAATACTTCTTTATCGCATAATTAGAAAGCCCCCAAATTTGCCTCACTTTGTCGGGCATATGGGTACTTGTGTTTGGAGTACCCCGTCATAATTGTTCACTTCTGATAAGAAATCCTAAGCTTTGTGTGAAATAGAATGAAGCATTTAATCATTTTTTATAAATTGAATTAGAAATTGGAACAAAAGAAAGATTACTTTAAAATCCAAAACACATCAAGTTAATAATTCTTTCAAGAGTGAACAAAATTTGTAGGATTTTTTAATGAAGCAGAATAAACTCTAGCAAGGTTTCATTGATAAGAATATTAGCAGGTGCTATATTGTCTATTTGAATTAAAATGTACACATATATTAGGTTAACTTTCAATATTGTTCTATGCTTAGTACATTAAGATAAACCTAAACAATTCAGGCTCAGTAGGACAAATTTGAAGTAGGTTTTTCTCCTGGCTTGTTTCCTTCACTCTCCGTCAATAGCTCAGAATTAGCTTGGGAAAGGTCTTCTAATACATTTCCTTGACCAATAGAATAAAGTTGTCAGAAGACTAGCTTTGTAAGAAGTTCACTCATGAAATGGTCTTTTTTTGGATTGAGTGTAATAATTACATGAAATAGAACTAGTTGGATCATAATTCTTATAAATTATAATCATCTACATCAAATTATTTTAGGTTGGTTGAGTAGAAGTCAATATGGAAAGTTGGAATATTGTTATTAATATTAAATAATAAAGTATAAATTATGATTCCACTATTCCACTGGATTTGATAGTTGATAGAACTAGCAACTTGGAATATATACAATATAGTGTATATGTGCATATATGTATGTATATATGCACATAAACATGCACATATAAATTCAATTTTACTGTAAATTATTGATATCAATGTATCTTACTATTCCTTACTGAAAAGCAAATATTGTGTACTTAAAGTGCTATTGGACCCATCAAAATGCGACATCAGTTGGTATTTGTAATGTATTTTAAGGAAGATATTTGGAAAGCTATAATTTTAATTTTTAATTCTATCAATACATCTAATCATCTATGTATCTATTATCCATATCAGTTTACCTAATTTTCCTTAACTTTAAAATGTGGATAGTAATATTACCCACCTCCCAAGAATGTTGTGAGAATAAAATGAGAATATTTTGGCAAAATGCTTTGCAATCTGCAAGTGCTACAGATGCTATTATCTACATCATATATATATATATATATATACATATATATATATATAATTTGAAAGTCATAACATCCCTTATATAGATAGGTTTCTAGAATGCTCACTATGCATAGTTACTTATTAGGAAAACACTCCATGAATATTTATTTATTTTGTTGAATGTAAATCTTCATGAATGTATTATCTTCTTTTCTGTTTTTCTATCGCCCCAATTATTATGTCTACTGAACAGGCAATTATCTCGATCTTATATCTCTGCTTGGCATCTCTTTAATTCTGAGTACATTGTGGGTATCCAATAATTGTAGACTAAGTATCTTTTAGTCAGTAGAAATCCAGTTCAGATTCAACTTGTCGTCAAAGTAAAGTGCAGTTTCAGTCCTCCTCCGCTCTATAAGGTCTTATCTTTCTGCCCCTGACATCTACTGATAACATGAGCTACTCCATCTGCCCAGATCTCTCTGCACCTATTCTTTTCCTGAGTACCAATCTCTCCATACCCAATAACTTAAGAAGCTATTGGAATAGGACCGGTAATGGATAGAAACTGAACAAAGAAAGAGGAATCATTGAAATCATTTGCTATTCTCAACTGAGCCATTGATAATGGAAACCTAAGTCATAAAGGAAATCCCCTCCTGAGGAAAGAGGAAATCAGGATCCATGTAAGCATAGCCACTTTCCTTATCTCCACTATACCGAAGACGGTTTTATGTTTTAATGCATTTATTAAGCAACTATTCTGTGCCAAGCACTGTGGTGGTAACTGCTTTACAAATATTATCTTATTTTATCTTCACAACAATCCTGGGAGGAGGGTGCTAATATCATCTCTATTTTATGGATGAGGAAACTGAGGCAAATCGTGTTGACTTGCTCAGTATCCCACAGCCACTATGAGTATGAAGTCAGATTTGAATTCAGGTCTTCCTGATTCCAGGTCTAACACCTTTCAATCAAATTCTACATGATAAACATTTATTAAGTATCTGCTATATTCTAGGCACTATATTAGGCAGTGGCTGATATCAAAGAGCTTAAAACCAACTGGGAAAGGTAACCCCTAAGAGAAGGCTGTAAAGTGAGTGAGGAGAGCACCAGGAGTCATCTTGTTGCACTGAATTAAATCTGATAGAGTGACAGATTCAGACCAAAAGGAGTGACGAGGCTACTTTCCGCCCTTTATAGAGTAAGGCTTTGCAGGGAGTTTGGTACTTCTCCCACAGCCCGCCAATCAAAGAGAAAAGCAGCCTCCATTCCCGTCCCTGGATTAGCAGCATAGGGATGAGATTAGAAGTGATTCATTTGTTTTAGGAAGTGTATATTATGCATGGAGTTGAAAGCAGGCAGAGCTACAGGTGCAAAGCTTTTTTTTTTTTATAATAAGAGTTTCTCAGGAATATTATGGCAGCTGAGGCTCAGTGAATAGAGCACCAGGCCTAAAATCAGGAAAGACCTACATTAAAAACTAGCCTCAAATACTTATCCCAAACAAGTCACTTAAGTCTTTTTGTATCAATTTCCTCATCTGGAAAATGAGCTAGAGAAGGACATGGCAAACCACTCTAGTATCTTTGTCAAGAGAACCCCAGTTGGGCTCAGGAAGAGTCAGACACTACTGAAATGACTGACTGGCAACAATAAGAATGCTAAGTCCCAAGGTATGAACTGAGAGCCAGAAACTGGAATGGGGATTTAAAGTCAAAAGGTCTATACAACGAAAAACACGCAACCAACTCCAAATGCCTGCTTTTGACTAACAGAAAATGTGATCATTAATTATGTATGTAAAAGGGAAATGCCCCCAATCTTTTCTGGTATCTAATAGCTTTGCCATCTTATGTGCCTGGACCCTCCCTCCTTGTGTCCTAGAATCGATGAAGGAGTGGTAACTGATACCACCACTTCAAAAAGACTAAAAGGTCACCTTCAGTGACATTTCTAAGATACTGCAGAAAGATCATTGTATGCTATGTTTTAAGATGTTTATAAAGAAATAGGTTTAGGTTCTGGTAAAAGTAAAATAAAATTTAAAAATCTTATGAGAACTGAGGTTGGGGAATTTTCTGTAACTCTAGAACACATACACATACATCACATAAATATGCACATGCAATACATATAGGCATGTGTGTGTATATTATCTATATGAATTGTGTATAATGCAAAATTTATATGTATTATGGAAAGATTAGCATCTAAACCTAACAACATCATTGCCAGAACATGACAACTCCCAAATTAAAAGTGAGTTCCTACGGAGGAATTATTCTGCTTTTAGATAGGTCAACAATTTTTCGAAGAAGACAAAAATCACAAGCATTTCTTCTCAACTCAACTTTTTTTTTATTCCAATGCCTGCATTCCTACCCACAGAATGTCTGTGACTATAGTTCTGACACATATATTTTGTACCCTTCAATATGTTTTGATTAGTAATTGCAATGACATAAGTTGGAAATGGCATAGTTCCACAGATTTATATAGAATATTAATTATCACTTCTGTCTAGTTAAAGTGCATGCTGTAATGATAACCGTTTGTTTTTTTAAAAAAATCCATTACAATGTATTGGGAATGTATCATTCCAATACAACAATAAAATGATGGAAGTGTAGGTAATTGTAAGGGCAGAGGGCATTAAATTATGAAACTCAACAGTTCATTGTGTTATATATTTTTTTAAGTTCTACAAAGTCCTATCACTTTTTTATTGCCTGGGTTTCAAAAAATGGTAGCCAGAAACTGAACTGTACTTTCAGACATGCAGTACAATATACATTTGTACTTTTCTGAGGTCACTTAAACTAACGTGTTCCTTCATTATAGTACTTGCTTATATTTAGACAGAAATATGAAACCAGTGGTAAGGGGAAAGATATATTCTATACTTCTTAAGAGTTTCCTTCTCTTTGGAAAAAACAAACCTGAATGCAAAAGTGGATATTAGTAGATCAGAGACAAGCATAGGAAGTCTACCACCATATGTCTAAAAATGAAGCAAAAAAAATGATAGCAAAATTTCTGCCATAATGATGGAGTGGAAATGGAGTTGCCATCGTTGCTCATGAAACATCTGTCCTTCTTGAGTTCCTTTACAAAGATTTTGATTAAGTGATGTCTGAGAAGCTTCAGATTTGGTTTATGTGATAGATTTCTATTAATTGCTTAATGTTAAAGAATGTGGAATAATGTCCAAAGAAATTGAGGATTTCAATAGTTGAATTGAAGAAAAGTACCACCTACCTGAGAAGTTAAAGTTTAACTTTAGGGGAAAAAGACAAATATATTATGACAAAGCTTTAATACATTTAAATATTTTGGGAATATTTCTTCTGTAGTTTCCTGTTGCCATGGCCATTATTGATAGATATTACAGCTGACCAGGTATCTATGACGAATTCACGTTTAGTTCATTTTTGTCAGTGTTTTCGGTTTTCCTTGAAATGTTCCAATTTTCTAGCAATTTAACCTATTTCTGATAGAGTTTTTCTGGCCTTCCATTGATTATTGGTCATCTGAAGTCATTTCCTTTATTCTGGATATGTGTGTGTGTGTGTGTGTGTGTGTGTGTGTGTTTAAATCTTAAAGTCAACATGACAAGAAAGACTCAATGTCTTGCCAAAACCAAACTTACAGGGTCACAGTAATAATAATCTACCTGATTCAAGATTTTCAGATAACTCTAATTAATGGTAATTTATGGTGACCTGTGACAATATGGTATAGGAGATACAATGCAGCATGGTGGGAATAGTGCCAGATATGGGTTCATATTCTACCACTGATTCTTATAGCTATGAGAATTTTGGATCGTCCCTTCGCCTCCAGAGGTCTCAGTTTTTTCCACCTGTAAAATAGTGTAAAATAATTATACTCTTAATACCTACGTTGTGGGATGAAGGTCCTTTTTTCTTTTTTAAACTTAATGTTAACTACAAATATAAGCCATAATTTATTTATGAATCCCATGTGTCTGTCTGTCTTACTGACAAACATTTGAAGGAATATTTCAGGTACAGACATTTTATAATCCATAAACAGTTTCCAGTCTCCCATCTGACCACAATTTACTTTTTCTCCATGTCTCCCAAAGAAATGCTCTTGCACTATCTCTTTTCACAATCATAAATTCTAACCTCTGAACCATGCCCCTCCCCCCATTCCCATGTTTTCCAAACCATTAGCACTGTTTCTCTTATTTACTTATCATAGTCTAACTTGGATTATCACTATTAGTTGATATGCAGCTTTACTCTTCTAAAATCAGGGATTCTGTGTTATTTTTCATTGTTTTATATCCCAGTTCCTAAGAGAATAGTTTCTATGTACTAGGAGCCTAAAAAACATTCATGAAGTTGAATTAAAATGTTTGTTGGGCCTCAAATGTCCTAGGTGATCTTTTAAATTCAGATACCTTACTGGAATGTGAACAAATGTTTCTGTCTTTCTCAGCATTTCCCTACTTAGTGTTAATGTAATGAAGGAGATTTAGTCCAGTAGACTGGTAGGGTGAGAAAAATGAATGTAATTCAGAGCAGCTGAATCATCAGCCTCAAACCCTTTCCTTCCAGGTAGCTCTGTCTTCTTTCCTGACGGGTAGCGCTCAGCTGACAGCTAAAAATCATTTTATGCAAGCATGAATGTGTGTGTGTGAGTGAATGTGAACATGTGAATGTGTGTGTGAGTGTGTGTATGTGTGTGCATGTGTATTCACCCATGAGGATGTTTAGCAAGCTGTCAGTCATTTTCAATCAGAAGCATAGTGGGAAGCTGATTGGCTGAGGCCGAAATGCTGGGATAGGATATCCAGGTAAAGGAAATAGATAGCTATCTCTAATGTCTTGGCATGGGCGCCTTGCTGTACAAACAAGTTTAAACTCTTATAGAGCTGGAATGGGCCTGATAATGAAATACAAAAAAAAAAAAGCTTCATTTTATTTCCTTTTTAGCCTAACAAAAGCCAAAGAAATCTCAGGAAATATAATTTTTTTTCTACAATTCAGAGCAAAGAAATGTGACTGAATTATCAATATACTTGAGTGAGCTACCTTTTAAAAAACAATAGAGTTCATGCCTCAATACTCCTACAGAATCAACCAATACGCAAGCATTTATGAAGTACTTGTTATGTGCCAAGGACTGTGCCAAACACTGGGGATACATAGACAAAAGTGAAACAGTTCTTGTCTTCAGGGAGTAAAAATAAGAATATTATTCATAACAGGACATAATATCAAACACTAACTGTGTGATTCCTTGGCAAGTCACTTAACCCTGTTTGCCTCAGTTTCCTCATCTGTAAAATTACCTGGAGAAGAGAAAGAAAAACCATGCCAGTATCTTTGTGAAGAAAACCCCAAAATTGGATCATGAAGAGTCAATTATGACTGAAAAACAAATTTAAAAAGCATTTATATAGTTCTTTAAAGTTTACAAAGTACTTTAGGCATATTAACTACATTAGGTCTTCACAGCATCCCTATGAAGTAATTACTTTTATTATCCAAATTTTGCAGAACAGAAGAAATCAAAGTACAGAGAGACTTGCCTAATGTTACTCATCTAGTAAATGTTTATAGTAGGATTTACCTAGATCTCTCTCACATTTAGTCCTTACTCTAATCACTTATCAAAGCAATCTAGCTTTTCCTGGTATAGTTGCAGAAACCACAAATACAAATACAAGTATATATAAAATGTAGAAAAAAAGTAATTTCATGGGGTGGCTAGGTGGTGCAGTGAATAGAGCACTGGCCCTGGAGTCCGGAGCACCTGAGTTCAAATCTGACCTCAGACACTTCACACACTTAATAGCCATGTCACTTTGGCTAAGTCACTTAATCCCTATTGTCCTCCAAAAATTAAAAAAAAAAGTAATTTCTGAGGGGAAAGTGATAGCAGATAGAGGAAAATGGAAATGACTTCATGTATAAAAGACATTCCTAACCTTTTTTTTTTCTCTTTCTGTTTCTATTCTCCTTGATTTCAGTAAATGTTCCTATATTCCCTGATCAACATGAAAAGAAATAAATTCTAGAATTTAATCATCGTATGCACAGAAGAAAGAAAATAGAGATCGATTAATTTATGATTCATAATATTTATAACTGTTTCATGAAAGAGTGTTCTGGATAAGGTTTAACAACTGACTCTCCCTTACCCCCATATCCCGAAATGTCAGACATACCATTAAGTTTAATGCACATCATTAACAATTTAAATGTAGACAATCAACAAGAAAAAAAAGTCCTGATTTGCAGCATTTCTTGATTTTGGAGGTTTAAATGCTCACAATGAAACTGTAACAATCAGCTAATAGCCTCTGAGACACATGTGACTTAGGTCCTTGGGTGGACCCATTGAATCCAGTCTTCACAGAACAAATCCTTTTATTAAGGGAATTTGTTCTGTGAAGCTTGGATTCAGTCAAAGGACTGTACTTGAGGCCCTAGAAGGCCACATATGACCTTGGGGCCACAGGTTCCCTGCCCCTGAGCTAGCCTGTTCAGCCAACTCCAATACACCCTTTCTAGTTACTGGAGACCTCTACTCCATTTTTTTAACTTTCTCAAATATATCAATAAATTGATGCCAAAAATCTTAACCTAAATTTGATAGCACCAATGCAATATTCACAGCACCCACAACACCTACATGGTGCTCAATCACTAAATATAACAGACTCTCCATACTTAAGACAGAAGCAAAACTTTGATTCAGACAACAGAAAACCAAATCCCCAAACAAGTAAGCTGATTCCATCATAGTAGCCAAGAAGTTAATAAGCTACAGAGACACAGAGAGACACAGTATCCTTTAGCTTTCCCACAAACCAACATTTATTTACAAGTCTAACTGCTTGCCTGCCATCCTCTCTCTTTCCACTGTGTAGCTGTTCTGACTCCCATATTCCTGTGGGTTCTGCTCCACCCTTAAGCAAACTCCCCCCATGACAGACTCCATGTAACTATATTCAGTCTATTGGGGGGTGGAATATATTTTCAAAGCAAAGGTCTTCAAATTCCCTTAAGCTTATTAAGGGGGAGGGAAGATCTTCAAATTCCCATTGCCATTACAATTTTTTGAACAGTTTTTTATTCCATATGCATGGAACCTTCTACAAGAGGATTACTAGACTGGAAATCAACAAACCCAATTTTGACCACCTGCTAGGAAACTTACTAATGTGTAAATATGGGTAAGTCGCTTAATTTTTCTGAGCCTCAGTCTTCTCTTCTATCAAATAGAGGGAATTATATTCTACTGATTTCACAGGACTATGTGAAGAAAGCAATTTCCCCTAGAGAAATACAAACTACTTATTAGTAGTAACAATAGTATTTCTCACATCCTGAAAAGACTTTGAATATTGTCCCAGAAATGGTCTGAGTCGGCTTCCAAGCACCAATCAAACTAAACTATGTACAGGCATATTGTGAGTAAGCTAGAAACTTGATGAATATCATTCGTTCTTGTTATTGAGTCATCTCTGAATCTTCATGACCTCATTTGGGGCTTTCTTAAAAAATATACTAGAGCAATTTGCCATTTCTTTTTCCAGATCCTTTTACAAATAAGGAACTGAGGCAAACAGATTAAATGACTTGTGCAGGATCACACAACTAGTAAGTGTCTAAGGCTGGATTTGAACTCATGAAGATGAGTCTTCCTGATTCCAAACCTAGTGCTCTGTCCACTACACCACCTCACTGCCACAATGAATTTTATAATCACAGCAAATCATGAACCAACAACGATAATGGCAGTCATAATCATGTTACATCTTGACATGGCATAGACACTGAGTTCTTAGTGACAGTATCAAATGTAGTGACCAAGCTGTGAAGGACTTCAAGTATGGAATCATACATGGACTTCATGTCTCCAGTTATTCCTATTTCAAGTATCACAGGAATGCTCTCTTTAGCAATGTTTTGGATTCTTTTACCATTCTGATCTTTATTTTTTAACTCCCAGCTCCTGTCCCCAAGTGGTATACTTTTGACCAATTCAGCCATTTACACAATGTTTGCTCTGTGTTACATGGTTTGCATTTTAAGCTTTCACCTGAGTATTCTGATAATTTTATGAGGAGAAAAACATCCCTGTATGGTTTTGTGAACAACCAAGAATTAAGTTAGATTTTATCATATCTTTCTCCTTCATTGCAAAGATTGAAATATGAGAATCAATTTGCTTCTTTTTTGCTAGAGTTTTCTTTCTTGCATTCAAAATTGTCTGGCAATTTATACCTTCATGATTTCTTTTGGAAGATGATTTTAATGCTCAGAAATTTAGAAGCTGCCATCCATTTTCAAAAATTAATATAAAGCCCTATCTAAAAAAAAAAAAAAACAAGATGCAAAGCTAATGGTAATATTCTGTTCTATGTTCTGAGAACTGGTTCTTTTTCAAGTCACTTAAAACTGTTCCCTTATTAAAATAGGTGGTATATTACACATTATATGATATTGTTTTATCATATATGTTATATTATTGTTCTTTGTTAAAGTTGTTAATAAAGATTCTTAGGTAAAATTTATAATTTTCAGGCATTAACTACTATGGAACCACTGTGTTATTCATATAAACTTTTGTTATTGGCGATGCATGTAAATTAAACTACTTTCCTGAATTTACATTGAAATATGTAAGTTCTCTACATTTGTCCAGAGATATTAGTGACATCAAAATTAGTTTACTGGATCTGATGAAAACAAGCCTTTAGGTTAGAATTTATGTGTGTGTATGTGCGTGTGTGTGTGTGTGTGACTGTGTGGATTTTTTCATTCCAAATAATAGGCCTAGATTACTTTTTTTTTTTAATAAGCAATTGGGGTTAACTAACTTGCTCAAGGTTACACGGCCAGGTGTTTCTGGGTGGGTGCTTAGTGTCTGAGCCCAGATTCGATCCCCAGGTCATCCCAACACTGTGGCCGGTGCTCTTACTCGCTGTGCTACCTGGCCGCCCCTTGCATAGAAGACTTTTAATTACAAGTTATTTTTGATTTGTGACAGTTCAGAGGGGAAAGATCCATGGCTTTGCCACTGCCAAGATGGTGTCTAGACAGACATTTAGTTATTTGGAGAAGGTGCCCCTATGATAAAAGGGGACAGAGTGTAAGGTTTTTTCCAACAGGAAGATACAAGAAATATTAGCATCAAATTAGGAACAAAACATCAGGTGCAGAACTGTTCAATTATACTTGCACCATATCTAGACTGTGATGGAGTGTTGGTAGGAGACTGAAAATTGTTTTATTTATTAGCACTATACCTGTCTCTGTAAGCATTTGATTATCCCTAGTAAATGTGCCAAGAACTGAATGTTAGAAAGCAACTATGCTATCACTTTCCTATACTTTTGACAATCCTGGTTTCTTAAGTTTACAATCATCTAGGTGGATTCCTATTGAGGACTGAATTGAGTACCCATTGTGTAAGCACTGTAAAAAAATAAACCATTGTTATGCTCAATTACTATATAACAATGGTACTTAGTAAGTGTCTACTTGTGTTTTTGTATTTGGCTTGAATAATCAATCAACAGTCATTTATTAAGTACCTGCTATGTGTCTGGCACTGTGTTAAGCACTAAATAGACAAATAAGAAGGAAGAAAGACAGTCACTGCAATCAAGGAGCACGATATCTATTGGAGGAAGACAACAGAAAAGAAAGTGGGAGCAGAGAAAGTATCTTGTAAAGATCTGGGATAGTGAAGAGGTCAGTCTGGGGTCAGATGAGATATCTAAGCTGAGCTCCCTTCTTAAATGAAGGCTTGAGGTTGAAGGTTGATAGCCCTACCTTCCAATCAGAAAGGCAGAGGGTAGTGATAAGGTCAAGTACCAAAGCTGATGAGATTATACAGGATAATGAGATTATCCCAATAATGAGCTTCCTGGAGCTCAGTGAAATTAGAGAATTCCCAAAGTACTTCAGCCAGGTGAAAAATAAGGGTTTAGAGTCTAGGCTTGCCTGACACACTTGTATTCTAAGACACATCTGAATGTGACTTAATAATGGTTAATTTTATAATTGTTTGTTTTAGCATGGTCAAAGTTCCTAATTCATGTGTCTCATATTTCTCTGCTCTTTTGGGATTTATTAAAAGTTATAAATAATATCAAAACAGATACAGAAATTGTCTCACAGTTGGCTCAGTCCCCAGCTAGACAATTCTAGCTTTCTGATCAGAGTCCTTATCCTCCAAAGAATTTTTATCATACATATATGTATGTATGTGTGTATGTATTTATGTATGTATGTATAGGAGATAGGTAGATAGATAGATAGATAGATATAAAATAAACCAGTCACTAATATCTCCCATGCCCATTCCTTTCACCCTTTTTGAACAAAATTGATATGCAAATATGTGTTAAAGAGAAATTATGACATATCAGAATTTTGTTTTGTTTTGGTCATACACTTTCAGTTACACAGTTACACAGATTAGAAGAACACTTTTAAAAAACACTTAAAAAAACAGAGGTTTGCATCAAATGACTGACATCTGTGGACAAAGGTAGAAGCAAATGGTAGAAAGCCAAAGTGAAGCACTTTCCAGGCTTTTTCTAAGACTTTGAGGAGAGAATTAGTTCAATTATACTTCTCAACATGGATGTGTATTGGGTAAGTGGGGGAGAGAATTAAAAACAAAGGTAGCTTGACTCTTCAGGAAGCCAACCCAAGACCATAGTCTCAATCTCCATTCAAAACACATGCAAAACAAGTCTGGCTCACTTGGTTTGTTTCTTCTCCACTGGCATCTTTTTCCATTCTTTTCTCTATAATACTGAAAACAACAAAAAAAAATTTCTTCTCCACCACAGATCTATTCAAAACATTCCAGTATAACAGACCTGCAATTCCAACTCAGAGTGTGTGATATCCTCCATCTATCTGAGGGCAGAAAGATGTTTTCTATCTGGTGCTACAAAACTCAGAAATCAGAGAGTATTTAAAGCCTTTCCTTGACTTGAAGGAAGTTAATCCAAACACAGTTGCAAAAACAAATGTCAAAGGCACGTATAAAAGATAAAGGATGAAAAGGATTCTTAAAATAGAAATTGGACTTTCTTACAACAAATAAAAGGCAATGTGATGTTATAGATGGATAGCATTGAGGGTGGGACTTGGGGGGATGGGTTTGGTTCAAGTTCTATCCTTCACAAACTATGTGATCCTAAGCAAGTTACTTAACCTCTCCTTGTTCTAGATAAATCTAATATGGGATTGTAGAAAAGATGCTGATTTGAATTAGTGGAAGTATCCTATTCCAGTGAAATCACACGTCCAACTCCTATCCCTGTACTAAAATTAAACACAAACAAAAAACAACTAAACAAACCAATGTCAATACAAATGCATATATATATATATATATATATATATATATATATATATATATATATGTTTCTTTTATAAAACTATAGAAAGGATTCTGGTTTTTTTTTTATTTCTGACATAATTCCTCAGAATTTTTTCCTTTATAATTCATGAAAAGCTTATTCAATCTCTGATTATACTGCCCAAAGCATTTTAATGACATCTGGACCAAATATGCTCAATAGAAATATTTTCCACATTATTCATCAATATTTATGATTTTTTTCTCTTCCTTGACATCACCCACATGTAATAGAACATAAAGATATAGTTCATATTTTTGAATGAGGAATTTTTTAGTTCTGATTTATATTTTTTCATTGTTTTTAAATGAAATGGCCATTTTATTCAATGAAGAGAGCAACAACAGAATATTATTTTCCCCACTCATCCCCCTCTGAAGAGAGAATATTTTAGATGTGGAGAAATGACAGTTTAGTTATCAGGTATGGCTTTTGATAAATAATAAGAAATTCTCCATCAATGGGTGAATAATCATACCAGTGTCCATCTCCTCTCTCTCTCTCTCTCTCTCTCTCTGTATATATAGATATATAGATATAGATATCTATATATATCTATATCTACATCTATATCTATCTATATCTATATCCATATATATATATAATTGTGTTTCCAGGAACATTACCCTCAGATAAGCCTTCTTTGCTTCTACTTGAAGTCTTGACTTTTTTTTTGTCAAAATCGTTTTCAACAGGGTCAGAATTTTGCTAGTTATAAGGTGATTGAATATTCTCATTGTATAGTCCATAGTCTTGGAATTACTGCTAATTAGGTTTCACCAACGTATGCATCTCCCATTGTGATGCCAATTGCTACTTAGAATCTCATTCAATAAAATACAGAATCAAACAGTTAACAAAAATCTTCTGATATTGAAGTTGGAAGGCTCAATGCCAACTATATTTTTCCCAGGACCTTCAGTATATTTTGGACCATAGAATCCCAAGAGATTACCTAGAGGTTAATCAAGAGAAAAAATATTTGTAAAGTGACAAGTGAATAGTAGGTACTTAATAAACCCTTATTGCCTTCCCCCTTCTAGGAATCTGTCAGGTTTGGAACCCATTTTTGTGCCTCTGAAGCTTAAGGTTGTTGCTGTAGGTGAACATTTTTTTTTCATCATAATCCAACAATATTCTCAACTCTGACAAGCAAAATATGTTCTTAAGCAATTTAGTAATAAAGATATTTCAGCACCAAATTCAGTTACAAAAGGTTCAGTGGTAGGCCATGTGGAATGCACAGATAAAAATGAACCATCCTTGCCCTAAATGATCTCTGTAGCAGCAAGCACCCTAGCATACCCAGCATGGCTGCTAGAACAGATTCCTAGATCTGCTTTTCTAAAGAAAAGCAACTCAAAATGGCTTAACAATCTTACTTTAATCAAACATGTCATTTTACCTAGTTCAGGGGGAAAAGTCAACACCCTGAATTTCAGAGAATACTAACAGAAGTCACAAGGAGAAAGAGAAAACATCAGCAGACAGGCTTCCAACTGTGTGACTATTACAGCCATACCTAGTCAGTTACTAAAGAGGGAATCACCAACATCTGGATTTTCAAAGACAGGGGGCTCAATGGCTGCCCAGACTCCCATCTGGTAAAATCACATAACTCTTCTCAAAGTGAGCCCCAAAGCAAAGTGTCACATCAGGGTCTATATAACCTTCTCCTGGCTCAAAGAATGTCACAACCCTCTTCACCCACTGCCCAATCACAAAGCAACAAGGTGTGGGCATTCCTGAAAAACAAGCCTCCCTCCACAGGCTCCATGTGACCACATTCAACCTATTGGGGGCAGAGTATATTTTCAAATCAAGGAAGGTTCTCAGAGTCACTTAAGCCTATCAAAGGGCCTACGGTAAGGGAAGATCTTCAGATTCCCATTCCCATAACATCTCATAACCTATTGGTACAACAATAATACAAGTGAGACCAAAACATTCCATTAATTACTTGGTATGTAAGAATAATGTTAAGCCATATGGCTCTACTGAAACCATATTAAGCACCTTTCTCTACCTCATGGTATCCTTTTTTTCCCCTCAGTGATATGAAAATATATAAATTCATTAATGTTAGCCAAGGAAAGACAGAGAGACTAAATACTTCAAACCTGAATGGAGGTAGTCCATTGAATCAGTAAATAAATGTTGATTATCTTGGATAATGAAGGCATGGTATGTCTCACATAAAGATACCAAAGAGAAGGCTATAGTTGACTATTTCAATACATTAACAAATTAAATTTGAATGGGAAGAACATGTTTAAAATAATGAACGCCTATTGAACATTTGGCAATATACATTTTTTTAACTGTAAAATTGACCATGAAAGATTTGGAAAGCGTACTTTTTAAAAAACCCTTTAGCACTGAGCAAGCACAGTGACTATGTTTCTAAAACAACTATAGAAAAAAAATCTCTTCCTTCCCGAAAAGAAGAAAAGGGATTAGTAGAAATTCTTAGAACCCATAATAAACTGGTCATAAACTTCCTATCTTCTTTTGGAACAAGCTCACATTGCTTTCCCAAACAAACTGATGACAAAGAAATTTCATTGGTTTTATTAAGTGGAAGCAAAAGTATTTGCTCCCTAGATATTTAATCATTTAATTCAGACGTTTTCTCCAATAATGTAGATCACAATATATTCATGCTTGCCACCTTGTACTACTCAACCATTATCCTTTCCAAAGTACACCACAGAGTGTCCAGTCAATATAATAATAGGATATAATATATACAATATAATAGGATATAATATAAACAATATAATAGGATCGTTCTTCTTCTCTATTTACATTTTGAAGGTACTATAGAATATATTCTCTGGCCACATGTTATCCCTAATTCTTGCCATATTACCAGATTATCTTTTTTCCTACCAAATTATTCCTTGATGCTTTTATGCTTATTTTTTCCAAATTCCCTTATTATTTATATGCTACAGTCTGCTTAAATTTACCATGGAATGCTATATTGTCCCCTGGTTGATAATAAATTTAATTTCAACAGAATGAATCACAATCCATATCTTGATTCAATATAGCAATACTTGTAGGATGTTAGTAATAAAAAGACAGATTATTGCCTTCACAGGAAGCTTAGAATCATTCAAGGAGTTTTGCAATTTTCCAAATGCAATACAGCTTAAACCCTTACTTCTGTCTATCTCTGGTGCAACTAGCTATCCATTTGTACTTGCCTGCCCCGACTATCTAGACTGATTTGCTCTATCTGGCAGCCATCCAAATGTAGGTTGAAATCTGAGCAATAGACATTCTTCATCCATTGGCCTTTCCTATATAGATGGACAGTCCAAAATATTTTGGGTAGGTCAGTTCTCTTCCGGGAGGCCCTAAAACATCCTGGGGCTTGTTTCAACCAACATCATGTTAGCCATAGTCAGGATCAATCACAAAGAATACATTTTTCACCTAGTCTTAGCACCGGAAGTGATGCATCAAATTGGTGGATACTTTTTTCAAGCATGCATGGCACCATTTTATGCCTCTCCCAATTGCTTGGAATGAGTAGGTAATAAAAAGGATGATTTTTGTTTTTGTTTTAATTTCCTAAGTTTATAGAATGACTTTATGTATGGTATAAAGATATTTTGATGTAAAAGAACCTATATGAAATATTTATTCTTAAGAGTCAAATGCATATCCATAATCAACAAACAATATGCACAGTAAGATCTTTCTTTATCTACATCTTTTAGAAGTTGTACCCTACTGATGATTGCTTTGGAAAGATTACTTGATCCCTATTCATTCTCTCATTGAAAATGCCCTCAATTCAAGTATCATTGATTCCTTTGAAGATTTTATATAGATAAGAAAATAGAAATGTAAGTATGTAGTTATTGATTTTCTCTCAGTTGTATTTTTCTATAATTGATAAGGTCTGAGATTTGTTTCCATATCTTTGCTAACTTCCCCTTCTTTAATTACCTTTTACATATCAATGTTCCTTGCTTCCTCACTAATATGTTTGCTTAAGGAATTTTGCCTCTAGTACTGATGTTATGGAATGTCTTCCTTTCCCATCTGTATGTATAGTGCTTTGGACATAGTAACTGCTTAATGTTTCATTCATTCATTCCTTCAATCATTCATCTACTCATTCAATCATTAATTCATCCCTCTACTCTACGTACACTTAATTCAATTAGGAAGTTTTTCTTGGTTTTATTGTTTTTAATATAATTTCTACCTCTACTCTAAGCATATCTGGAGCTTTGCTTTTAGGGTTTAAGCATTGCAGGCCCACTGTTTTGTTGGAGAATAATAATTCATAAATTTTTCCCAAAGCTTTTCATTTTTTTTATTCTAATTTCAATTTTCTTCTTCCATTTTCTTTTTTTTTTTTCCTTTTGGAGGGCAATTGGGTTTAAATAACTTGCCCAAGGTTACATGGCTAGGGGTGTGTGTGTGTGTGTGTGTGTGTGTGTGTGTGTGTGTGTGTGTGTG
>NW_027185791.1:25996904-26098337 GCF_028583685.1 Petaurus breviceps papuanus | reverse complement strand
GTGTGTGTGTGTGTGTGTGTGTGTGTGTGTGTGTGTGTGTGTGTGTGTGTGTTAAGTGTCTGAGTCCAGAACCGAACTCCGGTCCTCACCAGGGTGGGCGCTTTACTCACTGTGCCACCTAGCCACCCCTCTTCTTCCATTTTCATCCTTGAATACCTAGGATGGTTTTACTTAGTTGGATTTATTGCCATGTTTAAGCTTTTTTTTTTTAATTTATTTACTATTAGTTTACAACAATCACTCCCACAAGTTTTTGAATTCCAGATTTTGTCCCCCCCTCCCAAGGCAGCATGCAATCTGATGTAGGCTCTTTATATACCTTCACATTAAGCATTAGTCAAGTTGTAAAGAAGAATTATAGCCAATGGATTGAATAACAGGAAAGAAGAGACAAAACAAAGCAAAGCAAAACAAAAAGAAAAAGAAAAAGAGAGAGTAAGTAGTTTTCTTTAATCTGCATTTAGATTCTGCAATTCTTTCTCTGGAAGTGGATAGCCTTTTCTGTAATGAGTCCTTTGGCATTGTCTTATAACCTTGCATTGCTGAGGGGAGCTCATTCTATCAAAGTCATTCACCACAGATACAGTGTGTCTGTAATTGTGTACAGTGTTCTCCTGGTTCTGCTCCCCTCACTGAGGATCAGTTTATATGTCTCTCCAAGTTATTATGAAGTCCATCTGCAACTCATTTCTTATAGCACTATAGTTTCCCATTACATTCATATACCACAACATGTTTAGCCATTACCCAATTGAGGGGCTTCCCCTTTATTTCCAATTCTTTGTCACCACAAAAAGAGCTGCTGTATATATTTTTGTACATGTGGGTCTTCCTCCCACTTCAATGATCTCTTTGGGATAAAGCCCTAGAAGTAGTTTCACTAGGTCAAAGGGTATGCACATTTTTATAACCTTTTTGGCATAGTTCCAAATTACTCTCTAGAATAGTAGGATTAGTTCACAATTCCATCAATAATGCATTAGTCTTCCAATTTTCCCACATCTTCTCCAGCATTGATCATTTTCCTGTTTTGTCATGTTAGTCAATCTGACTGGTGATATATAGTATCTAAGACTTGTTTTGATTTGCATTTCTCTGATCAACAGTGATTGAGAGCATTTTTTCATATGCTTATAGATATCTTTAATTTCTTCCTCTGAAACTTGCTTCATCATATCCTTTCACCATTTATCAATTGGGGAATAACTTGTATTCATATGAATTTGACTCAGTTTTATGTATGTTTTAGAAATGATACCTCCATTGGAGACACTGGTTGTAAAATTCTTTCCTAATTTTCTGCTTCCCTCTAATCTTGCTTATGTTAACTTTGTTTGTACAAAAGCTTTTCAATTTAATGTAATCAAAATTACCAATTTCACATTGAGTAATGCTCTTTATCTCTTATTTGGTCATAAATTATTCCCTTCTCCATAAATCTGACCAGTAAACTATTCCTTGTTCTCCCAGATTGCTTACAGTATCAACCTTTATACCTAAATCATAAACTCATTTAGATTTTATTTTGGCATATGTTGTAAGATATTGGTCTATCCCCATTAAGCTTTCTTTAAACTGGTTTTAATCTGTTTTTATGCCTAATAAAATGATGGTATTCATAATCATTCATCATCTTTCTCAATAGGAATGCAAACAAGTTTATATTCTAACTCATTTTTGCTTTTGACAGCCAACTGTCTCCATTAGGCAACTAAGTGATTTGACTTAGTTTATTGCTAAGGCACATTCTGGTCCCATTTAATCTCCACATTGTGGCAACTGATTTAAAATGGTTACATTTCTATTTAAGTTGGGTATAGTAGAAGCTTATGTCCTCTTTATCTGTCTTATCTTCAGGTAGAACTTAAGAAATGCCTACAACCTAGGATGAAATCAATAGTACCTCCATGGACAACATCTACATAAACTTAACTAACATTACATTGACCATAAGGCATAGAATAAATGTTTGAATCACTTAGAATTGTTTGTGGAAATGGAGTTTAGGATAGAAATTTGAGATTAGGTCATGGCTTCAAGAAATTTCATAAGGATTATTCTTGAGGAGCCTAGACTTTGTGATCAATATACATTATGCAAGGATATGGTGGCATCTGTCCAATATATCACTGTAGGATTTTTTTAAGCATCTACCAAATATGTGGTAAGAAAGGACCTCATGGCTAAAATTATATTCAGAAGTTCAGTATCTTTCATGGGCTGAGAGTTTACAAATAGCAATCCTGCAAATACATAACTCAATATATCCTGCAGAACTCAAAAACTAAAATGCATTGGAATGAGGGCATTATCACAGTCTGAACAACAATTCACAGAATAGTGCAGATATAGCATTGCTATGAAAGAGCTTATGAACAAAGTTTTTAATAGATATTGTCCTACCAAATATTCATTACTTCCAATAAAGAATGAAAAGCTCTCAAAATACAAAAACCAAGCAGACAAGATCAAAATCTCATGTGATAAGGTGCATGTCATCACTATTTTACCATCTGCAACTAAATTTGTGCTGGTACTTTCAGTAAGTATGAAGATGGTAAGATTACATGCTATCATTTTAATTTTGCCATAAAAAAATCGGTCATTTTATCTGTTTGTGCAATGGTCAATAGAATATTGAGTATTTTGCTTGTTTGTCTTTAAATAACAGGAGAGTGATTTGTCCCAGAAATACTTCCATCCAAATTCCATTGCAAAAGGAGAAAATGAGATTGCTAGTATGCAGCATTAGACAGCTAGTTGGTACAATGGACAGTGTATTATCCCTGGAGTTAAGACTTGATTTCATATTCTGACTGAGATATTTGCTAGCTGTCACAACTTTTGTCTACTTCAGTTGTTATACCTATAAAATGGAGAGAAAATAGTACCCATGTCCCAGGATTATTATGTGTCCTTTATGCCTAAGTATTTCCATGTACATTGTCAAGAGTAGTTGAGATGGTTGACCTAAGTTATTTTCCTACTCTGTACCTCAGTGATTCTATGTAGTTGTTTACATGTCCTCTCCCCATCAGACTGAGTGTTTCCCTAGAGCAAGGACTGTCTTTTGCCTTTCTTTATGTCTCCAGCACTTAGTACAGTGCCTGACAAATAATAGATGCTTAATAAATGCTAGTTTCCTGATTGTCTGACTTGATCACAGTCCTGCAAGACTGATCAGGCACCATTATTTCATTCCTCAGATAAGTCTCATCAAATGACATTAAATGACAACTAAATAAATGCAGGAACAGCTCGGTTGTACAGTGAATGAAGTGAACATAATATAGTGAATTCAAGAAGATGTCCATGTGATTCTGAGCAGGTCACTTAAGGCCATTTGCCTGAGATCTATAAAATGAGTTGGAGAAGAAAATGACAAACCACTCCAGTATTTTTGCCAAGAAAGCCCAAAATAGGGTCACAAAGAGTCAGATATGACTGAAAAAAAAATGACAATAGTGACAAAACCATATCCAATGCTGATAAGTAGCAGAGACTAGAATGCAAGTTTCTGATTGCTAGTACAGAAATTTTGTTTCTGCTAAGCCTATTCACCTATTTCCCGTCATCCCTCAACTTGAATCTAGATGCTTAGTCCTGTTCTGTCTGTTAACCAATTTGTAGTTGAGGAAAGCAGAGAAAGCAATATGTGTTGGATGGATGATCTGGAATTTTCAGAAGTTTCTTTTTATCAAAATATAATTTTTGTGTTGTTTTCCTGAGAAGTTATTTTTAATTCTTGTTGCTGCAAAATACTTGTTATGGGGTATGTGTTTCAACAGACTGCTTTATTTATATCCATTAGGACTATTTTATTCACATTGCTCACGTCTTTTTTTTTGTTTTAATTTCCCAATGTCTCACTATTCTCGCTTAGATACAGAGTTGACTAGGAAAGTAATCCTTGAGATAGACTCTTTCTCCTTGAGTCTTAATAGTCTTTTAAGTCAGAAAGTTGTGCTGTCTTGGTTTAACTATCATCTACAGCTATAATATAAAAAGGAAGAAAAAAACTCATCACATGAACATACATGTATTTCTGCATATTATAGACACATATGTGTGTTATGTTTATGCAAATGCGTGTACACGAATGTATTGTGCATGAAAGCATAATTGAAGTGTCCCCAAAACGTGCTTACTCTTGGAACACTCTGTGTGTAATATGTCTATGTGCATACATACATCACAATGTGAATATATTTACATATAATATTGGTTGTATGTGCTGTATTTCCATGCAAACTTAAACATGTGTGTTATCCAGAATATTGACGCTTGAGCCCAAGCTGATATTCACTCACTTGGTGCTAAGCCAGAATTTCTATGCAGCCATCCTGTGCTCCAATCTGCTTTTCTCTGGAGCTGTGGTCAGCATCTGATTGCTGAAGTCTGGAGGTCAAGTACCTCATGGGCCTACGATTGCTGGGTGAATACCTTCACTGACCCATTGTGGAACTGAGTTTTTATAGACCTGCTAGAGCTCATGACAGAATATAAATCAATTCTTTCAATCATTGTACTTTAAACATTTGTTAACACAGTTCATGTCATGCTTTGAGAATATTCTTAATAGAACAATGAGAGTCAGACACCTGAGTGAAATACTGGTGATAGAGATAGGCCAATAATGTGGGGGAAGCAGAAAATTCATGGGTGGGATCCCCTTTGGCTAAACTGAATATGTGAGTCGTACCAGCACAGCAGGGCAGATACACACAGACACACATACTTATGTGTATATATGTATACATGTGTGTATATACATATATGTGGAGATAGAGAGATATTTAGTGCAGAGTGTATGGAAAAGAGGTTGAGTTTTTTTACCCAATACATTTCACTTCTCCCTTATTATGCACATCAAACATTACAAGTGATTGTGAGTCTTCTAAAAACATTGCTTTATAAATGCATAAGCATAAAGCAATATGAACTATTACATACATGATATGTTTGGATAACTAGCAACATAGATATTTTGTGCAAAGATATCCTTAACATTTTTCATGTTCTTTCTCATCAATCAGTATTTTGTAAACACTTACAAAAGCATCACAGAAGTTTGCAATACTTAGTCTTTCTTTCTTTTCTTTTGCCTGCAATTGTGACACAATAAACACCAATTTATATGCAATATTATCAGGAATATCATTTCTTTGCAACTTTTTAAAGATATAAAGGTCTGCATCCTCCTGCCAAACAAAATGAATGCACACACATGTCCACACAAAGAAACACAAAGAACTATAATGAGGAAGATGTTCATGTTCAGTTGGGGGAGGCAGACTCCATCTGCATGGAGGCCACAGAAACCCCCAAACACTATTATTTTCACAAGAGCCCCTGATGAGGAACTTCATAGACCCCTCATGAGAAACCATGAATCCATTCTTAGAGAAGCTAAATCCAAAAAGAAGTAGGTCATCTGGTAATCTTCTATCTTAACTAATTATTCTTGATGCTAAGGGTACCTGTTTCTTCACAAATGGCTTGATAAATGGGGTGATTGAAAGGTTGTAGTGGTTACTCCTAGAGCAAAGTAACAGACATTTTGGGAAACAGGATTGAGAGTCAATTTAAAAGCAACATTCCCACACACACACACATCCTAGGGGGGAAAAAAAACCTTCAAAGTAATGTGACAATGGTAAATCAGAAAAGTTCCTTCTAGGTTTAACATTATTATGTTACTTTTACCATCTAGAGAAAAAAATCCTTTTTTTTTTTCATTTTTCTTTTTCCCCCTATTAAAGTTAGATAACTTGGCCAAGCTCACAGAAAATAAAGACCCATTTAGCTATTACTAGCACTGATACTGAACAGAGGTGTAGTAAAATGGAACTCATACTGGCAGACTGTTGGAGCAGGAAATCATCTTAGAGATCATCATGTATTCCTCTAGCACCAACTCGCCGCTGTTCATCGTCTATGCAAACAACTAAAACCTAGGTATCCTGACTCCAAATCGAGTATTCTTTCATTCAGGTCATAGAAATCTGCTACCACCTCTGCTCTCACCTACTTTTCTCCCTTCACATTCTTGACCCTATGGTTTACTATTTTCGTAATAAGATATCCACTATCATTAAAAAGCTTGCCTCCACCTCATGTCAGAACACATGGCTTGACAGATTTCAGTCCTTGCATCCCTCCCCAATCTTGCTCTCTGCTCCTTCTCACATGTGGTTTCACAATGCTACAGAATTTTATAGCTTTCTCCAAGCCTAGTTCATATGGTGTCTACTCTAGTGTGTCTTCATTAATAAAAAATATTTTTTATTCTTCCATTATTGTCACACTTCCCACAACAGCCACTTCAGACTTTTTTCTTCTCTCTTCAAGTAACCTATATCATTCTCTCTTTCGTCTCATCAGAGAACTTCATCTATCTTGCTAAGAAAATAGGTACCATATGTTATGAGCTGCCTGGTCTCTCTTACTTCTAACATTTGCATGTGTCTACTCTTAATGATTTATGGTTCCCTGGCTCTAATCTGTGAGAAATTGGTAACTCTTTTTACCTCAACAAGACCAAAGGAACTAATTTTGTTGTTAATTTCCTTACCTTCCATTTCTTGAATGAGATTCACTAATTATTCATTCACTCATTCTTCCTCTTCCCCCTCTTCTACTTCCTTTCTCCCTCCTTGCCCTTCTTCCTTTTTTCCTCCCTCCTCCTCCTCTTTTTCCTCCTCCTCCTTCTTCATCTTTTTCTTCTCCTTCTTCTCCTCCTCCTCCCCCTCCACCTTCACCTTATTCTTCTTCTTCTTCCTCTTTCTCTTTCTCCTTTTCCTCCCCCATTTCCCTCCCCACTTTGCTCTCCTCCTCTCTCCCTTTCACCAACTTTCTTATTGGGTACACACCTCTCCCTGTCTTTAAAGATCTTGCACTTAACTATTCTTTTCCCTCAACCTGACATTCTATAACTTTTTTTTTTTGCATGTGTGACATATCAAACTTATAGAAAGTCTCATTCAAACTCTTTGAATCTATTTTCTTTCAATTCCTTGGATTTTGGCTACAGACTTGGAAAATCTGCTCTGTTCAATGTTACTAATAACTTAACAATTAATCAATACACTGTACTTTTTTCAGTCTTCATCTTTCTTAAATTTAGCATCATTTGATACTGTCAATCATTTAAGCCTACCAATTGTGTACTTGCATTGAGAGCGACTAACCAGTATTCCATTTGCCTTTAACCACTTCCCATTGAACATTTTTTAAGTAGTGATAGTACTTCAAAGGTACAGCAAAAATAAACATTCAAGCACACACCCCCTCCAAAACCTTAGGGGAATATTCAGTATGAATCCCTTTAGTCTATATGAGATTAGGCTTTGAACTTAAATTTATACATATTATTGGTCACACCAAGTTGATCTCCAGAAATGTCACAACTGCTATATGAGCCTACATTTTAGCCCTGTTCTCCTTGGACTTAAAGGAGTAATAATTACAAAGACATAGATTTAGGTCTCATGTATTGAAAAGCTTTCTAACAACTACAGCTATTCAAAAGTAGTCTGAGTGCTATGGAGAGTAATTTCTGTCTATGAATTGACCTCTGGATTTTCTTCTAATTCCACGATCCTTTTAATCAAAGCTTATGAACCTGTGTGTTTTGGAATGGTATAACATATGACTATTAAATCTAAGTACCATTCCATTCCCTGGCCTAGAATCTCACAACCTAGAAATACTTCCTATTAATTTTTTCTTTCTGTTGCCATAAATTGTGACAAAATAAGCCTTACATAGGGAGTGTTCTATTCTCTTCCTTATAACACTCACAGTGGAAGAGATTCCTACAGCTAAGCAGTGACCATAACACTTCAGGATTCTTGGGCTAAGTACTCCCAAAACCATGGCTGATGGAAGGGGGGAAATGAAAAAAAAAGGTAAACATTTAAAATTTATGATAACTATAGTCACTTTCCTCTATCCTCCATCCCTTAAGTTCAAGACTTAAGTGTCCAAAACAAATAGAAGCTATGGAGAATGCTGATGGTATATTAATAAGGATATAAAATGTCAGATGTACTACATGGGCAGCTAGGTGGTGTAGTGTATAGAGCACTGCACCTGTAGTAAGAAAGACCTCCCTTTAAATCTACCAATAGACAGTTATTGCTTGTGTGACTCTGGGCAAGTCATTTGTCCTTTATCTACCTCACTTTCCTCACCTAAAAAATGGGGAAAATAAAACTCCTAGGCTTGTTTTGAATATCAAATGATTTATCCTATGTAAAATACTTTGCAGACTTTTAAAGCAACCTGTAAATGCTGGTAGTAGTTGTAGTAGTAGTAGTAGTAGTGTACAACTCCCCATTCTTGTAGTTTTGGGTCTCCAAAAAACTTTTGCATGCATGAAGACATATTTTTCCTCCCACATTCCCTGACGTACCTTTGGACTTCCCTAGCACTTAAGTTAAAAATATAGAATTATGTAAGACATTCTGTTAACCCATGTATATTCATTATTTCTGTCTTTAGTTGATTACTTAGAAATGAAAAGAAAATTCTTAGCAGTTATTACTATCAGTTAAAGGAAATTTCCACCTCCTTCATAATGAAAAAGTCCTTATTTGGTCAACCATTCCATCTGATGCTGTTCATCAGAGACCATACCTGCAAAGAGCTAAGCCAGTGGGCATCGCATATACTAAGATCCTCCTTCTCACTCTGGCCATGTTCCTCCACTCCCTTTCTCCTGTTCCTATTCCTTCTCTCTCCAAACAAGACTATCAGATATAATGCTTAAGAAGACCTAAATTCTCTGGGTCTGTCAATAGTTTCTAGACTCTTCAGAAACATATTGTTGTGACCCCTAATTTGGTAATGAGGGATAATTATAAAGATAAATCCTCCTAATGGAGGGAAATCAAAAGCATAAGAAACAGGGGAGGATGAAACCTGGGAAAAAAGCATATATACTTACATTGAGTCATTGTAATCAATGGACTGGTACATAGTAGAACATTTGGAAGCTCATGTGTAGAAGAATACATATGTATAAACTACTGAATTCCACTCTTGCCTGGTCAATCTGGGGGCCTCTAAAAGTCTGAGTTAGGGAATTCCCATATGGATTATACCAATTGCTCAATATATTCATAACAGTAATTCATCTTTGGGCAAATGGACTTTCAGAGTATGAAGTCCACTGTCCCTACAGTGAGATGAGCCCTCACCATTACCCCTTAATTAATTGACATTTATAGTGTACCAATCTAACAAAGAGATAGAGAACTGCTGATTTGGGTAGCAGAAGAATCAATATCTTTGCTGAACCAGGGCATAGTAATCCCTTTAAAATCACTTCTTTGTCGTTCATCTAGTGTATGGCCTTAAGTCTGGATAATATTGGGTGAAGTAAAGTCTTTCCTTTCTCCCTAGGCCCCAGTTACATTCTCTCTCCGTGTTTATAATTGGCTATGGTGAGGGGTAGTGTTTATAAAGCCAACCAGCTAAGCCTTTTCTGCTCCCCATTCTCCTTCTTCTCCCATCTTCTATGAGTTTTCTGACTATGTGTGTGAAAGCTTTTTTAGAAGGTAGTTACTCATTCTCTCTACAGGAATTTCTTTATAATTTCTTTTATCCCATGTTTTTACCTTGGCAATGTCAGAGGACCAGTAGCAGTCAAGCATCCCCAAACAATATTATCTGCCAGCATCTTTCTGATGTCCCCTTTCCATATGATAGTGGTCACTAATCCTTTGAAATCAAAATCCAAAACTTGAGCATAGAGACCTGACATTATGGCAAAATAACTTTCTTTGAAGTGTTAGTCTACTTTTCTCTTGCCTCAGTTCATTTTTGGTAACTTTCCAAGAATTCTTGCCAAGTTACGTGATGTGGCTATACATTCATTCTTGGTATAGTCTCACACCTCTTCTAGCTGTAATTTGGCTGGAGTGATGAGAAAAGCCAAACTATTCCCCAATTTCGGTGACCTTTCACTTCAGTATTCTGTTGTTATAGCCACTTTTCTTATCACTAGAAATAACTTCTTGAACTCGGGGAATTTCAGAGTAGACAGAAAATATGCTACTGGAAAAAATGGGTGAGTAATTTCCCACTCAGGGACTAGAAAACTAGAAGCTTCTGCCTTACACCCCACCCCCAACATGTACACATTTAGCTTTATACCACATAATTTTATTAGAAAGACCTCACTTTTGATACAGTTTTTTTTTCTATGTGTTAACTCTTATTTAAATTATTCCTATCAAGAGAAAATAACATATACACCCCCCCCCCCCAAAGGAGAGAGAGAGAGAGAGAGAGAGAGAGAGAGAGAGAGAGAGAGAGAGAGAGAGCAAATTACATTTGGAAACTAGATTTGAAGACCTGAAATGGAGGAATGCTCCTGTGTCTGGGCTGATGTCCTCTTTTATTTTTTTAGTGAGATTTTTGGGTAGCTATTTCATACTCCAGTATTTGTGTCTCTGAAGGCAAGAACAACTTCAGATAGGTCAAATATAAAAGTCAGCTACCATACAAGGCAGTGATCACTGGGTGAAAGATTCCCCTAGACAATTGTGGAGTTGAATTTTTACATTCCTTTGGCATATCAAGGTCGCATGTGAGAGAACTTTTTCAAACATTTGTGCATTACCAATTTACTAACACAGTGGGAAAGAGTACAGGATTTTAAGTCAGAGGACTTAAGTTCAAATCCAGCCTCTGACACTTACCACCTGTGAGCCTCTGAACAAGTCATTTAACTTCCTTAAATCTGTTTCTTCATATGTAAAATGAAGGCATTGGAGAAAATGGCACGTGAGTTTCCTTGCTTCTTTAGTTCTATGTCTTTTTCATGATCATGGTTTGGCCCTAGGAGGGAAATGCTAGTCAAGTCCAGGAACTGGGCGTGGGGATGAATGCCCAGGTGACATCCCCCCTTCACTAAACTGAATATTTAAATATTGCAAGTGGATTTTTTTCTGTTAGATGACATCATAAGCCCATTTAGTTAATCTACCCAAAGCAGCCACCAGATGGGGTGGTAATGTTAGATTAAATAGTCAAGTAGCCAGTCTTTCCAGGTACGGATGTCTGATGTCTAGAGATAGCCACTCAAGATAGCATTGGGGGTGGAGGGGAGGGGGATGAAATTGTAATAAAATGTAATAATATATTTGTTTAAAAATCAGTCTAAATATCAATCACATAGGACCATGGAAGTGTTATGAAAGAGAAGATACTGTATGAAAGCCACAATAAAAAAAAATGTTGTAAGCATTTAATATTCCCTTACTTGTTTATACACCATTTCTCCTAACTAAGCACAACTAACTCTTATCAGTTTGTATATGGAGTCTTGTTTTGTTTTGTATTGTTCTTACACTTTGAAATGACCACTTAGTTTTTATCTATTTTCCTCCCTAATCTTGCCACTTTGAGACTTGAAACACCAGAAATGAGCAGGAGCCAGTTGACTTTAGGTATTGGCTAGCTTTAATCTTTCCAATTACAGTACTCTGAACCACAGAAGTATAAAACTGCAAGGGACCTCAGAGGTGCTCTAGCTGAATTATTTCATTTAAGTGATGGGTAACATGTTAACCAGAAAGATTGTGATTTGTCCAAGTGTACATGCTTAATCACAACTGGTTCCTAGGTCCCTGGTTATTAGAGTAGGACCCTTTGTATTAAAAGATACTTTTTCTCATACCTTATTTCTTGATTCTATATTTTCTCATGAGTTTAAAAACATTTAGAAATGTTCTTTCTTCCTGAGCCTGTATTAGGAAGAACACTAGTACACAGGGTGGGCGATTGGCGCAGGTTCTTTGATCTGCTTTTCTAACAGAAAAACAACTTTAAAGGAGTTAATGTTCTTATTTTAATTAAAAGACAGATAAGTACAGATAGGTAAAAAGAAGTAAGTATCCAACAAAGAATCCAAAAGATATGGTTCCAACTATCTAAACAGAATAATAGATACCTAATCACCAGATGAGAGAACACCAACATCTGGGTTCAGGCACAGGCAGGGAGCTCCTTAATAATGTGTACCCAGAGTTTTGTCTGACCAAATCACAGAGAAACAATCTTCACATGAGTGAACCCCAAAGTAACCCAATATATATAGTTTTCAACTAACAGGCTCAGAACCAGAAGACAACACAACCCATGTGACTCAGTGCCTGATTAGATCAGTAGCAATAGGTGTGAAAGCCTTCATGCAAGCAAGCCTCCCTGTAAGCAAACCTTCCCTTAGGTAGGTTCCTCCCCCATGGCAATATAAATCTCCCTGAATCACCTGATGGGTTCTATGTGCCTCAGGATGTGTCAGGCTATGAAGTGAGCTGAAGTTCAAAGAAGCAAGACTTCTGTGATTGAAATACCTGTGTGCCTTTAGATCTGGGAACATAGCTCCTGTCCCAAGGGAAAAGATGGACACATATGGTCACATAGGCCTATTAATGGGTAGAGAAGATTTTATATTCAATTAAAACTTCAGAGCTTTGCTTCCCATATCCCCCATCCCAATGGCATTTATTCCCAGATTATCCCGAAGATTCTAATTGTATTTTTGTCCAGGCAAAGAGAATATATATATATATATATGTATATATATATATACACATGTATATGTATATATATATACACATGTATATATATATGTATATATACACATGTATATATATGTATATATATGTATATATGTATATATATATACATACACACACAATCTGTGGGGTTACTCTTGTTCTGGAGTTTATTCAGAGTCTAGCTCAATTTCTATAAGGGATATCAGGGTATGGTGGTAAATATTTAACAACTAGCTATCAAAAAAATGTATAAAGATGGGGTGGCCAGGTAGCACAGCGAGTAAGAGCACCAGCTCCAGTGTTGGGATGACCTGGAGATTGAATCCTGGGCTCAGACACTCAGCAACACACCCAGAAATAACTGGCCGTGTAACCTTGAGCAAGTTACTTAACCCTGATTGCTTAAAAAAAATGTACAAAGATAGATATTAGTTTAATTTGCATTACTAACATTTTGTCTATCACTTTCTTGAGTCTAGACAATCAACAAATCAGTAAATTAAGTCCTGTCTTACCATATTTGCTTATTTCCAAGGAATAAATCAAACACAAAAAAAAAAAAAACTGGTTCACTTCAGCTAATTTAAACAAAATACCTCTGGTATTTATAGAAGATGTGGGATTTTCATATAGCATCATTAATTGGAAAAGCAACATGGGATAGTGGGTAGAATGCAGCATTTGGAATTAAGATGTTCATTAAGCCTTAGATATTTACTAAGGTCATGAAATTTGTCACAAGTCACAACCCCTCTGAGCTTCATTTTCCTCATCCTGAAAATAATGGAGTTGAACTTGATCTTTGATCATCCACATCTAACTCTATGATTCTTTAATTTAATATTGTAAACCATCTTTTTAGACAGGATAAGCAAATCTTTTTATTGAGGATATTTTTAATTTAATAACATTCAGCAGTCAGTTATTGAACATTTAAACATTTTCCCAAAGAAACACATACACTATATATTATTATGAGCTACTTGACTTACTACCAGAATTTATGCATAAAAAAGAGAAATGTATCTTTCAAAGTAGTCACCTTGTGACAGCATAAACATGATCTAATAATGCTGCCATTGCTCACAAAATATTTTTAAGTTTTTTCAATTACATGCAAAAACAATTTTATCATTCGTATTTTAAATTTTGAGTACCCAGTTCTCTCCTTTCATCCTCCCAGCCCCACCATTGAGAAGGCAAGTAATGTGATATGAGGTATACATGTGCAGTACTGCATAGCATATTTCCATATTAATAATATGGCCAAATAAATCACAAAACAAAAATTAAAAAAAAGAAATTTTGAAAAAAGTATGCTTTCATCTGGATTAAGACTCTATCAGTTCTGGGGCAGCCAGGAAGCACAGCGAGTAAGAGCACCGGCTCCAGTGTCAGAACGACCTGGAGATTGAATCCCGGGCTCAGACACTTAGCACCCACCCGGAAACACCTGGCCGTGTAACCTTGAGCAAGTTACTTAACCCTGATTGCTTTAAAAAAAAAAAAAAAAACTCTATCAGTTCTTTCTCCAGAGATGGATAGCATTTTTAACATAATTCTTTTGGTATCCTCTTTAATCATTATATTACTGAAAATAGCTGTCGTTCATAGTTGATCATCATATAATATTGCTGTTACTGTGTACATCGTTGTCTTGCTTCTGGTTACTTCACTTTGCATCAGTTCATGTTATTATTTCCATATTTTTCTGAAAGCGTCCTATATCATTAATTATAGCACATTAGTATTCTATCAAAATCATATGCCACAACATTTTATAATAAGTCATTCCCCAAGTGATAGGAATCCCCTCAATTTTCAATAGCTTAGCACTATAAAAAAAGAGCCGCTATAAGTATTTTGCGTGCACACACACGCATATATACATTTATATAATCTTTTTTAGAAAATTCTTGAGAATATAAACTTAGTAGTGTTATTGCTGGGTCAAAGGGTACAAATAGTTTTATAGCTCTTTGGGTATAGTTCCAAATTGCTCTCCAGGATGTTTGAATTAGTTTACAAATCCACCAACAGTGCATTAGTGTCCTGTTTTTCCCATATCCACTCCAATATTTATGTTTTTTTTTCTTTTTTGTCATAGTTGTCAATCAGATTGGTATGAAGTGTTACCTAAGAATTATTTTATTTTGTATTTCTCTAACCAATGGTAATTTAGAGCATTTTTTCATATGACTGTATGTAGCTTTGTTTTCTTCATCTGAAAACTGCCTGTTCATATCCTTTGACCATTTATCAATTGGGGAATAACTTAACATTCTAATAAATTTAACACAATTCTATAGATATATGGGAAATGAGTCCTTTATTAGATAAATTTGCTATAATTTTTTCAGTTATGATTGCTAACTATATATTTCCCTCCATCTTATTTTCCTCTATTTTTCTCCCTCCTTGCACCCTATTCAACTGCACAAGTTAAACCACATCTTCTGAAGACCTCCTCTCTTAATCTGCCCTCCCTTCTATCAGCCTCCTTCCTCTTTTTTTCCCTTTCCCCTCCTACTTTTTTGTAGGATAAGACAGATTTCTATAGACAACTGAGTATTTATGTTATTTACTCTTTGATGTTATTTGCCTTATCTAGTTTGGACCATTTGACCCACAGTTCATAAAGTATTGAGATTTTCATATTCATTTATTGAAAAATGCACTTGATAACAAAATATATATAAAAGAGGGTGGGGTTCAGGTTGACACTAATGTGATGACATTAAAAAATTATTTTTAAATAAAAAAATTAAAAGATTATATTGGAAGAAGAAAGGGGGAGACACATAATAAGCTAAATTACATCACATAAAGAAGCACAAAACCTATTAGAGTAGAGGGAAAGAAGGTAGGGCTTGAGCATTGTTTGAATCTTACTTGCATCAGAGTTGACTTGAAGAGGAAATAACATACACACCGAGGTGGGTATAACAATTTATCTTACCATGTAAGAAAGTAGGAGGGGAAAGGGAAAAGAATAGCAGGGGAGTAAGCAGGCAGGGTGGCAATACAGGGTAGGGTAGACTAAGGGTGACAATGTTTAGAAACAAAACATTGGTGAGGAGGGACAGGGTGAAAGGAGAGAGAAAAATATAAGGGGTGAAAAATAAGATGGATGGAAATACCCAGTTAGTAATCATAACTATGAATGTAAAGGGAAGGTACTCTCCCATGAAATGGAAGTGGATAGCAGATTGGATTACAAACAAAATTCTATAATATGCTGTTCACAAGAAACACATTTGAAGCAGAGAAATGTACACAGAGAAAAAGTAAAAGGCTAGAGCAAAATATATTATGCCTCAGTTGAATTAAAAAAAAAAGCAGGGGTAATAATCCTGATCATGGACAAAGTAAAAGCAAAAATAGATTTTAAAATCAAGGAAGGAAACTGCTTAAAAGAACTGATGCTGAGTGAGAAGAGTAGAACCAGGAGGAATTTGTACACAATTACAGACACAACGTATGTGTGATGACCAACTTTGATAGACTGGACTCTTCTCAACAATGCAGGGATATAAGTCAATCCCAAAAGATGCATGATGGAGAGAAAAACGTGCATCCAGAGAAAGAACTAGAAAGAACTAAATTTATAGCCAGGTGGAAGCAAAATACCTGATCTTTTTCGTTCTCTTATTTGATTTTATGTCCTCTTTACCATTTTTCATTCCAGCTGGTATAATCCATCCTTATAACCTGACCATTGTATAATGTGAAAGTATTTACAGATCCTATACTTGATTATAAGACGCCATGGGGGGAAAGGGGAAGGAGGGGGACAAAATGTGAAATTCAAGGAATTGTGGAATTGAATCCTGTAAACTAAAAGGAAACAAACAAATTAATAAATTAAAAATTGAATTAAAAAAAGAAATTAAAAAAAAGAACAATGAAGCAATCTCAATTGCACATATATGTACCAAGTGGTATATCATCTAAATTCTTAAAGGAGAAGTTAAGTGAGGTCTAGGGGGAAAATAGATAGCAAAACCATACTAGTGGGAGACATCAACCTTCCCCTCTCAGAATTAGATAAAACTAACCACAAACATAAACAAGAAAGAAGTTAAGGAGTTGAATAGAATTTTTGAAAAGTTAGATATAATAGACCTCTGGAGAAAATTAAATGGTGATAGAAGGTAATATACCTTTTACTCAGTGGTACATGACACCCACACAAAAACTGACCATGTATTAGGTTATAAAGAACTTGCAATCAAATGCAAAAAAGGCAGAAATGTTAAATGCACCTTTTTTCAGATCATGATGTAATAAAAATTACATGTAATAAAGGACCATGGAAAGATAGAATAAAAATTAATTGGAAACTAAATGATCTAATCCTAAAGAATGAGTCTAATGGGTCTAACTACAAATTATAGAATCAATCAGTTTCATCAAAGAGAATGACAATAATGAGACAACATGCAGAACTTATGAGATGCAGTCATAGCATTGAGGTTTAAATCCAGGGACACCAAAAACTTTTGCAGTTTCATGGTGTGTTGTGGTGGAACCATCTTAAAGAACTCAGAATTAGACCACCTCTAATCCAAGTATAGGCATTTATTTAGATTGATGCTTCTCATGAAGCAGGCTAAATTCCAAGAGCAACCAACAACTTCAGAGAAAGCAAGATTGGTTTCTATTGGAATGGGTCTGGGTACAGTAACTAGGTAGAGGCAGAAGCTGGATTCCCATCACATGGACACACCTGCTGTTTCTGTGGGAACTAAGAGTTCAGGGACAAACCTGTTGTTCTAATGAGCAGAGAGGCATATAGAAAGAAGTTACAACATTGGCAGGGGATGGGGGGGGAGGACTAGGTAGGTATAGCCGGCCTGTAATGAAGTTAGAATATTGAAACTGGTGGCAGTTTAATAGGATTCCATCAATAGCAGTTATTAGGGGAATTTTATATTTCTAAATGTTTGACTGAATAAAATAGGTAAAGAGGAGATCAAAGAATTGGGAATACAACTAAAAAAGCTAGAAAAAGAACAAATTTAAGATCTCTAATTAAATACAAAATTAAAAATTCTGAAAATCAAAGGAGAGATTAATAAAACTGAAGGTAAGAAAACTATTTAATTAATAAATAAAACTAAGAACTGGTTTTATGAAAAATAATGATAAAATAGATAAAATTTGGTTAATGTCATTAAAAAAGAAAGAAGAAAACAAGCATCAAAAATGAAAAGGGCAAATTCACCACCAATGAAGAAGAAACTAAAGCAATAATTAGGGACTATTTTATCCAACTCTATGCCAATAAATCTGACAATCTAAATGAAATGGATGAATATTTGCAAAAATATAAATTGTCCAGGTTAACAGAAAAGGAAATAAAATACTTAACCTATTTTAGATAAAGAAATTAAACAAGACACCAAAGAACTTCCTATGAAAAAATATCCCAGGCCAAATGGATTCACAAGTAAAGCTTACTGAACATTTAAAAAAATAATTAATTTCAATACTATATAAATTATTTGGAAAAATAGACAAAGAAAGAGTCCTACCAAATTCCTTTGGTGATACAAATGTTACTGATACCAAAACCAAAAAGAGCCAAAAGAGAAAAATAAAATTATAGACCAATTCCCCTAATTAATGTTGATGCAAATATTTTAAATGAAATTTTAGCAAAGAGATTAAAGCAATTTGTGATGCTGATAATACACTATGAACAACCAGAATTTGTATGAGGAATGCAGGACTGGTTCAATATTAAAACACCATAAGCATAAAAACCATATCAATAATAAAACCAACAGAAATCATTTGATTTTCTCAATAGATAAAGCAAAAGCTTTCAACAAAATACAACCCCCATTCTTAGAAAGAATAGAAATAAAAGTAGTCAGAAGGTTCTAGGTGGCACAGTGAATAGAGTACTGGCCCTGGAGTCAGGAGGACCTGAATTTAAATCTGACCTCAGACACTTAAGACTTCCTAGCCATGTGACCTTGGGGAAGTCTCAACCCCAAATGCCCTGCCTTCCCACTCCAAAAAATCAAATAAATAAAAGGAGTCTTTTTTAAAATGATAAATAGCATCTATGTAAAACCATGGACAAGCATTATATATTATGGGGTTTAACTAAAAATATTTGCAATAAGATCATGAGTGAAGCTAGGATGCTTAATATTATGCAACATTATACTAGAAATGTTAGCTATGGCAATAATAGAAAAAAAAGAAATTGAAGGAATTAGAATAGGCAAAAGAGAAAGAAAACTTTACTCTCTTCAGCTGATATGTAACACTTTGAGAATCCTAGAGAATTGACCAAAAACCTAATTGAAATAATGAACAACTTTAGCAAAGTTGCAGGATGTAAAATAAACCCACATAAATCATCAGCATTTTTATGTTACCAACAAAATCCAGAAGCAAAAGATAACAGAAGAAATGTCATTTAAAATAACAGTAGACAATATGATATATTTGGGAGAATACTGCCAAGACAAACCCAGGAACTATATGAAAAAAAAAATTACATAACACTTCTCATATGAATAAAGTCAGAACAAAGCAAATGGAAAAATACCAATCAAATTACCAAAAAATATTTTATAGAGCTAAAAAAAATTAAAAAATTCATCTGGAAGAACAAAAGATCAAGAACCTCAAGGGAATTAATTGGGGAAAAATGCAAAGGAAGGTGACCTAGTCATACCAGAACTAAAACTATATTATAAAAGTGGACATAACTGAAACTATTTGGTCCTGGCTAAGAAATAGAGTGGTAAATCAGTGGAATGGGTTAGGTACAAAAGACATGGTAGCCAATGACTATAATAATCTACTGTAGTACAGTAATCTACCCAAATACCCCAGTTTCTAGGACAATAACTCACTATTTGACAAAAACTTCTGGGAAAACTAGAAAACAGACAGGCAGAAACTATATATAGAGCAACATCTCACACACTATACCATGATAAAGTTAAAATAGGTATATGATTAAGACATAAAGGGTGATACTGTCAGCAAATTAGGAGAGTAAGGGATTTCTTACCTATCAGATCTATGAAGAAGTGAAAAATGTATGACCAAACAAGAGGTAGAGAACATTATGAAATAGAAAATGGATAATTTTGAATATATTAAATTAAAAAGGCTTTGCACAAACAAAACCAATGCCACCAAGTTTAGAAGGAAATCAGAAAGCTGGGATTCGATCTTTATGACAAGTGTCTTTGATAAAGGCCTAATTTCTGAAATATATAGAAAAAATGAATCAAATTTTTAGGAATACAAGTCATTACCCAATTGATAAATGGTCAAAGCATATGAACAGGTAGTTTTCAGATGAAGAAATTAAAGCTATATGTAGTCATACGAAAAAATGTTCTAAATGACTACTAATTAGAGAGATGCAAATTAAAACAACTCTATGGTACCACCTCTCACCTATCGGATTAGCTAATAAGACATAAAAGGAAAATTATAAATGGTGGAGATGTAGGAAAATTGAAACACTAATGCATTTTTGGCAGAGTTGTGAGCTGATCCAACTGTTCTAGAGAGCAGTTTGGAGCTATGCTGAAAAGGTTATAAAACTGTGCCTACCCTTTGATACAGCAATATTACTACTAGGTCTGTATCCCAATTGGATCATAAAAAAAAAACAAGGAAAAGGATGCACATGTACAAAAATTTTTTGTGGCAGGAAATAATTGTAAAATGAAGGGATGCCATCAATTAGGGAATAGGTATACAAGTTTTGATATATGAATGTACTGGAACACTATTGTGCCATAAGAAATGATGAGCAGGCAGATTTCAGAAAAACTTGGAAATACATGAACTGATGCTGAGTGAAGTGGGCAGAAACAGAAGAACATTGTACACAGTAACAGCAACGTTGTGTGATGATGAACTATGATAGGCTTAACTCTTGTCAGCAGTACAATGATTCAAGGCAACTCTAAAAGACTCATGTGGGAAAATGCTGTCCCCATCCCAAGAAAGAATGATGGTATCTGAATGCAGATAGAAGCATACCAATTTTGCTTTTTTTAATTTTTATTTCCTTTCTCTTGGTTTTCCACTTTTTCTCTGATTCTTCTTTCACAACATAACTGAGGTGGAAATATTTTTAACATGATTTTACATATATAACCACTATGAAATGGCTTGCTATCTTGGGGAGGTGTGAAAGGAGGAAAGGAGGGAGAAATATTTGGAATTTAAAATCTTACAAAAATGAATGTTTAAAACTAAAGCATGTTAAGTAAAAACTTTACATGTAATGGGAAAAAAAATTTGTAAATGCCAAAAAAAGTCATCCCTAAAAAAAAAATCCCAGGAATGGCATATGGCCAGTATGTCCAGGAGATAGTCTTCTGTGAAGAAAAGAGAGGATGCCATTGTCCCTGGAGCACAGTGTATATGGAGGGAGTGAGGTTTAAGAACATTGGAAAGGAAACAGAAGATCTTCTATGTGATCCGAGAGGTCATAGAAGATGAGTACCATTTATAAACTGGGGAGCAGTGAGGAGGCGCCAAGCAATGGGTGAACTGGGATGGGAAAACCTTAAGACAGGGAAATGATGAAGGCCTGGATGAAGGTGATGGGAGCGCTAGAGGAGAGACGTGTGGTTCCTCTTGGATTCATGTGCCTCCTCAAGAACAGTGTGCTTCACACACAAGTAGCAGCATGAAATTGTCTGCTACTGACAAGCTACATTTGGAATTATTTGGCGTATTCATGCTTGGAATATAGGAGTTTATGCTCAGACTCCCCAGGACATTTGCCAACTGTAGTTACTTGCAGTTTTGGTATCTGAACAGATCTAGAATCAAATCGCAGTATTTCTAACTTCATTTCTGACTATTTTGACTTTATTTTTCTTAGTACTATGTACAAAATTTCCTTAGTCAATAAGTCAACAGACATTTATTAAGCATTTACTATGTGTGAAACACTGTGCTAAATCCTGGGGATAAAAATTCAAAATTTTTTTCAAGTATACTGTTGTCACTACAGCTGGAAAAACCCAAATTTTGCTATCTATCTATCTATCTATCTATCTATCTATCTATCTATCTATCTATCTATCTATCTATCTATCATCTATCTATCTAATCTATCTATCTATCTATGTATCTATCTATCTATCTATCTATGTATCTATCTATCTATCTATCTATCTATCATCTATCATCTATCTATCTAATCTAATCTATCTATCTAACTATCTGTTTGTCCATCTGTCTATTTAACTATCTATATTTTTTTTAAAAGAACCTTTAGGGAGTCTCTGTGGCACAATCGGTTAGCGCGTTGGGCTCTGTTAACTGAAAGGTTGGTGGTTCGAGCCCACCCAGGAGGTATGGTACAGCTGTGTTGGGGTGGCTAGGTGGTGCAGTGAATAGAGCACCAGCCCTGGAGTCAGGTGGACCTAAGTTCAAATCCGGCCTCAGACACTTAACACAAAAACTAGCCATATGACCTTGGGCAAGTCACTTAACCCCAATTGCCCTCCAAAAAGCAAATAAATAAATATCACTTCATTTAAAAAAAAAAAAGAATCTTTAGGAATCAAGTTGTGATTATGAGAGAGACAGAGCTTCCATTGTTGGTGCTTGGGGGTGACTGTGAAGGGGGAAGGGTATATTACTTTCTTGAGCTCTCTCTTCCACAACAGGAATGTGTTCACCTCTAACACAATCTACCAAAAAGACCAATTAACATTTCAATAATGAAAATGTCTTTGCCAAGACTCTCCATTAAAATTTAGGATGACCAAGCTTATGAAGGAGAAAACTAACCAAAGTGATCTGAATGGAGATGAATTCCTTTGTACAGATTTCTGAAGGCAGCTAAGTGTCATGACCAAGTCATATTCTCAGCAGGAGGAGCTGATGACTAGTAGCTTACAACCTATAGCTCACTTTGGTATGTCTGCCATCTCCTTAATTATTCACCTATTGGGCCTGACTTTCACCTGTCAAGGGCGCCTCATTTTCCAAAGGTATTTCAGCATTCAAGGATCTCCATGGTTTTGGTTTTTTGTTACTGAGATGCTGACCATTGATGTATTGATTGTTTGCTAACTTAACTAATAAATTGATAATTAATTACCAAGACGCTTATTGTAGTCTGCCTTATCATGGACTCCTTATTTGCTTCTAGGAATAAGTGAATCCCAAACTCATTTGCCAGGTTTATATAATCTAGTAGTATTTTCTTCATTGTCCTAACAGAGCCAATCCCACATTGGCTCCTACTGATCAAATTTTTCGCCTCACTTTTCTTTATTGTCTCTCTCTGTCTTTTTTAAATCTTTAATTACATACCTATACAGCTTTGAATTTACTTGGATGTCACAATTTAACAATAACTAAATTATAACCAAACTGAAAGTAACAGACATAGATGTAGGGGAAAAAAAAAAACCTTTGGTCAAAGTGTAATGACTATTTATATTTAAAAAAAAAACATTAAACATAAATGAGCAAATGAATCTTTTTAGTATGATCAATAGCATCTTATGATGAATGGAAAGCCTGAGATACACAGTATCTAGCTAATTAATTATCTAATAGAAGGTTCCAATAATGGGGCTCATTTCCTTGGGGCAAAACTTGCGTAGCTTGGATTCTATTTACACTTTAAATGTAAGTAAGGTCTTCTATATGGATGGTGTTCTGCCCAAGATCAGGGAGAATGTAACCCAAAGATTTGAGTTCATCTATCAGTAATGTCCATCAGAGATTGACTGAATGACCTATAAGAGTTGGTCCCTGAATGAGGAAATAGAAAGGAAAAACCTCAATCTTAACTTAGTAATTGATTGCTGATATAATAGAAAAATAATCATTTTTCTCAGTGTGCTCTACCACATCTTCTAGGATCCTCTGTTGTTGTTTTGAGTCTTATCAGTCATGTCTTTGTTGTGTCTCCATTTGGAGTTTTCTTGACAAAGACACTGTAGTAGTTCACCATTTCTTCTCCAACTGGAACTGAAGCAAACAGGGTTAAGTGATTTGTCTATGGTAACATAGTTGTTAAGTATCTAAGGCGGGATTTGAACTCATGGAGATGAGCCTTGCTAACTCCAGGTCCAGCACTCTATCCACTGTGCCTTCTCTGTTCCGCCTCTGTGTATTACAGTCGCCAGCCAATGTCATTCCCCCCGCCCCTTTTTTTGGAGGGGGGAAGGCAGGGCAAAAGTGGTAAACTGACTTGCCCAGGGTCACATGACTAGTAAGTATTGAGTGTCTGAAGCTGGATTTGAACTCAAGTCCTCCTGACTCCAGGGCCAGTGCTGTATTCACGCTGCCAATGTAATTTGACTTACCAATATAATTATCCCACTGCTGCCCTCTAACACTTCCATGGTTTTCTATCTGCCTTACAACTAAAAAATTATTTTACATTTTGTTTCCCCAAGAGTGTCAAGCATTGAGAGCAATTGTTGTCATGCTTTTTCTTTAATTCAATTACGAACATTTATTAAGCACCTACATCAGGTCAAGCACTATGCTAAGTACTAGAAATGCAAATAAGAAAAAAGAAAGATAGTCCCTGCTGTCAAAAAGTTTATAATCTAATGAGGGAACACAATGCAGAAAAGGAAGCTCGGAAGGAGGAGGGGGTCATGAGGAGGGAGGTCATCTTGTTCCATGGAGATCAAATCAAACAGAGTTACAGATAGTAAGTGGTAGCTGCCAAGTCCAGATCCTGCATTCTGTAAAGGAAAGCTTTGGGAGGAGTTCCGTGCTCATCCCCCAACCTTCCAATAAGAGGAGAGAGAAGACTGGGAGAGTTGGGAAGGTGTTGAGTATACAAAGCTGCATTAAACAGAATGTTGGAAGTTATTTCAAGTGATGAACTTATTTTGGGAAGGGGATTCTGTTATGTAGAGATCAGACCAAACAGAGCTGCAGATGGAAAGTGGAGAGGGTCCACATCCTGCTCTCTATAAAGGCATATATAACTTTGTGTCCTCAGAACTGAGCACATAGTAAGATTTCAATAAATATTTTTTATTCATTCTTTAATTCAATCCTCCTTGTCTCCTAGGCAAGACTGAATTTATAGTCGCTTAGGATTTCTGCTCAACACTATAATGCAGCTTCCAACTTGGCAGCAGTAAAAACAAAGTCAGTGGGTTGTTTTTAGTCACTAGCTGAAATTTAGTTCCATATGCATGATCTTTGGTCTTTTAAGTAACAGACCACTTCAAAGTTAAAACCTCTAGCTTGAAAATATGATAATTTCCCTTTCAATGTCCTCTGCTATAAAATGCAATCAGTTCCATGACTCTCAGGATAAGAACAACTAACAGTCTCTCCAGGTCAGCCTCTGTGGGAACAATGAAAGGACTGTATTTGCACAACTCAGCACTAATGCATGCAAAAGTCAGTTGACCAAGTCTTTAAAAGTTTGTTTACATTTGCCCTTCCATTGATCTCCAAATGGCTTTGTGGTATTAAAACAATTCAGAATTTCCTGGCTTGCTGTTTCTGGTTCTCTTTAATCATGTAAGTACAAGTCAGGCAATTCAGTGGTTTAGTATTAAAACGGTTGTTCTTAATGGATTTGTGACAGATGCCATCGGATTCTAGAAAAGTACTTTGATCCCAAATGTTCTGTGTTTATAGCAAACTCAGGAGGACTCCAGTCTTCGTGGTCTCAATGCTTACACCTTTCTGAGGCACCATGTAATGTAGATATTTAATAAAGACTTTGAAAATTTCTTCTTAAATAAAATCTTAAGCATTTTATTTAGGTGATTCAACATTTTTAGCAATTTCTCTTGAAATTGCTACTGTCTTAGAGATCAGATAAATAGAATCATCAAGGTATGTCAAGATTTCTGGAATGTTCTTGCTTCCAACTATTTTCTCCATCAGTTATTGGAATAAGTCATTGCTCCCAAGATACTTTGGGTCATGTACTCAAACTGATTAAATGTACCTGAGCAGATAAAAGCAGACTTCTTGTTTTCTGCCACTATGGGAATTTTACAGCAACCGCTGCAAAATTTCAGCACTGAAAAGTGCTTTGTAAGATAGTATTGAAATAGTTCAGATGATTCTTGGCATGGTGTTGTGATTTGATTCTTTTGTTCAGTCTATAGTCTACACATATTTATATCTTTCCATTTTTCTTCTTTATCACCACTATCAGTGATGCATGTGGGCTACTAAACAGTGTGATGAAGCCATTGACATCTTTGGTGCATGTTGTAGGCTAGACTTGACTCAGGCCATTTTGTTGTTCTGATTTGGGATGAGAATGATATGAGGCATTCATAGACCAGCTAAGAGTTAATAAAAGAAAGTTTATTTATCCATAACTTAGAAAAGATATCCAGGAAAGATACAGAATTGATTCATGTGGGCAGAGCTTCCTTGCCTGCTGTTGACCACAACATTTCATTGGTCAGAAGCCTGAAGAGCCCTTGATGCCTTGTACGTTTGTTTTTGTACATATGAAACCAGGAATCTGCCTCCATAGTTGAAGCCTTAATTCCATGGGGTAATTAAGTGTCAAGAATGGTTTTAATGCCTTTTATAGAAAAATTAGGATAGCTCAAGGAAAAGTTAATCTAGCCTTTGGGGCAGGGCCTTAGTAGATATTGCCCTCACTGTGTGGTAGTTTGGAAAGTTTCTCATCAAGATAAAGGAGTCACCTTCAGTTAGTTCTACAGTGGTTAGGAGTTAGTGACCTGGATATTATGACTTGCTTTGTAGAGTGAGAACATGCCTATCTTCTTGCTGAGCTTTTACCTCACTCACTTTTTCTATTCTTCAAGTACTGAAGAATTTTCAAAGTCAAAATTTTGAGGATATATTTATACAATTGGGAAGGAGGTACTGGTGTACTGTTCACTACCATGGTTCTACTCTATTTCCCATCAACGTCAGCATGGGCTTCATGGATAATTGAAATGTATAGGTACCAAGTACAATTTGGTGTTGGCAGAATCCTGCTAATATTTTCAATAGATTGATGTTTGTTCTGAGCAATACTGACATGCCTTGTTGTTGACACCAACTACTTCTTTAGGAAACTTTAAGCTCAGTTTTTGTCTCACAGATATAAATAGATGTTGTCACTAAGTTCACCATTTTCCAGACTTTTTCAAAATTATAAGATTTTTTTTCTCAAATGTCTCTAATAGAATGATAGGATGGATTATAATAGTAAATTGAGATTCACTATAAAGGATAGTATTGTATTATGAGTTTTAAATGGGATTGTGACAAATGAAAAGTTCTAGACAATTTTCTGGGTAATTAATCGTTTTATTAATTATGGTTAGTAAATAATTAATATTTCATTTCATTTGGCTGTCTCTCATAAGCCAAAGACAGATTATATGATACCTATATGCACTTGCAGAGTAAGTTTTCCCAATAAGTATCAATCATCTCTGGTTGGTTAACAATTAATGAGAATAATTAATATTATAATGAGAGATGTGCTTATTCTAAGGAGTAGATATGGACTATGGCTGATCACTCAGACCACCCCCACCTAGGGCAATCTAGACAAAGGGTGCACACTTCCACTCAGACCTGTGTTTACTAGAACAAAATGGACCATATTTCACCTACACCAAAATGTCTTTACTTTTTGAATAAATCTAAACTTTCCCAGTTGGGTGGGGTCTAAACAAGATTTAAGAGAATGCTAAATGCAATCTCATTATCAGCCCTGTTCTTCAGATGCTAATTTGACCTAGTAGATTGAATAAAGAAATAGGAAGAAAAAAAAATCCTGGATCTCTAGAATAGTAATTGATTATTGATATTAGAAAGAAATAATAATTTGTCTCAGGATTGATCCATAATTAACAGGGGAGAAAGTCTTTTTCACTCCTTTGGGGTTTGGGAGTAACTTCCTTCCTTGCTTCCATTGCTGTTTCCCACTGCTAGTACTACAGATCTCATTTTCCATAATACAAAAGCTTCATTCTCCTCACAAGTACACCCAAATTGAATAAGGCCATCTTCTCTTCATGTATGATAACATAAGGGCATCTTCTCTTCAGGTTATATCTCTGTCTTTATGTTTGGCTCCAGAAAGTGGTGCTCATAAATCAGGTAGAAATGATCTCCATTCTTTTGTCTCTTTATCTTTGCAAGAAGAATAGTTTTATCTAAGGTTTCATATCTTACCAGATCTGCTGTGAGATGCTCACCCTGAATCTTTGTGTACCTTGCAGTGCCTATGATAGAGCAAACATTTTAAAAAATGTTTTTGGGGTGATAGAGCTTGGTTTTTGTGAAACAGAATGATGAATGGACCCTCTCCCAATAGCTTCAACTCTTACATGACCTATTAAAATCATGGTTTGCAAGAGTTCATGTTTGTTTCTGTGCTAGAACACTATTAAGGACAAGCTTTAAATTAATCTAAACCAATAGATTTTTGAAAACTTGGGTTAATTTAATCCTGTCTCCCAGGTATGTTTATTCTTCTTCTGAGCCTCCATATTCACCCATATTATACTTTGGACAGCAATTCCTCTTTATATTGAAAGACATTTAGATTTAGGCCAACAGTTTGACTAGGCTGTAGAACCCACCAAGCCTTTGCAAGCATTTTTAATGTGTAGTATGCAGGCTATTGTCCTCCGAGACCACCACCAAAGAATTGATAGTTTTTCTTAGATATCTTCTGAGTCTGAAGCAAGTCTGTTGCACATTTAGCCCATACTTCTGTTTTCTCTTCCCAAAAAGAGCAAGAGATGTTTACTTAGAAGATTTCTCTCTTGTTCTTATGATACCTGTTTGCAAGGAGATGTCTACCCTGATCAAAATTCATCTGGAATTTTATTTCCTGTTCTGCATGCCATAGTTCAAGAAAGACATTAATGAGCAGGAAGTTATGAAGAATGACAGAATAAACTGTGTATGATTGTCTTAGAGAAAATACCAGGAGAGTAAAACATTAGGGTTTTTAATATTAAAAGGACTGTCATTTGGATTTGGGGATAGACTTTATTTATGGGATCCAGAATTTTAGAACTACCCACAAGTGGAATGGACTGCCCTGAAAGGTTGGGAATCCTTCTTTGCAGACCTTTAAACAGAAACTGAATGACAAATTGTTGAGTATTCTCTACGTAAACTGACGTCTCTTCCATCACTCAAATTCTGTTTCTATGATACATCAATGATCCCTTATGAATCTTAACTTCCACTCTATGGTGATACTTTAGATTCATCTTCCATATTTTCAGCGATTGTTCCATTGATCTATAGCGACAGGAAAGAAGATTAAGAACCAGTTTTGCAGAGACTAAACAAAACATATTTTTTTAATTTAAAATATTAAAACTTGGGGCAGCCAGGTAGCACAGCGAGTAAGAGCACCGGCTCCAGTGTTGAGAAGACCTGGAGATCGAATCCCGGGCTCAGACACTTAGCACCCACCCAGAAACACCTGGCCGTGTAACCTTGAGCAAGTTACTTAATCCCAATTGCTTAGGGGTGGCCAGGTGGCTCAGTGAGTAAGGGTACCGGCTCCAGGGTTGGGACGACCTGGAGATCGAATCCCGGGCTCAGACACTCAGCACCACACCCAGAAATAACTGGCCTTGTAACCTTGAGCAAATTACTTAACCCCGATTGCTTAAAAAAAAAAAATTAAAACTGGGAAAAATTAGAAAACCCCTCCCAAAAGTAAAACTGAAGTATTACTTTAAAAAAAGTCTGGACTGAAAGAAAAATCAGTGAATGTACATAAAAATACTTCATACATTACTCTGAAAATAAATTAAAAAAAAGAAAAGAAAGAAAAAAAGTTATTCCAGAATAAATCCAGAAAATGTGTTAGTGATAATAGAAAGAAGGAATTAGAGAGGGAGGAAATGGGGGAGGAAAAAAAGGAAAGGATGGAAGGAAGGAAGAGGAAGGAGGAAGAAAGGAAAAAAAGAAAGGAGGAAGAAATGGAGGAGGGAGAAAATAGAAGGAGGAAGGAAGGAAAGGGAAGGGAAGAAAAGGAGGATGGAGGGAGAAGGGAAAGAAAGAAGGAAAAGTTGGGCAAGGAAAATCTACTTGGTTACTGCTACATAAAACTACTTTATAATATGACTGACCTGAAAAAAAAGTCATTTTTCAGGTATTACCGGTAGACTTTTGCTATCAGCTTATGGTGTTAAGGGCATGGAGGCAGAGCTCAACTTTATTTCAGACCTCTTCTCTCTCATGGGAAGTGAGTTTTCCTTCAAACTCAGCTTGTCAAGAACAGTCTTTGATAGTTCAAAAATCAAAGTGTGATTATCTACTCTTCCCATCTTGCAGTGTTTCCAAGCAAGCTATTGTTTGTCTTTTTCTCTTTTGTTTTTCTTTTTCTTTTTCGTTTTTTCCCTAGGTGTGTTTTATCCAAAATTTATATGCCATGCTTCTACCATCAAGTGACCTTCTTCATCCTAATCACCTCAGCTTCAAGATCATCTCTGATGACAAAACTCTTTCTCTTTCTTGAATGTGGGATGCTCTCTGTCCCTTAGCATCTATTTGCTTTTTTTTAAGTAGTTTATTTATTTTTAGTTTTTAACATTCACTTCCATAACTTTCCAGTTTTCTCCCCCTCCTCTGCTCCCTCCTGAAGATGACATGATAAAGATAAGACTCTACACATACATTCCCATTAAACATACTTTCACGTTAGTCACATATAGAAGAACCAGAATGAATAGGAGAAACCGTGAGAAAGAACCAAATGAAACAAACAAACAAACAAGAAAATGTCTGCTATGCTCTGCGTTCAGACTCCGTAGTTCTTTCTCTGGATGTGGATGGAATTTTCCATCATGAGTCCTTTGGAATTATTTTAGATCTTTGCATTCCTTAACATCTATCTGTAAGACACACACACACACACACACACACACAATTTCAACATTTATGCCAACCAAAAGGGTCTTATTGAAAATAAATGGGATCTAAACTATAAAGGATACTTAAAGAGCAGAAGAACTAAAAACCGTTCAAATCACAAAAAAGAAAAGCAGTTTTGCTTGGAAGTAGAATAGATTCCTGCAGGGCTCACAGCACTACTTGCTTGTAGTTCCCAAGCCAGTGAACAGAATAAGATCAGATTAGATGTCTGGATAGGCAACAAAGTCTAATCTTTCTCCAGTATCCTCCCTGCTTGTCCAGCTCTCTTGTTCCTCCTGTTCCCTTTATTCCCTCTTTTTGAATGAAAGTGTGGGGTGAGCTTGAGGGTCAAGGTCAGTGGCTTCATGTCTCTCTCTCACCCAATGACAGGTTACACATTTAACTAAAGAATCTTCTAACAGTGGCATTTGCCATATTTTTTCCTTTTGATGATTTTCCTCTCACTAAACTTTAGAGCTGGCCTGGGTTGACTTAGTGAACAAATACATTTACTTCTTTCAACAAACTTACTCTTATCTTCCTCTTGGGTCAATAGGCTACTAACTTTTTATGACTATTATTCTAGATCAGACATGGAAGTTTTAGCACGATCCCAATATGGATCACCTTGCCAACTGAACTTTCTTTTTTAAACAAGTCAAGCCGAACCCTTTTTGAAATCACATAAATGCCATTACTTTAAATTCAATGTTATTTTCTTGTTACATCTAAATTGTCTTACTCTGCCCTTTCTGCACCACCTTCTCCAGCCATTCATATTAGCCAGTCTGATAGGATGAGGTAGTACCTAAGAGTTGTTTTAATTTGCATCTCTCTAATCAACAGTGATTCAGAACTTTTTATATGACTATAGATAGTTTCGATGTCTTCATCTGAAAACTGCCCACTCAAATCCTGTAATCATTTGTCAATTGGGGAATGACTTGTATTCTTATGAGTTTAACTCAGTTGTCCATATTTTGAGAAATGAGGCATTTAGCAGAGATACTTGCTGTAAAGATTGTTTCTCAGCTTTCACTTTCCTTTTTATCTTGGTTGCCTTGGCTTTGTTTGTGTGAAAAGTTTTTAATTTAATGTAATCCAAATGATCTGTTTGCATTTCATAACGCTTTCTATCTTTTGTTTGGCCATAAATGCTTCACTTCTCCACAGATCTGTCAGGAAAACTATCCCATGCTCTGCTAATCTGCTTATGATATCACCCTTTATGTCTAACTTGTGTGCCCAATTTGACTTTATCTCAATATACAGTGTAAGATGTTGCTCTGTGCCTAGTTTCTGAGACACGATTTCCCAGTTTCATCAGCAGTTTTTGTCAGAGTGAGTTCTTATCCCAGAAACTGGAGTCTTTGGTAAAAATCCTTTTTCTTTAAAGTTTTGAGTTCCATATTCTTTCTTTCCCTTTCATCCTCTATCCCCTTCCACTGAGAAGAGAAAATATTACATCAATTTTACATCTGTGATCATGTAAAACATGTTAATATTAGTCATATTCCCCCAAAAAAAGAAAATAAATTGAGAAAATTGTACTTCATTTTGCACTCAGAGTTATAAGTTATTACTCTGGACATGGAGAGAAATTTTTCATCAAGAGTCCTTTAGAATTATGATGGATCATTGTATTGATCAGATTAGCCAACTCTTTCATAATTGATTGTCATTACAACATTGTTGTTTCTGTGCACAGTAATCTCCCAGCTCTTCTCACTTCACTTTGCATTAGTTCATATAATTCTTGCCATGGTGTTTTTTTTTTCCTGAAACAAGTCCCCAATCCTTTCTTATAGCAAAATAGTACTCAATCATAATCATGTGGCACATCTTTTAAATCATTCAGCAATCAAGGAGGATCCCCACAATTTCCAGTTCTTTGCCTCCACAAAAAGAGCTCCTATAAATAAATATGTGTATGTGTGTGTACATTTTTTTATATAAAGGTAATTTCCCCTTTATTTTGATCTCTTTGGGATAAAACCTAGTACTGATATTGTTGGATCAAAAGGTATGAACACTTTTATAGTCCTTTGTGCCTAGTTCCCAGTTATTCTCCAGAATGGTAGGAGCAGTTCCCCACTCCACCAGCAACTCATTAGTGTTCCTATTTTTTCTTCATCTCCTGAAGCATTTGTCATTTCTGATAGGTATGAGGTGGAACCTTGAGTTATTGTAATTTGACTTTCTCTAATCAATTGATTTAGAGAAATTTTTCATGCAAGTATAGACAGTTTGGATTTCTTCTTCTAAAAACTGCCTGTTTAAATCTTTTGATTATTATCAATTGGGAAATGGCCCTTATTAAAAAAAAAAATTTAAAAAAACTGGCTCCTATGCTTAGTATATGTGTAAGAAATGAGTTCTTTATCAGAAAAACTTGCTATAAAAATTTGATATTATTTCATTGTATACAGTACCTTTTAGTATAATGTAATTTCCCTGATTATCTCTTACAAAGTTTTATTTTTGATTTTGCTTTGTCTGAGGTCATGTTTACTACCCTTCCCTTTTTTATTTTGGTTGAGGCATATTAAATTCTGTTCCAGCTTTTTATTTTAACTCTGCCTATCATCATGACTTGTATGTCTCTTATCAACAGCATATGGTTGGATTCTGGTTTCTAATTCATTCTGATATCTGCTTCTGTTTTATGAGTGAACTCATCCCATTCACATTCACAGTTATTATTACTAATTGTATATTTCTCTACATTCCATTTTCTTCAGTTTCTTTCTCTCTCTTCTCTGTCTCTCTTTGTCTTTTTATCTTGTATCTCCTCAAAATCTTGCTTCAAACTCGGAGTCTCCCTTAATCTTCATTCCCTTTTCTCTTCCCATCTTTCTCTTATCCCCTTCGCCTTTTATTCCCCTCTTGGATAAGTTACATTTCTAAACAAACCAAGTGTGACTTTTATATGAGAAAAATTTCCCCATTCTATTTGTCTTTTCTCCGTTCTCGCAGTGCATTGCTCTTTCTCACGCTTCAGTATTTCTGGAGACCATTCCAGCATAACTGCCACATATCCATGCCTTCTGTCAATGTAAACGCATTGTAACTGCTATAGTAATGATGAAGGTCTTCGGGCTACATGTATAATCTTCTCATATGTAAGCAGTTGTAACGGTTTAGCTTTATTGAGTTCCTTATAATTATTTTTTTTATATTTATCTGTTTTTGCTTCTCTTGAGCCTTCTATTTGAATGTCAAATTTTCTATTCAGTCTTTTTATCAGGAATGCCGGAAAGTCCTGAATTTCATTAATTATCCATTTTTCTCCTGAAATATCACACTCAGTTTATCTAAGTAGGTTTTTCTTGTTGTTACTCCTAGCTTCTTTGCCTTCCAGAATATCATATATAAAGTCCTCAACTCCCTAAATGTAGAAACCACTAAATGTTGTGTAATCCTGAATGTATCTATATGGAATTTGAATTGTTCCTGACTGCTTTCAGTATTTTCTCTTTGATCTAAAATTTCTGGAATTTGACGATAATATTCCAATGAGTTTTCATTGGGGATTTCTTCTGGGAGATGATTGGTGGATTCTCAATTTCTATTTTATGCTCCAGATCTAAGACGTTGACTAGGCTATTTTTTTTTTAAACTAGAACTTTCAAGTAGTCCCATAATTCTTATATTATCTCTTCTTAAATCTATTTTCCACACCAGTTGTTTTATATTTTACAATTTCTTTTATTTTTTTTACTTTGTTTTATTAAATATTTCATGGAGTCATTGACTTTCACCTGCTCCATTCTAATTTTTGAAGAATTTTGAAGAATTATTTTCTTCAGTGAGATTTTGTGCTTCTTTTTTCCATTTGGTCAATTTTGTTTTTAAGGAGTTCTTTTCTTCAGTGAATTTTAGTGCCTCTTTTACCATCAGGTCAATTCTGGTTTTTAAGTTGTTATTTCCTTCAGCATTTGTGCCTCTTTTTACCAAACTGTTACTTCTCTTTTTTATAATTTTCTTCTATTACTTTAATGTCTTTTCCCATTTTTTCCTTTACCACTTTTAGCTTTTTCTTTAACTCTTCCAGGAATTATTGCTGGACCTAAGTCTAATTATCATTTTTCCTTGAGATTTTGTTTTTAACTGTTTTCACATTTTTTTCTTCTTCTGAGTTTATGTCTTGGTCTTCCCTGCCACCATAGTAGCTTTTTTTGTAATCAAATTCTTTTCTTGTTAGCTTATTGTTCTAGCCTATTTCTTGCCTTTGTGCTTTATGTTAAAGTTGGACTCTGTTTACCTGGGTGTGGGAAGGTACTGTTCCAAGCTTTAGGCTTATGCTTGCTGTTCTTTTCAGAGATAGATCTACGGGTATGCAAGCTTTTGGTGCTTCCAAGACAGAGTGATCTGGAGAGGGGTGTGATCACTGTTCTCCTAATCTAAAGTCTGCTCCTTTGTCAGTAAGGGCCCCTAGTCTCTTGTGGACAAAAGCCCTAGAATTTCTCTTTGCTTCGACCAGGGCCCTTTTCCCCTTGGGATTGACCCCCAGCCCTCTTCTTCACAATGGAATTTTAAGCTAGAACTGGGCATGGGAAATAGAGTTGCCAGTTAGCAACAGTGATACTTCATGCCACAAAAGAATCCTCTGGAATTGCTTTCTGACCTTGTGTCAGAACTTCTTCCTATCTTTGAACTGAGAACTCCAGAAGCTGTTGCTGTTGCTTTTGTTCTGACCACTCCTGCCAGTACATCGGCTTCTTTTGTCTTGCCTGCATATGTGGTCCCTGGACAGGCCTTTACCCCTGTGTCACAGACTTTTCCTGAGGACTTCTTAAGTTTTCTCTGGCTGGAAAAGTGTCTCACCCTGACCTTTTGTTTGCTCTTCCACTCCAAAATTTGATTTGTGGGCTTATTTTAAAGGTGTTTGAAAGAGAATGTAGAGAGAATTCACCATCTTTGCTCTGTCCTCATGGCAATATTTTTAATATTAACATAACTGTGTGTCCAAAAACAGTATCTTGCCAATACTAATTTGTCTTTGCCTGCATGTACCTCAAAAGTTCCTTATGCACTCTCAACCTTGACATAAAAAAAGGAAACTCCAGGTAGCTGCCAACATCCGAGTGTAGGTATCCCACCCTCAGAAAGGTACTTTAGAGTATAACTTCCCTCCCTTGAAGTACATCTCCCCTCTGTAGGAACAGATCTCCTCTCCCTCTGGAGTACATTTCCCCTCTAACGTAGCATTTATCGCCTTCCCAGACACACACACACACACATAATATAATATCAACTTGTATTAGGTCCCTTCTTCCCTTCTACCCTTCTACTATTCTTACCTCTTATTTGTCAATAATACTCAAGATTATACTGGCCCCATTTTTATGACATATTATTCATGACATTCAAACTAATTAAGGCATTTGTTTACTCTAATATCTCTGATTGGGCCACAGACCTTTCCTTAGACATAAATTGGATCCTCACACATGGACTTTCCCTTTAGACAATCACAACTTGGACGCTGTGATCCTAGTCATCAAAAGAAAGAATCAAAAGCAGAACCTTTGTCTTCACAGGAGGACCTCCTTTATGCCACGAGACTGTCATGAGACAAAAAGGCTGGAGTGAGCATTGAGGCAATGGAAGACTGAATCATGGCATAGGAGGCTGAGATTTAAAAAAAAAAGTCTTTGGCTCTATGAGCATTTCGGTTCTTTTGCCAGCTGCTCCTCCCAAAAACTGTTTGTTCATAAATGCTATAATATAATGTTAGTTTGTTACTCTAATGTTTCCAGTAAACTGAATTTTACTTCAGTCACAATGAGAGATTGATAATAAGGTTAGGCAGAGAAATCAACCTCGGTGTTAAGTGTTAAGACTTTCCTGAGTTGGAACTTGAAGGAAGCCAGGGAAAGCAGTAGGTAGACATGAGGAGAGAGAACATTCTGGACATGGGGGATAGTCAGAGAAAATGCCAAACTAGTATTTTGTCATGACAAGACTGATACTAATCCTGCCTTGAGTTTCATTGCCATCTACCAGGACTTACTTTAATTTTTGGGAATTTCCTGTGTGAAACTATGATTGATAAAGTGGGAACCTTGTGGTCAATGCACTTCTAACAGAATTTTAAGACTCATCCTTTTTCCTGGGTCACTGAAGTTTTCTGCCCCCCCCCCCAGCTTTCAGGTCTCCACCAGAATCTACCCTCCTCCAAACATACCAAATTCTCTTCCCCACCAGGATTAGGACCTTTCCTCCCAGAATAAGCATTATGGAGCCCCTTAAAGTTTTCTGAAAAAAAGAGAAGTGTCACAGGAGCATAAAAGCACATTAAGAAGATTGACATGACAAGGCTCAACCAAAAAGTATTTCCTTTTGTGATGACGATATTTTCTTCTCTGGTTAGTGATCGGTGGTATAAAGGGACGATGGGGCTCATACGGGATAGGCAGTGTCATTTCAACTTGGAAACAAGTGAGTAGCAGGACTCCAAATCTACAGTGATTTTCCATTTATCTTCCACAAAAAGACAAAAAGGAAGTCCCACGTGAATGAGGAGCAAATATGCAGCAAGTCCATCTCCACTTTTTCTCTGTCGTTTCATTCCAGTGTTTATGGGGATGTGTTTTTTCATGATGTTATGTAGGCACCACATTAATTCACTTTTCCAACCCAAAGGCTCGAAAGAACACAAAAGTATTTTTATTGTGACCCACATCCTAAGAATTGGGTTTGTTACCAAAAAAAAAAAATCTGCCATCTCTTTTTTCATGAAAGCAAAAGTTGGAACCAGAGTTAAACGTCCTGTCTAAACGCCAGTCTCCTTAAAATATGTAGCAAGGAGGACCAGGATTTTCTATGCTGATAAAAATGTGCCATTGGATAGGATGAGTACAATGTATACCCAATGAGTTCAGAATATGGGAAGACGTCTCTTTCTCCTGACATACTTTCAGTTCAAAAAGTGACCTGTACATGGTATGGTTCCAGCTTCAAAGGCTACATGGAGAAAGTTTCAAACCCCAAACTTACATATGTTACTCTTGCACTCTCCTCCTCTGCTTTGAACTCATGTCTGAGGGATTTGGGGTGTTGGGACCCCAGGAATGGCAAGACAGAGGTGCCTGGAATGACTTCTCACACTCAAACCTTCTCTTAATCAAGTGGCAAAGAGTTTATTGTAACACTTTAGCAAAAGTGAGAAAGGGTCCTTATGGGAACCTGTGAGAGCCTGAGGATGGTGCTGGGGTTTCTATGGAAAAGGGGCATGGGAAAGGAATGCCAGGGACACTAATTAGGTAATCTAAGGGTCCAAGCGTCCTTGGAAGCTATGGCTGAGAAAGTGTAGGGAGTATGGTAGACATTGAGGGAGTGGCCAGAGGCATTGGGACCTTGGGAGAGTCCTTGGACCAGCCGGGACAAAAATCCTTGGAGCAGCCTCTGTCTGTTCTGATAAGAGAAGGTGCTCTGCAACAAGAGAGAATTTTCTCACAGGGCTGGGGCCTGCCAAACAATCAGGAGGCTTCCAGTGTTCTCAGGGCTGGGGCCTGAGCACCTCATCATTGACATAGAGTGAACTGACCGAGAAACTTGCCTATATGCAGAAGATAAAGCAAGGACCGTTCACGGAGAAGTAATACAGAAGCCGGATAAAGCCCTAAGGCACAGCGTCAGGGGGACTAACGTTCAGAAGAGCTCAGGCTTGGGAGGAGAGCTATCCAGAAGAGGTGTGTGGAGCCATCTGGGGAAAGGAGGAGAATCAAAGGAGGAGGGGGGCTGCTGCTTGGAAGAAACGGGATGATGGCGGAGAACAAGCCTAAGGGGCTGCTGCTCCCTTCACTTTGGGCTTCTGTTTGCTTGACCAAGGAGAAGGCCGTGGCCCCAAGCTAACACTGAAGCAAATGTGGCCAGGACATACAGGGCCTCATAGTACCTGCCTCTCCCTGCTCTGTACTCAGCTGTACAGGTGTGTACCTGCTTTGTATTTCTGTGATTACCTGACTTCTCAATAAAGGAAGAAAGCTCCTACATTCCCTCCTCATCACTCTCACAGAAGTTAGTCCAGGGAAAGTTGCTAGTTAAAATAACTAATTATAGAAATGGTAACAGGCTTTAAGCTTAGAGTTTTCCTCTGAAAGGGGGAAAGTAAAAAGGTATCCAAAGAAAAATATGAATCAGGTATGGAATGGGCTGTTTATTCCAATACAGGAAGAAAAAGGAAAGGAATATATAAATTATAGGCCAGTAAGCTTTGCTTTGATCATTTGGAAAATTTTAGAATGGATCATTAAAGAAATTGTTATTGAGTTTCTAGAAAAAAAGGTATTTAGCATACATTATAAGAGGCCATCATTGCTTTATTAGGGATAAAGGACATCCAAATACATTATTAATGGAACTGTGTATTGACACAAATATTTGGGGAGACAATTTAGAATTTTTTAATAAGGTGACTACTATGTTCATACCTTTTGGGAAAGTAAGAAAGGAAGGAAGGAGAGAAAGAAGGAAGGAAAGAAGGAAGGAAGGAAGGAAGGAAGGAAGGAAGGAAGGAAGGAAGGAAGGAAGGAAGGAAGAAAGGAAGGAAGGAAGGAAGGAAGGAAGGAAGGAAGGAAGGAAAATAAAGGAAAGAAGGAAGGAAGAAAATTTTCCTAACTGGTAGCTCAGACAGTGCTTAGAACTCTTCATCTAAATTAAACCACCTAATGCCAAAGAGAAAGAATACAAGTTAACTTTGGGGGCCATTATATTGGTCCCTAGGTTTAATATAAGCTAATTATCATAACAGCATTAAAATGAAACAAAATGCATAATATTATAAAGAAATTAATTATATTGAAATACAGTTTTCAAATCATTTTTTAAAGAATCAAGTTCATATACTCCAAAGTTAAAAAAAAATCTCTGCTCTCAGGAATTCTTAGAATGTGGGTTTAAGAATGTAGGAGTCATTTGAGGTCATCTTGAAGCCCTTTTTCTAACATAAAGACAGAGTTTGAAGTTTGTACTCCTTCGATTGTGGCAGATGGGAAATACTATGGTAGTTCAGAGAATGAATGGCATAGAAGGAGAGATTACACAAGCTTTTGTTCTGATATCAGAACAAGGACAGGATTTTCCTGCACCTTGAAAATTGGGGCTATCTGCATTTTTAGATTCTACTTTCTGCGTGTTCCTACCCTCTGGAAGTGTTGAACATTCACCATAGCATATAATTTAACTGATTTCAAAAGTCTACAAATATGTACTCTGCAAACTAGGATTTTCTTGGCAGCTTTACATAGTGGGGAGAGAGAGGTCTCTTTGGAATCTGGAATGCCTGTTAGAGTGAAATCTCACTCTTGATACTCATTAGCTTTGTGACCATGGACTAGTTGCTTTATCCATAGTAAACCTCAGTTTTATTCAGGTATACATTGTTTAAATAATATTGTAGTACCTCAATTACACGGATCTTTTTAAGACGCAAAATGTTTTCCACACTTATTGATGCAACATGACTTGGAGAATAGAACACTGGGTGTGGAATCAGGAAGACCAAGATTTGATTGACGTACGTAGCCACTAGTCACAAAACCTAGAGCAAGTCATGTAATCTCTATATGCCTCGGTTTCTTATCTGTAACATGTTAATGTTCATAGCATTTATTTCATAACGCCATTGGGAAGATCAAGGGGAGTCATAATATATATAAAGTTCTTCAGAAATCTGAACTTATGAAATACAGTAGGCCTGTGTTGTGACTACCCCTACAGGGACAGGAAATTCAAGTGAACACTACCCCAGATCTTACAGTTTGTTGATAACTTTTTGCCTTTGGCTCTCCGTTGATTTCTGAAGTGCAGAAACCAGAAGAGTGTTCAGCAACTGGGACATAACAAGGAGTGTGTGAAAGCAAGGTTGAGATGACTTGCAGGATGGGCACCATCCCATTCTTCTCTTCGTTACCTCATGACCTTTTGACTCTGTTGTGAATTGTGGGTTGGGAAATTTAGGCACAACTTGCTCCAAAGAACGGATGAGGCTTTCTGGTAAGGTTATAGAGAAACAAGAGAGAGCTTTGCCTTCCTTTTCTCCGTTGTATGGTCAAGATGGAGTGACAAGGGTCATGCCTTGGAACATGCTCAGAGTTGTCCTTCCTATTTCCAACCAACAAGGGTGCACTAGAGTAGAATTGGTGTGAGTGGGAGGTGATCAACTCTCTTGCTTCTTCATGTGGAGTAAAGTTAAAAAAAACCTGAGTTTTGACATCGTGTGACAAACTTGGTATGTTTTCTTGGAACCTCCTTTAGAGAGACAGGGCATTGAGTAAGTTCCAAGGAGACAGAAGTAGCAGCCCACTTTCATATTTTTACCCCTGCAGTTGTCAGGTTGTGATTGTGTTGGTTTTGTTGCAGTATATTAGACTCAATGTAAAGGGATTTTGTGATGATCAATGGTATTCCTTTCCTCTGAGATTGATTTCCCCAGTATGGACTAAGCTGTGAAAGTTTTCACCTTGGCCCATGACTGTCTTTTCCTTTCCTAGGAAGACATTTCAACATCTTCTTAGGATGGACATGACTAGGCTAGGAGGAAATTTTGTGAGTTCAAGAGAACTGGAGGCCTTGGGTTGGTCCTCAGATTGGAGCTGGCCAGCAGTAGGGAAAAAAAGCTTTTGCATTGGAGAGTAAAGTCAAGTCAACAAACATCTGCATATGCCAGGACTAAGAAAAGCATTGACCCAAGCCCGACTTTTTGGCCACCAGATACGTCCGTAAAGGTGTGAAGATAGAGTAAAATCAAGGTGAAATGTAAAGTGCCTAATCAGCAATCCTTCAAACTGGTTTATGTCCTAACGGTATTTAAGTATCAGCTTCCCAGAAGAATGATGTGGCTAAGTCACTGAATACTCTTTCAAGTTGTTCCATTAATAAGTACTGTCTTTTATATTTGGCATTTCTTCTGTGTGCAAAAATAAACTAACTATCCAATACCTAATTCATGTTGTGTACCAAGCAACTCTGCCCTTCCTTTTTGGGAAACCCTAGTCATGACATATAACTTAAGTGTAAGTAAATTTTCCCATAACACATTGCAATGGAGGCTAGGGGAGATGGTTAAAAAGCCAAAGGATGTGGAAAGAGAACCTGCCCCCTCCTCTAATTAGAGACCAAGCTCTCCAGGACAAAAACATGACCAACTGTACACCTGAGTCCAAAACAGACTCCCATAATTAAGATTATGGAGGTAACTGCACGAAACTCCAACGCCTGTGAATCTAGTAGTAGTTCTTCCATATTAAGAGAGGTTAGTTCAATACTCATATCTCCATTAAGTTGATGGATGACACTTCTTCCATTCTCAAGAGGCCTGAAATGAAAGCAAGAAGTCAATTCTACTGCTCATCACAGGCAGCTCAGGCAGCTGTTTCCTTTCAAATGATTTGTTCCCCAATCGCTTACCATTATTGTTATTACTTATGAACTTTCTCTCTTTATATTAAATAAAATCTAAAAAGTCACTAAAACCTTATTGAGTATAATTAATGAGGGCAGTGGGTAGAGATTTAGCAAGAGGTTTTGATCTTATTTTTAACTTATTAAGGACACATCAGTGCTTTAGCAGCTAACGGAAAAGGAGAGATGAAGAATAGACAGTGATCCCATTTTAAAATCCCCAAAGCAATGATAGCATATACTAAACTGTTGTACTGATGTCATTTACCTAGATAAGCACAACTTTCTGTAAACAAGAAACTTTACAAGCAGATATAAACACTGCGGTATATATTATGTGCATGAATTTCTAGATCAAGTGCAGATATACCCTTGGAGGCAGGGAAAGAAGCCAAATCCAGGAGAGGGGGTGATCCATGCTCTCCAAAGGACACCCTCCCACTAACCCTCCGAGAGCCTAATGACAAGCAAAGAAGTACTTACTGCCTTGTTTCAGCTACTTAGTTGACACCTTCTTCCAGTTCAAGTTTCTTTTGAGCCTTGCCCATCTTTGTTGAGAAATAGAACTTGTGATCTTCTGTTGCTGATGCAACAGGAAGGGGAGGAGCTAATGACCATATATAAGGAGAGGCCCAGGCAGGAGAGAGCAAAACGGAGAAATGAGAGCAGGACTCTTGTGGTGGCAGAGTCGAGAAGGAGAAACTCGTGGTGTCCCAGCACTCTGTTTGTCTGCTCTGCCTGTGTTGATGTTTGCTTGTGATGCTTTGTACAGAAGCCCTGGGACCTCACTGAAAGCCCTGAAGGAGGATTTTCTGGTTGTATGTGCACAGAAGTCCTGGAGGAGGGTTTTGGAGGTCCTGGGACTTTACTGATGATTTGAATTGACCTCCTGGATCTTCTTTGTGGGTCTGTGTTGATTTCTATGTTGATGATCTGTGTTGAGTTGTCAGACCTTGTTGGTGGGTCTGAGTTGATTTCACAGCCAGATAGTGAATTGATGATGGTGCTGGCAATATGTATGAATGTTATTGTGGCTCTGTTAAGCTTTGTCTTCCCAGAAACAGGAACTGGGAAAGATCTGAGGTGGACTGGACACTGTCTACTTCATTGTGGAATGAGAAGTGGCGGAGAAAGTAGACAAGGAGCTGGATGAGGAGCTGAGAGCTGCCTGCCTTTGAATCCAGCTTACAGTTGGATAGATTCAGGCAGGAGCTGGACCCATAAAAATAGAACCATGGAATGTGACAACCAGCCTTGAGTCAAGATGAAAAGACCTCTTCTTGAGTACTTACTGCTGACGGAGAAGATTATGATTTACTGTGATTCAAACTAACCTCTGCAGTGTTTTTTCCCTTATTACTGGGCACAGCTTGTGGAAAACACAAAACTTTGTTATCAAGTCCACTGACTCTTTTTTTCCAAGGTAACCATTTCAAAAATTAGAATCTCACCATTGAGAGGGACCTCAGAAGTCACAAAATCCAATTCAGTTTTGAACAAGAGTCTCTGCCACATCACATATACCACTGAGAAAGTGCTTGTGGCTTGATGAACTCAGGAAAGGCAGAATCCCCACCATGTTCTAAGGCAGCCTAGTCCACAGTTAGAAAATTCTAATTGGTAAGAAATTTTCAAGTCTATATTGGTCTTTCTATTGCTCCCACCAAATAATCCTATTCTTTCCTCTGGGGCTAAGTGGAACAAATCTAATCATTCTTCTAAGTGGCAGCGTTTTGAATGTTTGAACTATAATGTCACTGCTAACGGTATTTTTCATTTCCAGATCTTTCAAATGATCATCAAATGCCATCAGCAAAAGGACCTTTAATATTCTCATTGCTGTCCTCTTAACACTCTATGGTTCAGCAATGTCATTTCTAAACAATAGGGTTTGGAACTAAATACTTTATTTCAAAATCTTTGTTAAAAGGGAAAAAGAAGAAAAGAAGTAAATCAGAAAAGTAAGACTATAACTTTTTGTTAATGAATCTATGTTACATCACAGTCACTTTAACTCATACATTCAAGACTGAAAACCACAGGACAAAGAAAAATAATCACAATTTATTAGCTACAATAGCCACATCTGATAATATATACCATGTTTTGTCAGAGTAGTGTACCACCTCCCTATGGGAGGTGACAGGAGAGAAGGGATGGCCTGCTTCATTACATATTAATCAGAATCTTTATCTTTTAAAAATTACTAAGTTCAGATGACCTTTACTATTATTTTCATTTAAAGTGTTGTCATTTATATATTGTTGTCTTGGTTCTGCTTGTTTCACTTTGCTTTGGTTCATATAATTTGCCCACTAAAAAAAACTCCTCACATTCATAATTTATCCCTCTAAATTATTCCATCGTGTTCATATACACTATGTATAGTATATGTGTGTATCCAGTTCCTACTCAATAAATACCAGGTTTTGTTTTGCTTTGCTTTTTTTTTTGCAGTTCTCTTTGAACTACTACTGCTAGGCACATAGGTCTAAAACAATGAGCTGTTCTCCTCTCTCAGTTTGTCTTGGAGGAGCCATGGAGCTCCATGCAGTCAAGACCAAGTAGACCTCAGAATGCTGTAAACTTTTCCAATCCCAGTGTGTGGGTTTCATTCACTCAACTATACTTCTTGGTTAATAAGAGAGTGGCTCTACTTCAGCATTCATGGAGGGAGGTTTGCAGTGATAATGACACAAAGAAAACATCACTGAACAGTGGAGAGACAATGAGGTGTGGAGACATACAGAGAGTGTCATGGCAGACTGAGTATAAACAGGAGAAGCCTACAGCTCATCTATCAGACCTGGATGGCCATGGTAACCCAAATGGCAATGGTATGATACACAGATTGCTTTGATTGTTTTTTTTTCCTAAACAGGAAAAGAGATACCACACAATGTAAAGAACAGACAAAAGGGACTTTGTGAGCAATGAAAAGCAATTCATCCTGAAATAACTATTTGGAAAGCTCTCACATCTTTTCATATCGAGTGTTGTCTCCTTTTACCAGCAACTCTTTTGTTCACTCCCAAATAATGATGGGAGTTGGGGCAGGGGAGAGCATCATCAATAGTTTTAAGTACCTACAGTGCTAATAATGGAAGTCCCTAAAGGATGTATAATGTTTATGGAGATAAGAGAACTTTAAAACACTGAAAGAAAATAATTATGACCTCCCAAAACATTATGACATTTGAAAGTTTGTTGACTCTTGCATAATAAAGCTCATTATGGGATGTCTCTGGATAATTAAATGGTAGTTGTAAGGAATATCCAAAACAAATAACCAGAACTTCTCTATAGGTACAATGGAAAGGCTTGAATATCTTCTATATTTTGGATATGATGCCATCTTCCCAATGATCTTACTTGGACTCTGGTTATAGGTTTAGTTGTATTGAAAAGTTGCACATATGTAACTAGTCTAAGGACCACCTAACAGCATTATAAGGCACTGAAAAAGAGAAGTGGTGTGGGAGTTCCCTTTGTTCCTCAATTGTGGAGCCAACAGAAAACTTCATAAATGCCCTGAAAGCATGGTTGGCCTGGATATATCTTTTGTTTCAATATTAGCTGCTACTCTCAAACTTGTATGTGGAAACTGGATCCTGAGTTGCTTGAAAATAATGGTCATGTGCTTTGGAAAGGTCCGATACTGTCCTTCCCACCTCCAGATGATGCTTGGGCACAAAAAGCTTGTCAGAACATCATACTTGAATAATTCTGCAATATCTATTTTCTATAGCATATCTCTATTGATGGTGCAAGCATATTGTGCCTCCCCCTTGGTTTCCTGAACTATTTCTGAGAGTTTTTATATCTAACTTCATACCAATCCCAACTCCACAACTGTAAAAAGATAATAAAGAGAGCTTTTTTCTAAAGATGTATGTGTGGCTATGTGTGGCCAGAGGCAGACAGTGGAACTTGAGATGACCTTCAAGTTACTGTAGCTGTTCACAGCCTAGCTGAGTAAGAGATTACAAACTTGTGAGGTTTATTGGTGTAAATTTATTCATTTACTGTCTCAGAATTGCTCATATTACTGATTATTTCCTGTGTGCATGTGTATGAGTGTGTGTGTGTGTGAAGGCAAATGTCATACAACGTCTAGAGTCTATATAGGCAGTCTTGAAACCAAGGAGAACTGATTTTGTGATTCTGGCCAAGTCACTTAATGTCCAAGCATTCTTGGCAACTATTTAAGGCTATAGGTTATAAAGAAGATGCTGACCTACATTAGCAGAAGGAGTTTACTCAACTGGGAATTCCCTGTAGCAACAAACTCACTGTTTCAGTCCCTAACCCTAAGGTAGATAGATACAAAGGTAAACAGAGACTAAAAGTGAGCACATAGACATAATTTTAATTGATTAATGAAATAAATATTTTTAACTTCATAGGATATAGCACTTATCATCTATATGCTAATGTGTACTGCCTAATATATATGTGTACATATATATGCTATGTGTTTACATATTATTCTCAAGAAATTAGTACCTTATAACATACATTATATAAAGTTAAAATTATTTCTGTGTATGACTTATTGAAAAAACATTTCGTTGTATTATATATTTTGTAAAACTGAAAATTGTGTCCGTGTATGAGTTGTTGAAAAAATGTGTATGTGTGCACATGCACGTGTGTGTGTGAGAGAGCATGCACACATAATATTATACATTTTGGGAATAAAGAAAGGGGCCAGTTAGTTTAAGTATACACATACATTTCACCTTCTTAGCTTTGTTAGTATGCCTATCACATTCATGGTCCCTAGAGTCACCTCATTTAACTCTGAATTTATCCAATCAGGCAAACATAAATAATTCAATCCGATCATTTTTGCCTTCCTGATTTCTGTTGTTCCTTATTCTCCACAGTCAACATCATTTCAAAGTTAACAAAGCCAATTTCTTTTCATTCATTCCTAGCAATGCTCACCAGGTTGATGACCTGGAACTTTGGCTGCTTCTTTGGGGCCTTACTGTTATTCTATTTATACCCCAATTGACATTCTCCATACAGACTTTCCTTTTGGTCAAGTCTCTGAGCATTACTTCATTACCTATGTTTTATAAATTTAGAAAGGTGGGGTATTTAGGACAGGCCAAGGAAAATGCAATTAGATACATAGCAAGCTGTTGTACTATTTTAATGTAAAAAACAATATGCATTCTAGAGTGCTGCTCTTCTCTCCCCAGAACTGATAAAGAAAAAATAAAGATAATTAAATCTCATGCCAAATATTTTTATATTTTATATACTTTTATAATATATACTTATAATGTATCCTACAATGTGTGCAAGTATCTTAGGGTATGTTCATATCTCATTACTATCTCATTTATTTGTATCTTTAAAGTCATTTTTTAAATGATTTCATTTCTACATATTTTCAATAATTTTAATTGCACTTATTTGACAGTGTGGATACTGAATTTTCCTTTTTTTCTCTTCGCTTTGCCCGAACTATGAAAAACCAAATAGGACACCCTGGGTTACCTCAAAACAACTCTGGCTTTAGGTTCATGCAATCATATTGAAAAAGTTAATTTACTATTCTGGTCTTATTTCGTTGCTTCTAAATAATGTGGTCTGAAAAAAATATTCAAAAATTATTAACAGAAATCCATATGTAGAGATAACAAAATGGCTTTAGATGTCATTATGGTGTTTGCTTATTAAGGCATGCTAAAAAATAATTCCTAAGCTATTTAGTTGAATTGTCAAACTGGTTTCCTTTAGGAATTTCTTGAGGATTCTTTAATTCTGGTCATTTTGATATATCATTATTTGAATACAATCATCCTGTAAGAATGAGAGCTAAGATACTTTTGTGTGACCAAAAATATGTGTGTGTGTGTGTGTTGCTCAATCACAATGTTTTGGAAAACCCATTCTGAGCTCTAAGTGATTCATTAAATAAGCACTGGCAATTCCTTCTTAGCTAGAAAAAGTAGCGGGACTGAAGTTCACCTTCCCTGTATGACACCCACACTAAGTGGCTGACTCTAGAAAAGTCCTTTAACCTCTCAGTGTTCCAGACAACTTTCTACACCTATCAGAGGCATAACATTTGTTGGTTTTCAATGACAAAAGGAGTTTCCTTAAAAGGGAATTACCTGAAATGAAGGGATAGGTCCAGACTAAAACAAGAATTTTATCTTAAAGTTAGCAAATACTTTTGTGTCTATTTCCACAAGTTACACTTGTCAAAAGTAAAGTAAATCACAAAGAAACAGAGCAGAAACACCACCAAGATATCTGGGTTTCAAGAAGAAAAAGAAAATTCATAAGCAGATGCATTATATGCCTTGGTGAATGTTTTTGAATATTGGGATTTTTTGAGGTTTTATTAGAACAGATATGTTTTCATTAAAGGATACCTTATAAATTTCATAAAGTTACTAGGAAATTAGAAAATACCATAAATGAAAATAAAATCTCTTACAAATAATAAAAAATATAATGTTTGACTAGAGATGGCGTCAAAAAGCTATGAGAATAAGCAAGAACGAGACACTCCGCCATACCGCATTTTTGAAGAGAGGAAAAGGTGAAATAACTTTATTATTCCTAAAATCATAGGATCATTGATGTAGTACTAGAAGAGCCCTTAAAGGTAATGAAGTCCCACACTTTCATCTTATAGATGAGGAAACTGAGAAACAGAGTTTAAGTGACTTGATTAACTTTACAAAGTAAATAAAAGTTCTTTTTTTTTTTTTTTTTTTTGGAAATAAGAGTCCTGATTGGAACCAAAGTCTGATTCTTACTGTACATAATTATCCTGTGGGTAATAATAATTAAACTCTGGTATATCTGAATCCCTGTGATAATGAGCCACGTTATAGATGACCACTGATTTTAAACCCTTCCCCTAATCAATGCTGTTCCTCTAGATGAGAAGACCAATTGTCTAGGTCAGAACTAAGTGGATTTAACTTTGTAATAGCATGGTCATCTTTTTTTTTTTTTTTGCAGTCTGTTATATATTTAATATATATCGTACAAAAGTTTTTATTTTTGAGATGAATTATTTTCATTTTGAAAGTAAATGTTAACTATTTTGATGTATTCATGTTATATAGCATCTATACATATGTCTTTCTGAAATCCCAATTTACAAAATGTCTTTGGCATAAGCATGATAAATTTCAACCCATCTAATTTCTAATGTGGCTCATTTAAGTCAGTTCCTTTTTAATATACTTTTTCATGTGCTTTTTTCTTTATTTTTTTAAAGTATTGGTTTGTGGCTTTATTGGCATAATAAGTTACTAGTGTGGAAATTCCACCCAGAGATGCAATTGTATTACAATGTATTAGCATTTATTAAATTCTTACTATGGGCCACAAATATGCAAACAAATGTAAAAGGTGAAATAGTCCTTGTTCTCAAGGAGCTCACATGCTAATTGCGGGAGATAATACATAAAAGAGAGTTCAGTTTTCTAGGTTGATGGAAAATTTCAAAAGTCCCAAGATCACACAGTGACAGGATGAATAGAAAGGCTGAGGGATACTTAAAATCCATTATTGTACCGAATGACTGTGGAAAGGGTGAGAACATTGGGATAAAGTGACAGATAGTAAAACTTCATGGTCTTTCATCTTATTGCAAGGATTAGACTTCCATGGAATACTGTTGAAGGGATCAATAATGTCACTTTTCTCACCCATCCTATCCCTATCCCATGAGGTATGGGTAGCCTATGGTCACGAGAAGGAGCAAAGGAGAGGCAAGGGGGAGCAACGAAGGAAAGTTGCAATTGTGGCATTTGCTTAGAGTACTGAGAGATTAAATAATTTTCCCAAGTCACATACATGGCTTGTATAGGTAAAACCCAGGACTTCTTGACTGCAAGACTGGCTTCTACCCATGATGCCATGTTCCCTCTTGTCTTAATGCAAGTTAAAGCTACGAGCGACTTTGCGGACACCCTGTGTTACAAAGGCAGATTTTTTTTTTATTAACAAGTATGCAATTTGCTCTTCCTTGAGAGGTAATATTTTAATGCTACAACATAAAATATGGAACAGATTATTTGATTATTTTAGGGAAAAAACAAATTTAATTACTTCCTTTTGCATTTTATGAGTCAACTAAGGTTTGAATTTGTGGATATATTATTTTGTGATGATTCTCATATTTTAGATAAAAAAATTAAAAGCAGTAAAAAGTTGTTCTATAAAAGCAGAATGATCATATATGTGTGTGTATGAGTGTGTTATTCGTGTACAAGCATATCTCACTTTATTGTGCTTTGTAAATATTGTGAGTTGTTCTTTTTTTAAATAAATTGAAGGTTGTGGCAACTTTGCATCAAGCAAGTCTGTTCTGCCCTTTTTCCAACAGCATATGCTTATTCATGGCTCGGTGTCACGTTGTAGTAATTCTCACAATATTTCAAACTTGTCCATTATAATTATTGTGTTTGTTGTGGTGTTTTGTGATCAGTGATCTCTGATGTGACTCCTGTAATTGTTTTGGGATGACACAAACCACACCCATAGAATATGAAGAACTTAAAATAAATGTTATGTGTGTTCTGACTGTTCTACCAAAATCAGCCATCCTCCCCCCTCTCTCTCTGTCTCTCTCTGTCCTCTCTCTGTGTCTCTGTCTCTCTCTCTCTCTGTCTCTGTCTCTCTGTGTCTCTCTTTGTCTCTGTCTCTGTCTCTCTCTCTCTCTCTCTCAAGTCTCCCTATCTCCTGAGATATCACAATATTGGAAATTAGACCAATTAACAACTTTCCAATGGCCTCTAAGTATTCAAGTGAAAATAAGAGCCAATCAATGTAACAAACTTCATTGTTGTCTTATTTTAAGAAATTGCTGTAATCACCCCAACCTTCAGCAATCACCAACCTGATAAGTCAGCAGACATCAACAATGAGGCAAGATCCTCCACCTGCAAAAAGATTACAACTTGCTGAAGGCTCAGATTTTGGTTAGCATTTCTTAGCAATAGTTTTATACTAATATATGTAAGTTTAAGATATACATTTAATAGATTACAATAGAGTGTAGGCATAACTTTTATATGCTCTGGGAAATCAAAAAAGTCATGTGACTTGCTTAATAAATATGTTTTATTGTGGTGGTCTGGTAATAAATCAAAAAGCCCTCCAAGGTGTACCTGTTCTGTGTGTGTCTGTGTTGGAATGTTTTTCAGCAGATGTTGTCTATCCAGAGCTTTTTAAATTACCCACAATTTAAGAAACACTGTCTAGAATTAGGTTTTGCTTATGGAAGCTGTGGGCCAGGATTGGGGAACCTGCAGCCTCAAGGCCACCTGTGACGTTCTGGGTCCTTGGGTACAGCCTTTTGACTGAGTCTAAGTTTTATAGAACAGATCCTTTTATTAAGAGGATTTGTTGTGTGAAGTTTGGATCACTGGAAGGGTGGTACTTGAGCACCTAAAGGGTCCTGTGTCTAGGCCATTAAGAATAGAATGGATGAAGAATGCAAATGCTAATGGTGATTTACTTAAAGCAATTCAATTCATGCAGTTAACATATATTCAACGGTAGAGAATAACATTGTTTCTGAAATGATTATAGCTATAATGGGGGGTGGAGGGGAAAGAAGCCTTTATCACTTGGGAAGTTAGTTACTGCTTTGCTACAGATTCCTTAATGTTCAGAAGATGGGAGAAACTTTATCAGTTGGGGCGAAAAGTTGTCCCTTGTTTTCTGAAATGATAACTGCAGTGAAAGAAAGGAAAACTTGATAAATTAGAAAAAGAGTAATTGTTTTACAGTCTTCTTTTTGTTCATAAATGGCCCACAAAGTGAATTGTTTAATGATTTAGAAGATTATTATAGGATTCAAAGACTTTTGTTGAGGTCAGGTTATCATCCAACGTTTAAACCATTTTCTTAAACTATGTTTCACAGAAGAACATTTTAAGGTGAATATCTTGAAATTATTTTTAATATCCCCTTAAACCACATAGAATATTAAGTTTTATCAAATAATCTTAAATAGTTAGTATAAAACACATAAGCAAGTTTAAATTGTTTTCCACGCTTAAACAAAGAAGGAATTCCCTTCAGGTAGTATTAGATGTTTAAAATTTTATAAAGAAACCTATTTGGGGGCCTCAATTAGAGGGTTGGCCCTAAAAAAAAGGGGGAGCACATTATAGAGTGTTATTTTTTAAGTTTCAACACATATGTGGGTTTTTAAGCACCCTGGTTATCTGAAGGAGTGGCCTCTCCAGTTTCAGAATTGCTTAGTATTGGATACATTGAAATTACTTCAGATGTTAATTAGAAAAAATGAAAACAGCTCAGATAGATTTTTTTTCTCTGAAATCTTCAATTGTCATTCTATGAATACAATCCTGAATGCATAACCAACAATAGTTATTCTGTTCATAAAAATTTATTTAATGAGAAACCTGAGATTACACTGCTTTACTTTGTAGCAATCAAATTTTGCATTCCCTCGATATATATAAACCTTTTTTAAATGATTAAATTTGCCTGTGTTGAAACAGTAATGGCCTATAATTTTGAATAAACATGAGCAGTTAAATGGAATGATTGTTTTATGGAAATTACTTTGGCGAGAGCCCAATTTTTCAGGGTACTGTTATTATGTAAATTTAAATAACTTTTAGCTAATAATTACATTAAACAACAATATAAATACTATAATAAGGCTTCGTTGAATTAAACAAGAAAATAATTACCAGTGAATTAAATTAAAACTTGAATTTTATCTGACATTATCCCATATCCTCACACATTTTCCCCATACTATTTCTTCAATGATACTTCAGAACTTTTTGAAATTTACTTTGTTTTGGGTCACAAAGCATATTTATTTTCTTTAAATTTCAAATAAATATATTTTCTAATGGTTTCTGAGACAAAATAACCTTTAATTTGCATGAAATTTGTAGATAAGCATTTGTTGGAATATCAGGTTTTTCCAATACTGTGATAAAAAAAAAAAAGGTTATGAAAACATAGCATTGCAAGTAGAAAGGGATTCAGTAAGGAGACTCAGAGTCTGACCTCACCACTGATAGGAACTAGTTTGGTGACCTTAGTTGACCAAACCTCTCCCAACATCATTTTCTTAATTTTGAAATGAAGCCTTTCTTTCTTTCTTTCTTTCTTTCTTTCTTTCTTTCTTTCTTTCTTTCTTTCTTTCTTTCTTTCTTTCTTTCTTTCTTTCTTCCTTCCTTTCTTCCTTCCTTCCTTCCTTCCTTCCTTCCTTCCTTCCTTCCTTCCTTCCTTCCTTCCTTCCTTCCTTCCTTCCTTCCTTCCTTCTTTCTTTCTAACTTTCCCAAGTCACATACATGGCCTGTGTAGGTAAAACCGAGGACTTCTTGAGAGATTCTTTTAACTTTCCCCAAAACTGTAACAGCAAGCACCCTGGCATACCCAGGATGGCTGCTGGCACAGTTTCTTTGATCTCCTTTTCTAAAGGAAAGCAACTAAAAAGGGCTTAACAATCTTACTTTAATCAAACATATATATCATGTATTTAGTTCAGGGGGAAAAGTCAGCATCCGGAACTTCGGAAAATACAAACAGAAATTACAAGCAGACAAAAAATACAGAGAAAATAATACAATTCAACAGACCTCCAGACAGGCCTTCTAGCTATCTGACCATTACATACATACATAGTTAGTTACCTGAGAAACACCAACATCTGGGTCTTCAAAGCCAGGGGGCTCCTTAACAGCTGCCCAGAGTCTCATCTGGCTAAATCACACAACTCTCCCCATAAGCGAGCCCCAAAGCAAAACCTCACCTCAGAGTACAAATGTGCTTCGTCAGAGTCAGAGGACATCATAACCTTCATCCACTGCCTAATTGCAAAGTAACAAAGGTGTGAACCTTCCTGAAAAATGAGACTCCCCTAAGCAAGCTTCTCCAGCTCCAAGTGAGGTCCATTAAGGGGCAGGAAAGATCTTCAAATTCCCTGACCATTACAAACATTTAGCACAGTGATTGGCATGTGAATTAATTTTCATTCATTCATTGATTTTCCTGGCTACACTTAATGAATTCAAGACTCTAGCCAGGAAAAACAGCGACAATAATATCAACAGGGTATTTGAAGCCCTAATATATGTAATATTCCAGTGGCATTGGCAGTCATCTTTGAAATATAGTGGCAGATGTATGAAGAAAATACTTTCAATATCTTCATTATTCCCATTAATTGCAACCTAGCTGTAATACATGCGCAAAAATCAGATTTATCATTTTACTTTACATTTTATTTTCAAATAATATCAAGTATAGCATACAATGAATGAACTAGAAATTTATCTGAATAGATACAATAAAAAAGAAGTAATCAGTTGAGTGGTATGTTACATGTATTACAACAAAACATTTTATAAACCACTTTATCCACTGGCATAATAAGATCTTAAAATGTACTTTCTACAACATTAAGCAATGCTTCTGGAAATTATTACATTATCCAAAACAACATATGCAACCAAGTCAAAACTCCAGTTAATAATTGAATTGGAGAAGAAAAAAAGACATTTTAAAATGAATCCTTAGGGCAAGATTAATCTAACAATAGCATACAGAAAATTATAGCAAATTACCTGCCACCTGTAAGTTCCTTAATTGTATAATATTATAACAAACAAATTACTATATTTTCATGGGAAAGGGAAATATGTGCTATATGAAAGGAAATACTTTTAAAATATCTTCAAATGGTAGTTATAAATTCTCTAAAGTAATATTCAAGCTTTGAAAATCACCAAAGCAGTATATTCACCAATATTGTGTTGAATATGCTGTAAAGAAATCATGATCTTTATTTCTCCCTATTATACCAAATTTTAATTAAAAAGAATAATCATTAGGTATTTGAATTATTTTTTTTAATTTTATGAGTTGACATGAAAAAGAATTGTTTCAAGATTTTTGAATATCTTTGTTTTTTGAATTTTATGGATTTATTTTGTTTTTATATTACAAATATTGAGAGATTATTCCTGCTTTGGGAGAGGTCTCTTGTAACAAAGAAAAACTAATAATATAGTTATTTATCTGAAATTATATGTCTTAATTCACATGTGGTGCACCCTCACATCTTTCTATTTTTTTTTATTAACACAAATCTATTTGTCTCCCTCTCACTCCCATCTCATAGCAGAAAAAAAGAATGAAAAAATATTGTAATAAATATTCATAATCATGCAAAACAAATATCCTGAATGGATGTATATGAAATACGTTTCATTCTGCACCCTAAATCCATTACCTTTCTGTCACAGATAGTATATTTTTTTTTAAAGCAATTGGGGTTAAGTAACTTGCTCAAGGTTACACAGCCAGTTATTATTTCTGGGTGTGGTGCTGAGTATCTGAGCCCGGATTTGATCCAGGTCATCTCGACACTGGAGCCGGTGCTCTTACTCGCTGAGCCACCTGGCCGCCCTAAGCAATTGGGGTTAAGTAACTTGCTCAAGGTTACACGGCCAGGTGTTTCTGGGTGGGGACAGTATATTTCTTAGTTAATCTATTGGCCTCATGAGAGGTCATTGTACTGATCACAGTTCTTACAACATTCAAAGTTGTTTGTTGGTTGGTTGGTTTTACAATGTTACTGACACTGTATAAATTATTTTCCAGGTTCTGCTCATTTCATCCTTCCTCACTTTATAAAAGTTCTCAAAATTGTTCATTTTTATTGTATTGATGTTACAATGTAAATTTGTAAATTGTTCTGAATCTCCTTACTTCACTCTACATCATTTCACATCTTTCTAAAGATTATGAGATTGGACTAGGTTTCTAAGATTTAGTCCAATTCTAACTCATATGTATTCATCTAATTACATAGTATTTGGCAGACTTTCAGGGTCAGCACTTCTTCCTAGGTATGCCTTCTTAATATACAATGCTACCTCCCCCTTCGCCTTTTTACCTAGCCTGCTTCCTTTGAATAAAGCACACCTTTCCAGAACCATATTCCAGTCATGGGTTTCATCCTTCCAAGATTCAGGAAAATCTATGTTATAAAATTTACCTTCTTCTGTTCAGACCTCTATTTCTTCTTGCTTGGAACCTACATTTTCAGGATATATCTCTGGATATTTGAGGACATTTATTCTACTCCTAGCTTCTCTCTTAGAATGTTTTTTTCCCATAAGTTTCTAGGTATCATAATTGCTATTCTTTGTACTTCATCATGACTTTTCTCCACTGTATTTTGCTGGATATGCTTAAGACATTTCTTCACTTCATTCTTCTAAATTTAGCTCTCATTTAAGTTAGTGAAAGTTGATCGTGGTCAAGTCACTAAAATGAGGACAATTAATATTAGGGTTGCCTTTTTGTTTAAGCTATTGTGAGGATAAATGAAGGAAATATGCGTGAAGCATTTGAGAAAAAACTTTAAAAGTCTTTGTTTATGTATAGTACCTGGAACCCTTTGACTCTTTGTCATAATCATCTTTTTCAATCTTTGCCTCATGAGCCTCCACTTCTGATGAATATCCATGAACCAAAATAGAATGAATCCCATGATATCACAGTAAAGGAAAGGATATTTGCTTAAAGGAGAATACGGGATTAAAACACAAGGAACAATCACTGTAACCATTCTTTCCCATAGGAGTACTACAGCTAGTTCCTGATCAGTTCAAATAACGAATCCCCTCACGTGGCTGCATGTATTTGATTTTTCACTATTTGTTATTATAATTATGTAAAATATGTTCATTGCTTCTAGCCCAATGGAAATATGTAGTTTGAATCCAAATAATGGCACCACATCAAGGGGATACATTATTCTTGCTAATCAAGACCTAGCTGTACCTTAGCATAAGTCTCCCAGGAAACACTGCTGTTGGACACAGAGTAGCTACTGGGGTCTTCCCTGGCCTTGTCTTCAACACTGTGAGAACAGCACACATCCAATCCCCCCTGGAAGGATGATAGGATAATACCTGTAAGCATAGGGAGCCACCCTGTGCTTCTCGGCACAAGAGTTTAGGCAAAGGACATTCGTAGCGTCTGAACCAATACCTGGAAAGGCTGGTATTCCACAGATGACCAAGGCAATGGGGTCAAGGTCTAGTTGGCATTTTTTCCACATCTCTCACTCTGGTCCATACGCCAGTCCTTATCTTGTTCAACTAAAAGACTCCTCTAATCCTTTCAAATTGGATGGGAGTTCCGAATTCTACTCCACCCAGAACTTTGGGAAAGACAGTTTCTAAAAAAAAAATTGTCTGTTAGAAAGTATTACATACTCACCATGAGTTAGATGTTGGGTAAAAACGTATAACAAAGTGAAACAATGAATACGCATAAAGGGTTGACATTCTAATGGAGGAGACAACAAATATGTGTGTGTGTGTGTGTGTGTGTGTGTGTGTGTGTGTAATGTATATAATACAATATAAAGTCTTTGCATATATACATGTGTATATTTATATATTCACATATGTACACACTTTATATCTATGTATATAAATATACTTAAATATATTTATGCTGTGTATATATACTTTATGTATATGCTATATATATGCATATAAATGCTATACTTCTTTATGTATATGTATAAACACATATATCTACATGCCTTTACACACAAAGCTACGTACAAGGGAGCGGGGGAAGCCTGTCACTAGCATTGATCAGGCAAGGATTCCTGCAGAAATGATGGTTTTTTAGCTCCTTTCTTAGAAGAAGATACAGTCTATCTGAGGTTTAAGTTAGGAGAGCGGGCTTTCCAGGGATGGGATATGGGCAATTGCAATGGTAATAGGAATTTGAAGATCTTCCCTGTCTCTTAATAAGCCTAGGTGAATTTGAGGACCTTTCCTGATTTGAAAATATACTCTGCCCCCTATTAGGCTCAGGTGCTCCCGTGGAGTCTGTGGTGGGAGGCCTGCTTTTTAGGAAGGAATAGCTTTTGTTACTTTGTAATCAAGGGGGGGGGTAGCAAGACTTGTGATGTTCTCTGACCTTGGAGAAGGCTATGTTATACATCTGAGGTGAGGTTTTGCTTTGGAGCTCACTTTGGAAAGAGTTGTGTGATTTGGTCAGATGAGACTGTGAGCAGCCATTGAGCCCCCTGGTTTCAAAAACCCAGATGTTGGTGCTTCTCTCTCTGGTGACTAACTAGGTATGGATACAATAGTCAGACAGCTGGAAGCCCTGTCCGTTAAATTGTGTTATTTTTCTCCGTATTTTTGTGTGCTTGTGACTTCTGTTTATACTCTCTGAAGTTCAGGGTGCTGACTTTTTGCCCTGAACTAGATAAATGATATATGTTTGATTGATTAAAGTAAGATTGTTAGCCCTTTTTGAGTTGCTTGCCTTTAGAAAAGCAGATCAAAGAACCTGTGCTAGCAGCCATCCCGGGTATGCTAGGGTACTTGCTGCTACAAATGGCATAGTCATACAGGTGCTGCAAACTAAAAGGAAAGTATGGGGCCTAGGATAACTGTTTCCCAGTTTTGGTAGCAGTGGCTCTGTGGAGCTATCTAATAGGAATGCAGAACTGCCTGCATGCTGACTTTGATGAGGTGACAGCAAGAATGGTGAGGTGCCAGCATTGGCACTAGGGCAGAAGCCAGGAGCAGCTGCCTCCTGCAGGAGCAGGAGGAACCCCAGAGTTCAGAATTCAGCCACAGGACAAGATAAGGACTGAGCAGAAGGCAGGATGACTGAATGTGTTTCCTTGCTGCATCTCACAGTTTGGGACCCAGGGGGAGGATGGAGTTGTGTTTTTGGGGAATGGGTGAGGGGAACCGCCGTGGACCCCCAAGAGAAACCCACCCTGTTGGTTTTGTTGCCCAGCCACCTCTCAGGAAGTGGAAGTAGGGGCTGGAGCAGTGTTAAGACTGGGATGTGGCTCATGGGAACCTGCACCTGAGAGTGCCAGGAGGAAGCCTCCAAGGGCAGTGTGGGGGAAAGGACACCCCCCCAAAAGAACTTTATTTGGACATTTTTGTTTTGTCTTGAGAGGATTATAATACTGTGTGTTTTGTGTTTGTTTAAGGCTGTGTGGCCACTCTGGTAATGAGTTATGATGTTATGTATCTGGCAAATGTGATGTGTTTATTTTGTGGGCATTGCGCTGTACTTAAGAGATGTTAATACTAATTCAGATATAAGTTGCCTATGTAATAGGCATGACAGATGTTGGGGCCAATATAACAGTAATAGGCCCCTTAATAAACCTAGGTGAATTGAGCATCTTTCCTGGTTTGAAAATATACTATGTCCCCTAATAGGCTGCAGGTGCTCATATGGAGCCTGTTATGTTATAATGGCAAGCACAGAAGTAGTTCACACCTGGCTTCAGCTATTGAATTAACACCTTGTTTCAGTTCAAGCTTCTTTTGAGCCTTGTATCAAGTCTGGTAAGAAACAGACCATGTGAACCCCACAACTTGTGAACCCTAGAACTCATGAACTCCTGCAACAGGAGGGGGAGGATCTAATGACCATAACAAGGAGAGGCCCAGGCTGGAGACAGCAGAACCGAGAAGAGGACTCTTGTGGTGGCAGAGTCAAGAAGGAAAACACTTGTGGTGTCCCAGCACTCTGTTTGTCTGTCTGTGTTGATGTTTGTTTGTGGTACTTTGTACAGAAGCCCTGGGACCTTACTGGAAGCCCTGAAAGAGGATTCTCTGATTGTATGTGTACAGAAGTCCTGAAGGAGGGTTTTGGAGGTCCTGGGACTGTACTGATGATTTGTGTTGACTTCTTGGACCTTGTTTGTGGGTCTTTGTTGATTTCTGTGGTGATGATTTGGACCTTGTTGGTGGGTCTGAGTTGATTTCATAGGCAGATAGCAAATTGATGATGGTGCCGACAATGTTCATGAATATGTTTGTGGCTCTATCAAGCTTTGTCTTGCTAAAAACATGAACTTTGAAGGACTTGAGGTGGGCTGAACACTGTGAACTCCATTGTGGGATGAGAACTGGAGGAGGAGCTGGACAAGGAGCTGGGAGCTGCCTGCTTTTGAACTCAGTTGCAGCTGGAGATGGGACCATGGAAGAGGAACCATGGAAGCCGAGAGCCAGCCTCAAGTCAAGCTGAAAGAAGACTTTACTTGGATACTGTGTGCTGACTGAGAAGATTATGATTTACTGTGATCTAGGGGTGGAGAACTTTGACTTTTGTACTTTGTGATTGAATTAAGGATTTTGTGATTGACTAAATGAATGTACTTTGTTTAGTGAAAACTATGTGGCCATTTTAGTGACAAGTTGTTGAGCTGTGACATGGTGAATGCTGTATTTTGATTTTCTATGATAAGCTGTAACATTGATAAGCTTGATTTTCTGTGAATGTTTTGCTCAGATTTATTATTGAAAAAATAGAGAGTTCACTATACTATGCAATCAGAACCTTGAAAACTGTTCACAGCAGCATTCCTCTGGAAAGCTGCTCATGCGTGGCTTTACAGATGGAAGGCTTGTTTTTTTAGGAAGGCACAGCTTTTGTTACTTTGTAGTCAAGTGGGTCACAGAGCTTACGATATTCTCTAACCCTGAAAAAGGTTATATGTATACCTCTGAGGTGAGATTTTGCTATGAGGATTGCTTTGGGAAGAGTTGTGTGATTTGGTCAGATGAGACTCTGGGCAGCCATTGAGCTCCCCAGGTTTGAAAACCCAGATTTTGGTGACTAACTAGGTCAGTCAGCTAGAATCCCTGTCTGCTTAATTGTGTTATTTCCTCTGTCTGTATTTGTTCTGCTTGTAACTTCTGTTTGTATTCTCTGAAGTTCAGGGTACTGACTTTCCCCCCTGAACTAGGTAAATGATATGTTTGATTGATTAAAGTAAGATTGTTAACCCTTTTTGAGTTGCTTTCCTTTAGAAAAGCAGATCAAAGAACCTGTGCTAGCAGCCATCCTGGGAATGCCAGGGTGCTTGCTGCTAAAGCAATGCAAAAGCATAGAGACAAGAGAATGAGTGTTCTGCTTATGGAATAGAGACATAGGCAATTTGGCTGGGTAGCAGAGTTTGGAAGGGAGAGTAATGTCCAATGATTCTAAAAAAGAAATAGGTTAGAGCCATATTGTGTAGGACTTCAAAAATTAATCAGAGTTCAAATTCTATCCTACGGATAGTAGGAAGTCATTGGAGTAAGTTGAATAGGGGAGTCCTGTGATCTGTGGTCATGTGAAATTAATCTGATAGAACTTTTAGTGATAGACTGGAATGATGAGAGACGAGGCAGAGAGAACAGTTAGGAGTTTATTGCAATAAGCTGGACAAGAGGTGATGAGGAACTGAACCAAAATGGCAGTTGTGGGAATGGATAGAGGAGATTAGAATATGTAAAGGTAAAAAAGAAAAGTTTTTCAGCTGATTGGACCTATCGGGTAAGGAAGAGTGAAGAGTTGAAAATAATGCCAAGGTTATGAAACAGATGCTGGAACAATGGTGGTGCCTGTGATTGAAGGAAGGACATTTGGAAGAGGTAAGAGTTTAGAATTTGTGATATAAAAAACCTACATGTAAATAAGTTGTATTCTCATTTAACAGGTGAGAAAACGGACTCTCAGAGGTAAAGTGGTTTATCCAAAATCACACAGCTAGTAAATGACAGAAATAGTACTAGAAATTATTTGGGTTTACTTACATCAATTTGTCCCTCCTTTCATCATACTGTAGCTATAGAAGGCATATGAGATTAGAGTTTATCTGTATCTTAAAGTAGAAAAGCGCAGAGTAGTCTAACTAATCAGAATCTGATTATGAATGTTTTTGGTTTAGATGATAAAAAAAACTTTTCATAATAATTTAATGTTGTAGAATTTGAAGAGATTTAGTTCAATTAGTGGTTGAAGACTAAAATGGAATCTGTGCAAATTTTTATAAGTTACAACCGAAGATGATAAAGATGGGGCTAAGAACATTCAGAACCCATAGATTTTAATGGTAGCAAGTTTGGAGCTCAGAAAGTTTCGACCTGCCAGATGGTCTTTAGTCCTTTGGTATTTCATTGGGCCTGTGATTTCATCAATGTTTTTATTCCCTCCAACTATGCACTTTAGAACCCATCCATGCTTTCTTATCCTGCATGAGTCTTGTCCAGATCATGAAATAATATTGTACCAGTTTCTACGGATTATCTCCTTCTATCATAAAAGTACTAATCCCTTTTTGGCTACCACTGAAACAAGAGACCCTGCCAAGATAACTGAACTAGTATTACTAATAACTTGTAGAACAAACCCACTCACCTCCACTTTTCTCTACTGCCAAATTCAGTGGGTGAAGTGTGAACCTGACTTGAAGTCAACATGACTTGAGAAGTCATATATGAGGCATTTCTATATGACTGTCACTGTCAGAGTATCCTCCATAGACTGATAAACCAAAGGTGCTGCAGCTTCTTTGTGGGCCTTGATTTCCCCAGTGTGTTTTGAACCTTTTGAGATTTAGTACAGAAAACAGAGTGGATGTAATTGTGGTAGATGACTGTACCAGCCTTCAGATTCTTGCATTGGACTCTATCACCAGGTACAGAAGGGAACAGGGGAAACCTGTGAATAATATTTTATTCCTCTTTACAAGACCATGAAGAAATATGCAGTAGTTCCATAAAATGGGCTGAGAAGATTACTGAAAAAAAAATGCTAAAAGGTACATTAAGGCTTCCATTGAATAATATTTTAACACTGAAAAAGTGAATTCTTTGTGTTTTATTCACAGTTTTCCCAATAGTATAAAAGCAGTGACAAGTCATTAGGAGAGCCATTTCACTTGACAGGTACTTACTCCAAAAACATTTTTCTGCTATTCAGATTTCATTATTTGCAACATACAATTCTGTAGCTTAAATTTTCCCTCAAGAACAATTCAAAGTAAAGACTTGTCCATAAATGTTGTGAGCCACAAATTTAATACTGATAGCAAGCAGGCCTTCTGCAGCCTATCTCTTCCCCATCAGCACCTCCTTCACCATCCCATTAGAGAGAAGTTCGGCTGTGGATTGAATTGATAATGAGAATAATTATTTCAAATTTATTTTGAATATGTCTATATTAAGTTTTATATTACTTTTCTTTGTTACAATAGTCCTTAAGGCACATTAAGGTTTTTCAGTTTTGCATATTATTTGATCATACTAACAAAAGGATTCTTGGCACTATTCAATAAATTGGTAATTTAGTAGGAAAAATGTCTAGACTGAGTTATTTCTCTTTAAACTCTTTACATTAAAAAGAATACACCAAGCCTGTGTCATAATTTGGGGCATTTTTTTTCTTAAAAAACAAAAGCACCCACACTATGATAGATCTTCTGGGTTAGAGCATTTTTTTTGGGATTACCTAATTTCCAGAGTGCAACTGGTTTATCTAGGGATTGTCATGCTAACTAATGAATAACACATTTTCTATTCCTTATCTCCTCATCTGGCCAAAAATCTAGGTGTATTAACTACTTTTTAAGGACAAGAACCTCTTTCTATTTCTAGATTCACAGATAAAAAGTACAATGGAGCAGCAACTAAAATCCTTAACTCCCCATCCAGAGCAATGTATTTTCTCTCAATACCTCAATTCCCCCAGTTACTGAAGTCTCAGGAGTTCGCTGCTGTTGCTGTTCAGTCATGTCCAACTCTTCATGGCCCCATTTTGGGACTTTTTTATTTTTTTTGCAAAAATACTGAATTGATTTCCCATTTCTTTCTCCAATTCATTTTACAGATGAGGAAAATTATGGAAACAAAATTAAATGACTTGCCCAGGGTGTTGTGTCTGAGTCTGGAACTGAACTCTGGTCTTTTTTACTCCAGACCTAGTGCTCTATCCACCTAGCTCCCCACGCAGTAACTAATACTTTGAGTAAGATGTCTTTGATTCTTTTTTTTTTTTCCCCTGTGTTGTGTGCCAGGCATATAGCTAGTCTGGTCTGGTTGTACAGCCTCACTAATTGTGTTTAAAAAAGAGGGGGGTGGGGGGAAGGAAGAAAGGAAGGAAGGAAGGAAGGAAGGAAGGAAGGAAGGAAGGAAGGAAGGAAGAAAGGAGAGTTACAAAAAATCATCTAACCATTAACAAAAAATAAGTTTAGTAAACAACATTGGAAATGCAGCATCTTATAGTAGATGAAGTATTGGCTTTAAGGTCAGGAATCTTTGTGTTCAACATCTTCTCCTGACATAGACAGGTTGTATGATCCTTGGCAAGACAGTTAACTTCTCAGTCTTCTATACTTAAGGAGAAATTCTGAACTTTATTGGTAGAGTAATTTTCTCACCAGTAATTTCCCTATGCCAGTAAAATCACAGATCCTTATCCTTATTTAGATTGATTTTTTTAATGTTTTAATTGGTGGAAATAACAGCAATGTCCTTACCCTCACTTTCATATTTTATTTTGTTGCTTTATGGAGGGGAGAAGGTAGGGCAATTGGGGTTAAGTGACTTGCACAAGGTCACACAGCTAGTTTTTGTGTTAAGTGTCTGAGGCCAGATTTGAACTCAGGTCTCCTGACTCCAGGGCCAGTGCTCTTCTCATTGTGCCACCTAGCCACCCCCTACCCTCACTTTCAACCAAGTACCTGGGATGACATCTGCTTTTAGGGGAAAACTAGCAGAGCCTCTGTGGCAGGTCCCTAGAAGATGTTATTCCCACCACATTCTAATTATGTTTATCCGCTAAGTTATTAAGTTCTCTCCAGTATTCTTCTTCAGTAACTAGTGCATCTGTTCCTTCTTTTCTGTTTCCATCTAATGTGTTTTTTTCTAATCACCTAATCTAGATTACTTAGCTCCAAAATATCTTTCAACCTACCATCTTCTATGCAACTATAGTCAAACTATGAAAAACTGTAACCATAAGTACCTTGGTAAATGTTTAACAAATAGCTCTCCGAAAAAAATAAAAAAGACATTCTTTTAAATTTAATCTGGATTAGCATCTTCTCCATCATTAGGTCTAGACAATATGAAATTTACTTGTAACACTTGTTGATTTCTGAAGTATAAAGGCTTACAGTGAAAATTTAACAAACAGCCCTCATGAGCCAGTACAAGCTGGTTCTGCTTCTGACTATAACACACTGCTTTGACTTTTAAAGTGTGGTAAGAAATGTTTGACAATATTATTTTATATGAAATAAACATATATTTTCAAATCATATATGTCAACTCCCCTTCAGGATGACAACATTATGCCTTTACTGTGGTTGTAGGCTTGATATTACAGATTCCACAGAAAAGAAAGATCATAGTATTATAGATGATAGATTTAGATATAAGAAAGAACCTAAGAATGCACCCCCTCATTTCACTGATGAAGAAGTTGAGGACTAGAGGGGAGAAACCCTTTTCCCAAAGTCACACAGGTAGTAAATGTCTGAACAAAGATTTAAACCCATACCCTATTGCCTGCCTTGAGGTGAGTAGGCCACTCAAAATTCATCTGAGGCAAGTTCAGGAATTGTCATAGTAGTTTATGTTACCTGACATCAGATGATCCTGATGATGTTATGATTACATGATCAATCATCAATCAATAAACATTTGTTAATTGTCTACTATGTTCCAGGCACTGTGCTAATTAGTGAACTATAATGTCCAAAGTGTCTGTGGAAAGTTGCCTCAAAATATGTCAGTAATTGTATCAGTATTTATAAATGATGGCGGGAGGCAAGAGGGAAGTCAATTCTAATTGTGGCTTTTTGGTAATTGGTAAAGATGCCAGGTGCCTTCCACAGACTTGTTATATTTGACCCATTGCCAAAGATGTTGTGGCTGTCAGGAATTCCTGAACATTTTAATGATCGTCTAGCGGACGATGATCAGCAGGAAGTTGTGCACTGCAATGTTAATTTCTTGGAGAAGTTTTTCTATCCTTTATGACTTGAAAGCATCCCCAGAGAGTCTTAAGAAGGAACTCACTAATAGTACTATGAAGTAGCATTATCTTCTCAGATTATGTCATTTGGGCCACTGATATTCACTTTCTGAAGATAAAGCATGTGCAGTATATAGTACATATGTGATAATATCAAAGTTTAAGTAATCATATGACTATTCAATATATACCACTATTTTCTCCTAGAAAAGCAAAAAAAATACTGAATATTAATCATGAAATACCAGAAAAGTTAATTATTAGTCTGAAACTTATCAAAATGAGGAGTGTCAAATAGTTGTAGATTTTTAAATGTGTCCCTATGTAAAGAATGAGATACTTGTAGTGGATGCCTTTTGTCAGAGACTTAGGTTTTTATTCCAGAAGATGATCTTACATCTTACCCAGGTTATCTAATACATTTCAAGAAGACTGAAGCCAGTGATTTTTTCTCCTTATTTTGTAAAAGCTTCCATCGTTCAGACACTCCTTGAAATATGACAGTGTGGCATGACTTTTCTTAATAGACTATTTCCTCAGGTATTCCTTATAATTTCCTGTTACAATATCCTGTCTGTATATGAAGCTGCAGTTTATATTCACTTCAGTATGCCATACAACTACATTTCTCATGTTTTGTTTTGTTTTTAAAGGCCTCTATTAGGTATCTTATAGTTGAGAAATTATTCAGAATTTATAGTATCATGTATATCTGGTAATCTACTCCATCCAACTATCACAAGTCAATTTGTTATACTCTGTGATTATTTAAGACAATACAGTGAATCATTGTTTTCTTGGAATTCTTCAGTTTCTATAAAGAGGTCTAACTATTTAGAGAAGAACATCACTGTCCACATAAGAATTTAGTTCACATTTATTTCCTGTAGGAATAATACTTGGAACTTGGAACATGAAATCATTTTTTGCACGAATTTTTGGGGATAATTTTTTTGACTATGTGGGTGCTATTATTATATGAAGTCCATTGGTTTGGATCTGTAGTTTCCAAACTTTGTGGAGTTGCCTATAAATAAAATATTTTGATTATTCAGTTGTGATCGATATAGGTAGGGACACAGATGAAACTTTTTTAGATCGAAAGATATACAGTATAATAAATTAATGTAATTCAGTGAATATGACTTTTAATTAGGACTCATATGTCTCTGTGTGAAGACATTCACCACACATTATTAAAAAAAACAATTGAAAGCAAATTGTCCTTGATTTAAAATCAGTAAAAAATTTCCCATATAAATTGATTCCTCTCCTGATCTTACCTAGACTGGAAGTGCAGTAGCCACCCATGTTCTGGAGCCCGCCATTCATCAGCAGGGCAGATTTGGCTGCTCTGTCTGACTTGGACTGCTTCACCCATCCTTAGGGAGCTTGGCGGCCCTCCATCGCAGAGGAGCTCATCATGGTGCCAGAACTCAAGAAACCCACAGTCCTCAGCTTCCCTAGTAGCAGGGCTCATTGGTACATCACCAAAGACAGCTAGATCCTCTTCCTTTAGGTGGATGAGCTTAATGGGAAACATCCTTGCTTAATTTCCTATTCACATTTTGATATTGTAATTGTGTATTCATATGAAGCTGATGAACAGCAAGCAGGGCAGTTTAAGTGAACCATAGAATGTGTATGTGTGTATATATATATATATATGTATGTACCTATATATGCATATGTATATATATATATATATATATATATATACACACACAGAATAGGGCTAAAAACATATGGTGAGGCCAGGTTATAAACAGTTGTAACTGTAAACTAGAAGGGTATATACTTGATCTTTGAGGTAATATGGATCCAAGAAGTGTACTGAGAATATGACCAAACTTCTGCTTTAGAAAAATCATTCTGATAGGTTATGATGGATGGATTAGAGTGGGAAGAGGAGAGGTTGGCAGACCAATCAGAAAGACATTTCAATAGTCTAGGTCAGAGGTGATGACGGTCTAACGTAGGGCAACAGCTCGGTAAATGGAGACGAAGGGGACAGCTGAAAGAACCGTGAAAACAAAAGCCATAAAATATGAGTGTGAGTGGATGTGTAGGATGGGTGAAAGGGAGGACCGAATGAAGTTAAAGATGGACCTGGCTTACTGGAAGGGTTGTGGTTCCCTGGACAGACAGAGGGAAGTCTCCTAGAAGTATGGATTCAAGAAACGTAATGTGATATTTGTGATCCAAATTGCATTCCTCAGCATGCAGCATTATTGAGTGCATTCTCCTAACATGAAAAGGTTGGGGATGTGTCTGTGACTGATGAGTAATTGCTCCAGACCACAGAGCAAATCCTCCAAAAGGTACTTGTTGGTGCAACTGCCCCTGGTTAACCAAAGGTAGGGATGGATATGCTAAAAGGCTTATATGAGAGTGTGTATGTGTATGTAGCTGCTGTCAGGGACCAGATGGGGACGTTAAGGTTGGGACCTTACACAAAAGTAGGGTACCATAAAGTGGGAGTTTTAAGGGATTAATGGTAATTGTGGTTATGATGGAGACAAACCTTGCTACTGGCAATGACAGAAGGTGAAATGTAACTTACCTTTCCCCCCTCAGTATTTTATCAAATCAAAGTTTTGCTCATCTATTCTCGCACAAAAATAGCTTGTTGTTTCCCTAGTGACAAAGCACTATTCTTCATCATAGTCTTTACAGTTAATCTCCTATTTGAAATATCCTTATCTGTGAAAAATCCGTACTACTTAGAAACATGTTACAGCTTGCAGATTTAATCATTTCTCTTAAAAGGGGAGGAAGAGAGAAGAAATGAAAATGCTCACTCTACATAATTTGTCAAGAAAGTCAAATATCTGTCAACAAACTGAAATATTCCATATTGATGGCCAAAGTGCATTTTCATTGAATGGACTCTAACTCAATCTACACACCCACTTCAGCCCACCACCAGCAAGAATCATATGGAAACCATGTTGCATGCTTTGTGAAGAATGAAAATGCCCTTCCAATATTTTGGGTGACATTTTAAATATTTTTTTAAATATGTTTGGAAATATGAAATCTTTTCCACAACATTTATTTTTGTCATATCTAGTGAAACCAGGGACTACTTTACCTTTGCCTCAAGTGGCCTTTCACTTGACTGTTCAGCAGCATCAATGGTATGATGCAAACCTCATTCAATAGGCAAGACAACATGACATTCTTTATATATTATAAAATTGGCCCTCCAAAAGAAATAATACATGGCATAACTCTTTTTTTCTGACTTTTACTTGCTCCTCTTGAAATAAATATTTACAACTATAAAAACTATTTTCTGTGTTTTTCTCTATAGGAGAAAAATACATATTGACAGCAAAAGTATTCTAGGACCAAGAAGTGATATGATGTTTATCTTCCCCCAATCAAAAGCAATGTTTTCTTAGCCAGAAAAATCTGGAATGTTGAATTAGTCAATGGTTGGGATTCACAATAACTTGCCCAGAAATAGACTAGTCCATTGCTGTTTTACGATGTTAGTATATGTCAGTAAGAGCTTTGAAAGTCCCTATTTAAAAAAAAATTCCCTTTTTTAAAAAAAGCTGTAGATAGCTAATAGAATATAGAATTTGCTTGCAGTAATCCACATTCACCAGCTCCACCCCACACTATGGTAGGCATCTATATGTCCTTATCAGTTATTTAAGGATGGATTACAGAGTTTACACCCACAGGTTTTTAATACACATAAAACAGTAATATTTTTTTACACATAAAACAGTATTTTTTTCAGGACCCCCCTGTGACTTCTCTGGAGTGGAGACCTACAGGTATGGAATCTCCCTTCAGTGATGTAGTGACAAGCAAACTGTAATTTGTATTTTCAAAGAATTTTCTGGGATAATAAGAGATTAAATGTATATATGATTCATAATAAAAATACTTAATGATACCTATGATGCAGACAGCAACCCATTCATTACTTCTCATCCTATGCATCATCATATTGATTCACCACAGAATGTTCACCAACGTCTTCGCTTTATCTGCACATCATGAAGAAGTCCTTTGTCCATCCACTTGCTGTGTCTCACTCTGAGCCACGTGGCCAGTCTGTCTTCTCTTTCTGCTTTATAATTTCTTACTGATTGTTTTTTATGTCTGTTCTTTCCAACAGTACTTCATTGCTTATAAATCATAGCATCTTCAAATATATTCTACACCTTTCCATTTCCTTCTGTGTGGTGGGCATCTTTCCTTCTTCAGAGGTATTTCTAAGTCTTGCTGGAGATACAAAAAATAATAAGTAAAAAAGGCCAAAAAAAAAAGTTTGGCTGTGTGTAGAGGTCTGTCTGTCTATGTGTCTGTGTCTCTATGTGTGTATAGTCTAATGGTGAAGATAAATAGCTATCAAGTAGGTATAAAAAAGATATGCACTTATGTATATGTACTTGTGTGCATGTGTATCTCTGTGTGGATGGATAGATGAAAGATAGATCGATAGATGATAGATGATAGGTAGATAGATGGATAGAGAGATAGATACATAGATACATGGATAGACAGATACATAGAAAGATTTTTTTTTAAAGCAATTGGGTTAAGTAACTTGCTAAAGGTTACACGGCCAGTTATTTCTGGGTGTGGTGCTAAGTAACTGAGCCTTGTTTTGATCCCCAGGTCATCCCAACACTGGAGCCGATGCTCTTACTCACTGATCCACCTGGCCGCCCTGATAGATATATTTCTTGAAGGTCCCATATGTGGTGCAGCAGATAGAGTGATGACAGTCCTAGAGTCAGGAAGACTCATTTTCCTGAGTTCAAATCTTCCCTCAGACACTAATTAACTGTGTGACCCTGGGCAAGTTACTTAACCCTGTTTGTCTCAGTTTCTTCACCTGTAAAATAAGCTGGAGAAGAAAGTGACAAACTGCTCCAGTGTCTTTGCCTTGTAAAAGGTGGGACTTTAGTTGGGAATCAAAGGAAGTCAGGAAAACTAGGAGGTGAAGATGAGGAGAGAAAGCATTCCAGTAATGGGGAGCAACAAAGAATATTTGCAGTCAGGAGATTGTCTCATGTGTTAGAAACAGCAAAGGATGCCAGTGCTATTGGATGATAGAGTATGCGTTTGGGCAGAGGAGCAGAGGGTTGTAATATGAAGGAGACCGGAGAGGGAGGAGGCAGGGGATGAAGTCCTTTGAGTGCCCAAAGTAGCATTTTATATTTGTTACTGAAGGCAATAAGTAGCCACTGAGCTTTAATGAACAGAGGTGTGATGTCATCAGATCTTCAGCTGAGGAATGGAATGGAGTGGGGAGAGGTGTGCAGCAAAGGGAGCGGTCAGTAAGCTACTGCCATAGCCCAGGTAGGATGTGATGAGGACTCACGCCAGGGTGATGATGTCAGAGGAGAGAAGGGGGTCTTGCTAAAGATGTTACCACAGAGAAGCTCTGGTAAGATTTCTGGGGAGGAGATGGGGTGGTTTATGCTTATTTTTATCATGGCCTCTTAGTAAATACCTTTTTGGGGGAGCCAACAGTGTCAATTAAGTTACTGTTTAAAGATAAACCAAAGGGCGCTTCCAAACTATACTAAGAAGAGTACAGGAACATAAGGTTGCCCCCTAGAAGGCTGCAGTCACCCTCTGGCTACCCAGAGTTCAAGTATGAGCCCCAGCCTGACAAACACGACAGAGAGTGAGTGACACACTCTGGGGCTCAGGCCCATTATATTCGAATCCCCTAATCATTTGTAGGTCCCTGCTTAGAGAAATTCTCCACCGCAGATTCTCCTCCATGTAACGCCCGGTTTTCAGTATTCTACAGGAGAAAAAGGAAGGGAAAGCAAACAAATGTAGGAAAACGTCCTGATACACCAACTGTATTTGTGTGTCATTTTAGTAGAAGCCTATAAGCTATTTTATAGAAGGTTTTCTTTTTCTTTTAAGGGAATGTTTCATGAACTCTTTATTTTTTATAGGAGGATTTTGAAGACAAATAATTGTTGGGTTTTTTGCGAATGGTATGACGATGATAAAACAGCAACAATAGCTCGCATTCATATGGTGCTTTTAACTTTGCAAAGTATTGGGGCAGCTAGATTGCACAGTGAATAGAGCACCACTCCTGGAGTCAGGAGGACCTGAGTTCCAATCTGGTTTCAGAGACTTAACACAAAACTAGCCATGTGACCTTGGGCAAGTCACTTAACCCCAATTGCCCTACATTCCCCCCTCAAAAAAGCAAAAAATTTTGCAAATTATTTTACAAATATTGTTTTATTTGAGTCTCTCAACAAGCCTGGGAGGAAGGTGCTGTAATTTTCTTCATTTTATAGACAAGTAAACTGAGGCAGAGTTTAAGTGGCTTAACCAGGGTTATATAGCTGTTAAGTTTCTGACACTGGATTTTAATTCAAGTCTTCCAATCTCAAAGTCCAGTGCCACATCCACTGTGCTGCCTAGGCAGGGTATAAAGGAATGGGCACTGCACTGCAAGTCAGCAGACTTGGTCTTTTTTCTCAATTATGCAACTAACTAGCTTTGAGACTTAGGCCAAAACCTTCTAAGTATTCTGGGCCTCAGTTTCCTCATCTTTAAAGTGAGGAGATTGGAACAGAAGATCTTTAAAGTACCTTAACTCTAACTTTCCATGATTCTAAGGTTTTATTTTAAATCTCATCTCCATCTATTTTAATTACTTCCATAAAAGTGAACTTTAAATATCAAATAAAATAATAGGTACTGCTTGATTTATCTGGGGGAAAAGAAAGTAATTGAAATGTTTGATACAGAGTTTTACACATTATTTAGAAATTGCCAGAATGATTTTTCTCTTCCATTTCTCCTCTAACTCATGTTGCATTGAAGAGATGTATTATAGTTTTTACATAAAGGAAGATGTAAATACTGAGCGTTTCTGAGTTACATGATTCAGTTTTACAGATATTAGTTATAATCAATTACATGGAAAGTCTTCAAAAGAAACTACATGATCTTACCAAGTCTATTTCCCTTCCACTTTCACTTTTTTCCTCTCTATTATGTGGTAGAAGTTTTATATTAGCTAAAAAAGAATTAATCTAAAACTCACTGCATAGTAAGCTAGTAGCAAGAGAATGACAAGCTATTAACTTGATTATTAGACATAAAGGGACTTTGTTTCAGAGAGAAAAAGACATCCCACGCCCTTACCAACTTAGTCTGCAGATCCTCCATGCCAAGAAGAATCTGACTTTATGTGTTCTGTAAAATATAGATCAGTTACCTTTGTATGCGAAATGAACATTTTCCTTAAAAATCAGTCTTACTTTTTGTTCACCTCATTTATTCAGATACTTCTGGATTCCTTTTCAAGATTTTGTCATTTTGCTAGTATTATGACCATTATTATCCTTTGTGAAAAAATATTTTGAAGTAATTATAAAGAAATTTAACTATTACATCAATATTTCATAATCCCATGCAATTTAAGCCAGTTTTAATTTTTGTGTTGTTTGATGTTATCTTTCCCAACTCCAAAAACAAAACAAAACAGAAACTATTTCTGCAAATATCTCAGATATTTTATAACTCTATTATCATCTGTATTGATTACTACAGAGTAGTTCTTAACCTAACCAAAATATATTCCATCTCACGGGGAAAATATTAATGCATTACTGACTCTCCCTAGTTCCCTATACACCAGTGTATGTTTCCAACGAGGTCCATGTTTGGCGTTGTTTGGCCTCATTGCCCCAATTATAGGGGGCCTCTGACCCTGAGGGAGTCTTTTCTGAGAGGATGTAGGGTTCCCCTACTGACCCTTGCTTTTTAAAACTTGGTTCAGTTTCGTTCTCTGTCAGTGTAGCTATGGCTGTCAATAGGTTAAGTTCTTGTCCAGGTACACAGATTATATCTAAGGAAAGGCCTATGGGCCAGACAGAGACATCAGGGAAAACAGCCCCTTAATGAGTTTGGGTGCTGAGAATAATATGTAAAACAATAGCAGACCATTCAGTGTAAAACTTTATTTCAAGCAAGGGGGAAGAGACTGAAAGGGAGAGAGGAAAATGTGCCCCAAATACAGCTCAGGCATACATACTAACATAGCGTACAAGTCCCATGAAACACCGCACTGGGGAGCACAGAGACACAGGTCCATTCAGTAGGGGCAGGGGGCTCTAGCAGGAAGGTGTATTTTGTCTTGAGGAGAGGACATGATCCAATGTGCTCTTCTGAGAATATAGTTCTTATAATCTGATTTTGGAGGGTCCTGCTGAAGCCAACCAAGTTGTGTGTCACAGGTCAGGCCAAAATATTATTTTGTCAGTCGTAAATCAGGGGAGAAAAATAATCTGGTGGTAAATATTATTTGGGGGACACAGCTATACTGACCTTCAAAAATGTTATTGTTAGAGTTTTTTCATGAATATTCCATAAGCTTATAGCTCCCTTAAGTGGAGACGGCCATAATGGCTTCAAAAACATCAGGCCTAATCTTTTAATAATGGTCCCCTTGCATACATTCTATAAGTATAAGCTACAGCCTCCCTTAAGGGGAGACTTTCATAGAGCTCTCAGAACCACCAGGCTTAATCTTATCACAGTTCAGACATTTAAATATCAGGCATCAGTAGCTTGGGGAACAAATGTACTAAAGTCACTTACTTAGCCTGTATTCATCCTTTCTTTTTATGGCCTTATTTAGGTACAGGATGTTACAATTAGAACACAGCATAGACTTCGCTTAATGTAATCATCTTCCAACTGGGGGCAGGGCTGTGATCCTAAAGTGTGGAGAGAATTGGTCACACACCACCTTCTCCATCCAACTCAATCAGAGGGCCTCTTGTCACTCCCGCACTGCCCTCTTGCCTGGCAAGCTCGAAACCTCCCTCCTTAAAGGAGGTGGGCAAGAGCCAGTCCTTCAGGGCAATTATTACTAAATGTTACCTGCAAACCTATAGCAATATCTACACTGGTTCCCCGGAGAAAACCCCAGAACTACCACCAGTACCCATAGCTTCTTGACTTTGGCAGATCCCAAAGAGCAGATTCTATAAAAACCTTACCCTTCTCCTCTGTTTTGATTTAGACAGAATGAGTCTCAAAGGATTTGCAGACATGGATGGGTTGCAGCAGATTGCAGGAATCGTGGCATTATACTTTCCCTCAAAATCACTCCTTCTTCAAACTTCTTTATTTTTGTCTAGTCAGTCATTGTCCTTCCTCTCATCATATTTTGTAACCTGTGGCGTCTTTCTTTCCTCATTATCTTTTATCCCAGCACAGCTAAAGACTTAGCAGGTCGTATTGTTATCTCCAAAGTGTATCCTCTTCTCTGTACCACAAAGTCACCACGACAGTTCTGGCTTTCATTACCTCTTGTTTCCAGTGTTAATAATAATCTTCTAATTAGCCTCCATGCCTAAAGTATGTCCTTCTTCAATTCATCATCCACGTGGCTGTACTAGTGATTTTTTTTTTGACAGCAGAGATCTGATCATAACATTCCCCTACTCAATAAACTCCAGGGGCTCCCTATTGAAACTAGCATTGTTTCTCACCGTTTTTATTTCTATTTTGTTTGTCTAGTACAATTATCAAAAGAGTATTAAATATATATATATAACATATTTAAGTAAAATTCACATACATGCTCAATTTTTAAAAATGTTGTTGTCTTTAAATTGTTTTAATTGTGTCTGGTTCTTCAAGACTCCATTGTGGGGTTTTCTTGATAAAGATAATGGAGGGGTTTGCCATTTCCTTCCCCAGGTCATTATACAGATGAGGAAACTAAGTCAAATAGGGTTAAATGGCTTGCCCAAGATCACATAGCTAGTAACTCTCTGAGGCCAGATTTGAACTTAGGAAGATAAGTCTTCATATAACACACACAGATATATATATATATATATATACACATATATATATATATATACACTTACATAATTATATAATATGCATAGATACATATACATGTTCACATATAGGGGGAGGAGAGACAGTGGGAGAGAAAGAGACAGAGAAGACAAGGGGGGAGATGGAAAGAAATGGGGAGAGGTAGATGTATAATCAAAACTTTGGAGAATTATGATTGAAAGAGGACTTGACTTTGAGCCTGAGGATCTGGTTTCAAGGCCTACTTTTGCTAGTTAACAGATGTGTAAACTTGGGCTGGACACACGGCCCTCTCCTGGTCTCAGTCTCATCAGCCACAAAATAAGGAAATGAGCCATACTTAAAGTCACTAATACATGAGCATATAATGCTCTGCCCTATAGAGAAGTGAAGCCTTGAAATATTTCATCTACTCATATTCCAAATATTATCCAAAAGGAATCTGGGCACTTATACTGTTTAAATTAAAATGAATACAAGATCCTGACAAGGTTGGACCAATGCTGTCCGTTTGAGGGGCAGTGATGGGATAGCCTGGGGAGGAGACTGGTTGTCAGAGTGTCTCCAGATGTCCCACCCTGGAGTCAGGAGGACCTGAGTTCAAATCTGGCCTCTGACACTTGACACACTTACTAGCCGTGTGACTTTGGGCAAGTTGCTTAACCCCAGTTGCCCTCCCAAAAGCAAAACAAACAAAAAACTGGAAAAAGTCTCGGAAATAGTCTATTCCAATTTTCTCATTCAATTGATAATAAAACTGAGGCAGAGAGAAGGAAATGACTTGCACAAATTCATAAAATAACAAATATCAGACCTGGGGTTTTAAAGTTGACTTATTTTTATTGTATTTGGTTGTTACCTTTTATTTTGACACAATAGACATAATAATTTCTCCCAAAACGTACAAACAGAATTGCCTAATAATGCAATCAGAACTAATCATTTGTGTCACTTTCCACCCTGTCAGCGTGTCCATTACTTATTAGCCCTCGGATCTCATCAGGAGAAGGAGAATTCCTGGGGAGAATCTCCCTCTCTCAACACAGACGTGGACCTACTTAGACTCCACTTTTTTGTTGTTGCTTTTTTGGAGGGGAAAAGGCTGCACGATTGGGGTTCAGTGACTCGCCCAAGGTCACATGGCTAGTAAGTGTTAAGTGTCTGAGGCTGGATTTGAACTCAGGTCTCCTGACTCCAGGGCTGGTGCTCTGTTCACTGCACCACGTGGCTGCCCCCCTTCCCCCTTCCCCCTGCTCATACTCTTTATCTGAAAGAGTTGCTGGACACATTGAAGGGTTAATTGACTCATACAGAATCACCTAGTTCGTAGGAATCACAGTCAGGATTTGAACTCTGTTCTTCCTGACTGAGGTCAGCTCTCTATCTGTATTTTTACATAATTTTCATAATTTCGTGTCTGCTGTCTTTAATTTAATTTTTATTGCCCTTAAATATTACTTTGTTTATATCATTATGCATATTCTCCTGGTTCTGATTTATTCACTCTGCATTACATGGTAAAAGTGTTCTTTTACACGTTTATATGTGCAATTTCCTTAAAGTAAAATAATAGTAGTTATATTTTGCATTTATTTTTATTTTAATGTTATTTAAATATTTCTTTAAATATGTTTTATATTCATATGTCATAATTTGTTCATCAATTTCCCATTAATTGAGCATAATTTCCAACTTTCTATTTATCATAAATAATGCTTAAAGGGATATTTTTTCTGTAATTAATCTTGGGGTGGGATAATGTTTGTCCAAAATTTTGAATAATCTTCATATGGTAATAGTTTATTCTTTTGGAAGCTATCTTTTGATGACTCGTCTATTAAAGAATATATATTTTTTCTCCTCCTTAATGAGTTGTGTAAATTCCCCTATATATTTTGGATGCCATACTTGTACTAGAACTTATAAAGCAAAAATATTTTCTCATTCTTGCCCTCTTTTTCTAGCTGCATTGATTTTGATGATATGAAGCTTTTGAATTTTACCTATCATATTTTAAATTTGTCTCTTTAATTCTTGGTTACAAATTATTTCTTTCTCCATAATTTTATATTATATAATCTGCCATTCTTGTTTAATGTATAATTTTGTAATTATAAATGATTTCTCTAATAAGAATTTTTTTGTTTTGTATGGTAAAAGGGCTTCCCAAAAAGCACAACTCCAATCTCTTTTGTTATGCAGCTTAGCTAGTGATCCACAAAGGCTATGCCAACTAAGTTAAAGCTGTAGTAGGTTGCACCTTGTTCAAAAAGCATTGATTACTTTCAGGACAAGCAACCATGTCTACAAAACATAAAGATTACTAAATAAAACCATTAAAACTAAAATTGCTTCTAGTTAAGCAGATAGGATGTCCTGGCTGCTGATTTTAGAGTCATTCAAGGATCTACTGTTTCTGCAAAGTTAGAAAAATGTGTTAGATCAAAATCTAAATATGATTAGTAAACTTTTAAAAAGTAATAAAAATGAAAACTTGGAATGTAACAAGATAACTCTAATCTGACCTTTTAAACTAAATTGCTGAAGTGAGGAAAAGGGGGAATAAGAAAAAATGAGATAGGTAGAGATTACCAACATTTCCTGTGGAAATTCATCTTAGCTAAATCAATCACCACAACTAAACTAAAAGAATACAGACACTATTTCTTTCAACAAACACTTGATCATGCCAATAGAAACAGAAACAGAACTAAAGGGGAAAAATGGTGAGAAGGCTAACTGCATAAGACCACAGCAATATGAAGGTGGCCTATACTGGAGATGATTCACCTTGAAGGCCCTGAGGGATGAATTCTCAAGGTATCTGAGAAAGGAAAAATAATGAATCTTATTTGTCAAAAAAGAAAGAAAGAAACTTGGAAAATTTGAATAACCACTGACCCATATCCTACTTTGCCATCTATATAAAATATCCATGAGAATAATCTATGAATGCATCAAGGGGATGTTTGAAGAAGGTCTGAGAAATAACCTACAGGCATTCAAAAACAATACTCTACACAGACTAGATTTTTACAGTCATACAATTAACTGAAAAAAAGTATAAAATACAAGAACTCTGTGATGATTTTTGCATTAAAATAATATGTTTATTTTGGTAATGCCACCAGAAGTTCTTCTTTGCATGGCCTGCCTTCGATACATGTTAAAATGTTTTACCTTTCTTTGAAATACGAAGATTTTGTTTGGTGACCCTTTGATTATTATCAAGTGAGGCATAAAATAGTGAGAGGCAGTGTTGCCAAAGGCATTTTCCACCATTAAAAAGAATATCCAAATCAAAGTCCAAATGGAACAATGATTCCCTATGCATGACTGAGTTTTTTAGATGCTATTGTTTGTAGATTACATTGGGCTATTGATGGCATCAAGCCCAGGGAAATAAATAAGATCCTATTTAAAGGCCTTAATGAGATCCATAATCACTAAAGAGAGTTTAGACTAACTACACACACACACACACACACACACACACACACACACACACATTTATGGACTGATGGATGGATGGGTGGGTGGATGGATAGATGACTGAATGGATGGAGGCTAGCTGGATGGATGGATGGATAGAACTTCAAACTTCAAAGAATTGAAATTGAGAGCAGTAGGCAATGTTGAGTTATATAGTAAGGCATGGACAGGCTCTTGTACATTACAAATAAGTTCGAGAGAATTGGTGCCAAAAATGTTATCATAAAAAAACTGGGCAGATTGCCTACCTTGAGTTAATAGTTTCCTCCCAAGGTTACTGAGTCTATGTCCCCCGTAAGGTAACTATGATAAACTAGCCATTATCGGCCTCCCCACTCCTTATCCCAGATAATAGCCACCTATTCTAGGTCTGCTGAAAGTGTTGGCTATGTGCCAAAGCTGAATTCCAAGAAACACCAATCATCATCTCAGAAAAGCCCATCCACAAGTTCAGTCTCATGTACTCTGGCCAATTAGTCCTCTCAAACTTTCAAGGCCAATCAAAAAGCATGACTTCATGAACAAATTACACCCAAATCTATTTTTTTCTCTATATAAGCAAGGAAAATCAAGCTTCAGATTACATTGTGCCAAAGATTCCTTCTGTGCCCTTCACATGAATGTTCTTACTTGTGTTGGTGTGTTGATAACAGATATAGGATAATGAACTCTATAGGCCTTAAAAAATATACCCTTTGCCAGGAGGAAATTGAAGTTTTGCAGAAGTTTTTGTATTTCTGGTGCCATCTCTCCAACTGAATTAAAACCTTGCTATCTCTGCATTTCACTGGGTTCTTGTGACTTTTCCATTCTTGTTTCTGAGAGCCAAGTTGATATTGTAGCATCTTCCTTTCTCTTTGTCATTATTTCTCCTTTCTTTTATCTCATAGCATTTGTTCATTATATTTACTTATGTCTTTAATTTCTGCTTTTATTTTAATGGTGGGGAAATTTTTTTTTCTAAGAAACATAGCAAGTCCAAAGCATTTCTGCTTCAAAGAGGGAGTCAGGTCCATAGAATCTTCTCATTTGTCACGCTCCTTCCCCTTCTTGTGAGAGATCCCACAGAAAGGGAAACTTTTGTAGATGTAATGAATTTAAACACTCCATTTGGCCAATCCACTTAAAATTAATGAATAGTGCTCCTCTCCTCCATATGGAGAATGGCTGCTCCAAATCTTGAGAGGGTTATTGGACAAGTAGCCCTAAGCATTTTAGGGGGAGGAAACTAAGAAGTAGTTTGGTGATGCTAGGCTTCCCCTTGAAATGAGGGCCCATTATTTTGACAACTTTATTTTTCTGATGAGGCTATACATCAGTGTTGTCAAACTCAAATAGAAAGGGGGCCACTAAATCATACCTAATGATTTCAGCTGGCCACATATTGACTTAGAAAGCCACATATTGGCATACTCTATATTGTATTGTGTTTTTATCTATTTTTTAAATGTTTCTGAATTACATGTTCATCTCAGTAGGGTCACATAACAACTGAATTCTGTGTGTTTACACCTCTGCTATAAAAGGCTTCACTGTGCAAGAGGTGGGCCTTCTAGATTTCTAGACTCTTTGCCATTTACTCAGAGTCCTTTCTTTCATGATCCTTGTGAGATGAGTCTGTTAGGTCAAGCTTTTCCCTACTCCCTGATGGGCCAAATCATCTGTCAGACACAAAACTGTCTTCTATGTCAGAAGAAGCAGTATTATCTTATGGAGTATGGAATTTCCATTATTATCTTGTACTCCATTGGCTCAATTTGAACAAGCAGTAAGAAGTATTCATTATCAGTGCTTTGGGACCAAATGGTGAGAAGATTCCTAGAGAAGAAATGAAGATCTTGTCATCCTCCTTTTCCAGGGCTGAGATGGAATAGTGAAGATCATTCACCTAGGATCATAGATGGAAAGATTCCACAAGAGGCTCAAAATGAGATCATCTTTGCTGTTTTTACTCCTGAGTTTTTCTTAAGAAATTTCTTTGTTTCATTACAAAACAAAACAAAGAACCTGTTCTTTTACTTTGTTCTGTAAATTTCTTGACCATTTGTTGAAGTACTAGGGAGCTGGGCTATGACATAGCCTTCCATGGTTGCTTTCAAGTCTCACCTAAAATACCACCATCTCCAGGAAGCACTTCCGGATCTGCCTCAACTGTAGTGCCTTCCTCTGTGGATTAGTTCCATTTTATCCCCTATGTAGGATCCATAACCAGCCAGTCACACATAGTTGTTTGCCTATGGTCTCCAACATAAGGGTGTGAGCTCCTCAAGGACAAAGACAAACTTTTAACTTTCTTCGTATCTCCAGTTCTTAGATTAATGTATATAGTACATAGTAGGTGCTTAATAAATGCTTGTTCTCTATCCACCACCTCTCATTAAGCCAACTTGTTTCAAATCTCCCACAACCTCTTTTCTGAGGCGGTTCTTATGTACCAATTTAAAACAGGAAAATCAGGTATCTCTACAGGATATTTAGATATTAGGTTCATAACAAATAGTGAAGTAACAACAGGCAGTATAGTATAGATCTTTGTTGTACCTAAGGGAAAATGCTGTCATCTCAAGTTCAAATACCTCACATGCGCATTCTGTGTAATAAATTTCATAAATATATTAGCAGTGAAATATTAGTTGAATATTGAAATCAACCATAATTTTATCAAGTGAACAGCAAAAATTTATTGTACTCTTATCTTCATATGTACAATAGAATAATTAAAGGAGAATCCATTAGAACTTAAATGACTGAAATAATAGGATACAATGAATCATGGATTAATCTAATATATTTTCCTTGTTTGAATAGGCAAGAAGAAAGTTGAGAAGCAGGTTTGTCATGAATATTTAATTTAGAACATTTTGATTTTGAAGTGGTAGTAAGATATTCAAGTAGAAATGGACAATTAAGTGAGAGGTAAAGACTGAAAGCCATTTGTTTTATAGTGGTAGCTGAAATTTTGAAGCTGCTAAGTAGAGATTATGTTTAGAGCCATCCAGAGGTCCTAAGGCTCTTTTGTAGTCTCATGTCTGCTCAGGAGTGTGTTGGCAAATCTCTAGGGGGAAGAATGCATGCACATGGACTTTTAAGTTTAATCTGCTTAAATTTAGCAGCTTCCTAAATCTAGAGAGTCAACAAAACAATAAATCAAGCCATGATTTATACGTGGATTACTAAATTATAAATGCTCACACTTAAAATTTTACAATCATTCCTGAGTCTGTATGAGCTGGCTAAAGCAGTTATACGGTCTACTACACCTTATCTAACCATAAATAGAGTAAACCCCCATACATAGTAAATTTATTAAGTGACGACTGTGTAGCAGGAATTGTGCTAAGTGCTGGGGATATAAAAAGAAACAGAAGACAGCTCCTGCCCTTCCATTCTAATGGGATAGACAACATGTAAACAAATATATATAAAACACACTCTATACAGGATAAGTAAAAAATAATCAAGGGATAGCAAGGTGGCACAGTGAATAGAGCACTCACCCTGGAGTTAGACAGACCTGAGTTCAAATCTGACCTCTGACACTTAACACTTACTAGACATGTGACCTTGGGCAAGTCACTTAACTCCAATTGCCCTTCCTTCCCCACTCCAAAAAGGAAAGAAAGAAAGAAAGAGAAAGAAAGAAGGGAGGGAAGGAAGGAAGGAAGGAAGGAAGGAAGGAAGGAAGGAAGGAAGGAAGGAAGGAAGGAAGGAAGGAAAAGAATAATCAGAAAGGGAAGGCTTTAGAATTAACAGGGTTTGAGAAAGACTTCCAGTAGAAGATGTAATTTTAGTTAGAACTCAAAGGAAGTCAGTGAGGTCAGTAGTTGGATAGAGAAGGGAGAGCATTCCTGGCATGGGGGGGAGGGGAGGGCAAGTCAAAGAAAATATATAGAGCCAGAGAAAGTTAATATGGACACAAGGATATTCCCTTTCAGCAAGATATTTAAGAGGTTACAGAGGGCAGATCATTCTTGATTTAGATGTCTGTGTTCTTATTGCTGATACCATTATTGACCTCTGATGATGTCATTATTGACCTCTGATGATGTCATTATTGACCTCATTGAATTTAGGTCTATGCTTATCTTAAATATTAGAATCCAATTTTCTCTTTCCAAATGCTCATTAACCTCTCTTATTCCTAAGAACAAACCCCAAAATCTGAAACAATTTTAGAAAGAATATATTGGGTCATTTGGTAGAAGATGGACAAGCCATAAAGGAGGTGTGGCTCTGTCTACTATAGGCTCTGAAAAGTTTACATTATATAGGACTTAGAAAAAGGTACCCACACAGGGAAAACAGTTATTTAGGTTCACTGTATCTGAAGTCAGTAAGACCTGAGCTCACATCTGGCCTCAGATATTTGATGTGTTACCCTGGACAAATTATTTAATCTCTGTTTGTTTTAATCCACTGGAGAAGGAAAGAGTAAACTACTCCAGAATCTTTGCCAAAAAAACCCATGGACAAAATTGATGTTCTGGAGTCCACAGGGTCACAAAGAGTAAGACGTGACTGAAAAACAATAACCTAGACATGAACCACACATACACAATTAATAGAGGGCACCTTGAAAACAAGGTAGATTGAGATTGATAAATGTTAATAGAAACATTCGATAAAATTGGACAAAGTCAAAACACGAGGAGAACCCAAAACACAAACCTAGGTGGATTCAAAGCCAGATGTAAGCGTGAAAACCCTAAACGAGAACATTTTGGTTAGATCTAGAACTTGAGGAAACCCAAAATTCCTTCTAGCCCTCTCCAGCATTCCTGAAGAGTTACTAAGGTCAGTGTGACATTCATTCTGAGTTCAAACAATTTCTAGCTAGATTTAAACAGTGTAATAATTAGTAAGTTTTCCAAACAATATAATAAAGCATCCACAATTTTCCTTTCTTGGGACATTTCCTTTCTTGGACAACTCAGAACATTCGTATACTACCAGAAGCATAGTTATGTAAGCAGAAGGTGGGGTTATGATTTCAAAGAGGTTTCATTAAAATATTCTGGCTCAATTGTGTCTCCTCACATCCTATCTCATCCAAAGCTTGAAAGAATTTCTTTAAAGAAAGGTAGGGGCCAAATTAGTGACAAACTTTTCCCAATGTCTAGTAGTCATTGTAGATAGTAGTAGATCCATTTGAGTGTCAGCGACTGTGAGTCAATAGACTTAAAATTACACTAGGAAACAAATGCACTGTGGCCCTATGTATCATAAAACCTCATAATCCCTTGTTCTTTCAATGTCATAAAAATTGAAGAAACAGTTTAAAAATCATAACTTCAGGGGAAGCTAGGTGGCACAGTGAGAAGAGCACTGGCCCTGGAGTCAGGAGGACCTGAGTTCAAATCTGGCCTCATACACTTAATACAAAAACTAGCCGTGTGACCTTGGGCAAGTCACTTAATGCCAATTGCCCTCCAAAGAGCAAAAAAAAAATCATAACTTCATACATCCCTTAAGGAGACTGTAGTAGTAAGCACCCCAGCATCCTCAGGGTGGCTGCCAACACAGGTTTTTAGAACTGCTTTTCTAAAGGAAAGCAACTCAAAATGGAATAATCTTGCTTTACTCAAACATGTCATTTACCTAGTTCAGGGGAAAAGGTCAGCACCCTGAACTTCAGAGAATACAGAGGTTACAAGCAGACAAAAAATACAGACAGAGAAACAGATCAGCAGACAGGCTTCCAGCTGTCTGACCATTACATTCATACCTAGTCAGTTACCAGAGAGGGAAGCATCAACATCTGGGTTTCCAAAGCTGGGGGCTCAATGGCTGCCCAGAGTCTCATCTGGTCAAATCACACACCTCGTCTCAAAGTGAGCCCCAAAGCAAAATCTCACATCAGGGATTATATAGCCTTCTCCTGGCTCAGAGAATGTAACAACCCTCTTGACCTCCTGCCCAATAACAAGTGACAGGTGTGGGCATTCCTGAAAAAGAAGCCTCCCCACCCCCATCCCCGCCACAGGCTCCCCATGTGACCATATTTAACCTATTAGGGGACAGAGTATATTTTCAAATCAAGGAAGGTTCTCAGAGTCACTTAAGCCAACCAAAAGGCCAAGGGGCCGGGAAGATCTTTGATTTCCATTCCCATAACAAAGATAACAACCCTGCTTAAACAGATTCTTTAGGTAAACTGAGTTTTTAAGGGGGCCTTTTCATGAGGGGCTGACTCATAACATAAGCCTTCCTTTCGCCTAATATTATCATAGAGATTTCAAAGTAGAAAAAAAAACTGATATCATTTAAAATTTTCTTTATAATTATTAATGCAATTTTATATATTAGGTACTTAATACACTTTTGGAAATTTACTGCTAAACCATTCTGAAAGCTTGCATATCCCATTTAGAAATTTTTAAAAGATACACACACATACATATATATATATATATATATATATTTACACATATATATTCACATATATATACATATATAAGCATGAATGCATTTATTAATTAATAAATTTAGTATTGTAATGGCAAAAACATCTATAATTCACCTGCCCTGAAAATAAAAATTTGCTATGAAAGGAAAAAGGAGGGACTTGGCTTTAACAACAGCAACATGGTCACAGATTGATCTGACAAAAGCATAACAGGAGGAAAACTTCCCCTAGCTCCATCTGATTCCAGGTACCAGTCAATCATACAAAAAGGTTCTACATTACTCACAGAGTGTCACAGTCAGTCTCCGAATTAACCATATGGGAAAATTTCTTTTTCAGAAAAGGAATAGCACAGTGGGGAATGTGTCAAGGGAATCTTACTTTAGTCTGTGCAAAATCATCCCCTCAACATACCCGTGCATAGATATCCACCTATGGCAATTCTCAGATGACAGTCCCTTTGAGTCACATGTGGCTTTTTCCTTGAATGGTAAGCTGTTGGGTTAATGACAATTTAGTCAGTAACATCTGAAAAAAGAAAGAAAAAGACAGCTCTATTAAAAGACCTCTAGCCTAATTTTAACCCATCATTTTCGTTTTGGGGTTTTTTTGTTTGCTTGTTTGTTTGTTTTTTTAATTTTTAGCTGCTACTTATCAAGTCAAAGGGAGGTATTTCTTTGCCCTGTTAGGATGGTGGGGCAATTTCTACCCCAATCTGAGTCTTTCCCTGGGCTAAGGTCAAGTATAGCGCCTTAATTTTCTGGACATTCAAATTCAGGGCCTGGACTGTGTCCTAACTGAATCCAAGGGGACTCACCATTTTCTTACCATGTTCAATGTGATCCCATGTTGGTCAGTCCTGCCCATACTGAATCCTAAAAACACAGACTTACTCAGCTTCCATGGTCTTTGACATCCTTTAGGCTAAACTCTGGGCAACCACCATGGAATTCCACTTCTGACACCATATTGTTTTTAGGGAGAACGAATCCCCAAGTATGAACATCTCCTACTTCCTAGTTCACTTTGACTTTCTTTTGATAACTAAGACTTATTCAAGTCTTCTACGGGGTGTCCCTCAAGTCTGGACACATAGAAAATCTCATTAACTGCATATTTTCAAGAAATGAAATGAATGAAATTTCAACAACATATTATTTAATTAGTATAAATGAGATTTCATAGGAAGACATAGGAAACAAATAGGAAATCTCATTAATTAATTAAATTAATCTCATTAATATGAAAAATAGTCTCCAATAGCTAATGAAAGGTTTTGTTCCATATGAAATTTCCGTGGCTAAAGTTTATGGTAATTAAATAAAATGTTGTTGAAAATTTCATTCGTTTCATGTCTCGGTCCTCAGATCCTTTGTTTTATCTTGAAAGTGGCTGTCTACTCTGTTTTAACTTCTTACTTCTTGGACATTTGATTTTTTTCTTAACAATTTATTCTAAACTGTAGGAAATATTTTGGTGAACCTTGTCTTGATTCTGACATGCCCTTTTCCCCATCACAGATGCTAATCCCTAGATTTCTGGTCTTAGATCTCTCTGCCCAACTCTTAGTCCAACACCCATGTAAGCATGGAGGCAAAATAATAATAATAAGGAGGAGGAGGAGGAGGAGGAGGAGGAGGAGGAGGAAAAAGAAGAAACCACCTCAACAATATCAATTTACAGTTGCAAGAGATTCTACCTCAGATAGTAAAATTTCACTAATCATAACTTGGGGCTAGGTTGGCCACTTAATGAATCCTTGTTCACTTCTACTTGTTTCCTACTAGTTCTAGGTATTGTGATAAGTGCTTTACAAACATCTCGTTTGATTTCACAGTAATTCTCAGAGTTAGATATCATTTTACAATTGAAGAGATCTTTGTCTTTGTAACTGAACAAATTCATGACTTTGGATAAATTGTTCTTTTGTCCTTTATAGGCCCCAATTTCAGGAAAAAGTCTGGGGTCATTAAACCATTGAAGTTTTTAAAAGACAATCTAAGTGGCTCTCTTTCTTCCTGTTCAATTCTTTGCCCAGATCATTGCCAAAAAATCAATTTATTAAGCAATTACTATTGCTAGATACTGTGCTAATTGTTGGTGATTGAATGAAAGGCAAAAGCATAATCCCTGACCTCAAGGAGCACACATTAGGATGGGGAGAAAATATTCGAACTAATATATACCAATACAAAGTACATGGAAAATAACAGCCAAGGAAAAACCTAATGAGAGGGTAGAAGTGGGGCGGAAATATCGTTTCAGCTTGCTTAGTCCTTTTTTCAGCCATCGTCATCTTCTCTGAGAAGTTGTTGCAAACACTGATTCCTACTGAACAACCAGCATGACTCAGTAGTCCCTAAATCCCAGTGCTTAGCACAGTGTCTAGTTTACTAGCTGATTGATTGAACTCAGAAGGTTGCTACCAAGACTAGAAATGACCATCTCAGGATGACTGTTTGCACTGTGCTTTAACAAACAAACAAACAAAAAAAGCCAAGGATTTAAGGTCTAATCTCTGACTTGTCTAGATGAAACAAATATGTTATGTACATATTTACTATGCAAATATTAGATGTGTATGTACTATGTACAAATATTCTGTATGTATATTCTACAAAGTATGCATATGTAGTCACCATTGCTTTTGAAAGGGAGGGGAGAGAATCTACTCCTCCCCCTTTCCCAAATCCAGGGAAGAATCTCAAGTGGCAGACTCCAAAAAGAGGAAAAAAGAGGGAGGAGAGGGAAATCCCTCATCTTTAGGGCAGTTGAGTTGGGCCCTGTTCTCCACTCAGTGACTAATCCATTTTGATGCTTCCTCCAGGGACAGGTATCACAAGAGCCCACCTGACACCTGAAGCCTCTTACTGCGCACGCACTTTTAGTCAGAGGCCTGAGCATGTGCCCATCTGCTTGTATGGTCACAGAACTCATTCTCCCAATAATGAAGTCTTTTAGAATAAATGCTTTCCCGTTAGAGCCAGAGGGCATACTGCATGGGCTCTCCTTTGAGCCTCTCATACCTAGCAGTGTTTATTACATTCTTCTGCTAAAACACCTCTAGTTTTTTTTCCTATTCCTTACAAAGCAAAGTTTAAAATCCTTCATTAGATATTTAGCATCTAATGCAGTCTGCTGCCACCACACATTTCCAATGATTTCTCCTTCTACTTTTTATCACAGAGTATATTTCACTCAAACTGGACTATTGTCTGTCTTTTTTAAATGCCCAGTACATTACTTTCCTGTCTGTCTTTGTTCACACTGTCCTCTTTAAATGGAATGTTCCCTCTTCTTGGTATGTTTTTCTTCGTCCTGTTCTGTCTACTGAATTCCTAATTATTACTTAAATCTTAATTTAAACAGCACATCCTCCACGAAGTGAACATACCATGAGCATCCATAATGTTAATGGGAGTTGAAGATTGCCCCCCTCCCCCCATTAATAGGCCTCCCTTGGAGACTAACAAGCGAAGCTTGATGAGGGGAGGCTTGTTTTTCAGGAAGGCCCACACCTTTTCTTAGTTTGTAATTAAGCACTGGGTCACAAGAGTTGTGATGCCCTCAGACCCTGAACAAGCGGGTCTGTATTCTGAGGTTAGCCATTTCCTTTGGGACTTACTCATGGGAAGGGTGTTGGAGTGATGTAGCCCAATGAGACTCTGAAAAACCATTAAGAAGCAACCCACACCCTACCCCCCACTCCCCACCGCTACCCTGGGCTTTGAAAACCCAGATGTTGGTGCTTCTCTCTCTGGTAACTATGTATGGAAGTAATGGTAAGGTAGTTGCAGCTGTCTGTTAATCTGTGATGTATGTATTATTTGGTCAGATGGATGGAAGTTGTCTGTTGGTCTTTATGCTATTATTTCTGCTTATAATTTCTGTTTGTATTTTCTCTGAAGTTCAGGGTGCTGGCTTATGTCCCTGAACTAAGTAAATGATTGTGTGTGTATGTGTGTGTGTGTGTGTGTGTGTGTGTGTTTGATTAAAGACTGTTAACCCTTTTTGAGTCGATTTCCTTTAGAAAAGCAGATGAAAGAACCTGTGCTACCGTGTTTCCCCAAGAATAAGACACTGTCTTATTAATTTTTTTGGAAAGAAAAACACCAGAGGGCTTATTTTCAGGGGAGGGCTTATGTTGTCCTGCCTCAGCTCTCCTCCACGGCACTGCTCTCAATAGCGCCAGCAAGCAAATCACTGGGAAGAACAGGATGACGCGCTCACTGCTGCAGCTCTGATTGGATGCAGCTCGGAGCACGGCGTGCGTTTCACCCGGGGGGGAGGGGAGGTCGGTGCATACAGAGGGTACCGTAATGTAGTGTGTAGCACAGAGGATCACCTTCACTACAGTAGCAATCTCAATAGGGCTTATTTTCGGGGGAGGGCTTATTTTAGAGGAATCTTACACAGTAAGGGGAGGGCTTATTTTCGGGATAGGTCTTATTATCGGGGAAACACAGTAGCAGCCATCCTGTCTGCTGGTATTATGGGTCTTACTGTAGGTGCAAGTAGCATTGCTGTTATAGTAGCACACTCAGAAACATCACACCCCCTACTCATTAATTATCATTTTGTTTTCAACCTGTCTGATGCATTTAAATTATAGTAATTTTATTTTGTGTATTTATTTTATGTTTTATCTATGATTTTACTTTAAGTTTCTTGAAGACAGGGTCTGTGAGTCTTATCTAAACTTAGTTATTCCCCATGGGACCTAACACAATGTTCTTTATGCAATATGCACAGGATAATCGTGTTTTTGCTGAGTTGAATTTTATTAAATTCATTATGCTTCAACTTCAAATCCTCCATTTTAGGGGAAGTGGGATTTATATTCACTTGAACTCAGAAGGCACTTCACATGAATTATTTTAGTAAATTGCATTAAGCTTCTGAATATTTTAAATATGTTTTAGAGTTAGCTACAATTGACCATCATAATTTTACTTCAATTATTCTCTAATTTACACAAATTAATATTAAATAATTTCACAGAATTACAAAATTTCAGAGTTGGAAAAAATGTTTTAAGACCTCTTTTACATTTCATTACTTGAAATACTTGAAGACAATTCTCATGTCCTGCTAGAGTATTTCCTTCTCCAGGCAGAACACTCTGAACTCTTTTAATCAATCTTCATCTGATAAAAACTCAACGTTCTTCAGTTATTGACTCTCATTCAAAATCAGGCGATGCATAACTCAAATTCATTTTCATTACTCAGTAGAATAATTACTTGAAATAAATGTTGTTATGTGTTTCATACTTAACATATTCTAGAGACCTATATTAGTCTTTAAAATAAGTATACAATTGTATTTCTTGTTTTATAATGAAATGGTGGATACTTTATTCCCTCTTTGAAAAGTTATGCTTACAGTAAGTCTGTTCTGATATTTGCCATGCAAAGTACTTCCTATTTTGAAAATGTAGCACATTCTTTTATTATATTGGTAATAAAACTCAGTGGAGTCTATTTATTCTTTTCCTTGGCTATAGTATATTGTGCAACGAGGCAATTGAGAAGTGCTTGATAGGACCACATCATCATTTCTCAACCTGTGTTTTGACTCTTATAGCTTTAGAGTTTTCTTTTATTATGTTTAATCAGCTTTTGTTTTTCTTTCACATAGTCTTATCCTTCATCTTTGGTTTTGGTCATTCATTTTGGGGGGTTTTCCATTTTCTTACATCTGAACTTTAAATAGCTGCTATTATACCTCTAAATTCAATCAGCCTCTGGCTGTGCAGTTAACTGCTTCTCTATTTCCCTCCTTCCCTGGAGGTTAATCGGGCTAACTCTTAAACCTGTTAAGTCTATAAGCCAGCATTCTGAAAGCCATTGGTTGTCTCTAAACCAAGGACTTCCTATTAACATCACAGTGTGTTAGCAATCTATCAAACGTATATCTGTGGTTTATTCAGCAGAAAGAGCAGATACAATTCTGCAAACTACATTCCATAGCATATTACAAAAAAAAAATGCCCTTTTCCTTCAGTTTCAGTATACTGTAAGTGTGACACATGGCAATGCATATTGGCACCTTTTAGACATTTTGTAATAGCGGTTGATATGTTCCTTTAAGATTAAATTACTGATTGACAGACTTCAAAATTGTAATTTCACAGAGTACCTGAAAGCAGTATTCAGTTAATGCTGACATGAAAATAATGCTTAGAAAAGGAAACATTGTTATTCTCTTTTCAGTGTTTTGTGCTTAGTAGAGGTTAATTATAAAAGGGTATGCCATCCTGGAGAAGGGGAATTCCAGGGCATTTCCTTCTTCCTTGTCCGAATATCCCTTATAGGTATAGCTCCCATGTAATATTCTCCTGTAGTCTTCCATGGCTTCCTGCTGGAAGCATTGCCACTATCCAGGAACACTCTTTTTCCTTAAATGTCTGATCAGCCAAGGTGCACATATGGCATTGGGAAGGAGAGGTGAAAATGCTGACAAAAAACACATCCTTCCATCCTTTGGCACTCATACTGCCCCTCCCAAATGTAGACAAGACTGATACTAATATAAAAATCATAAAACAATCAAGAAACATATAACTGAAAAAAAACTTGGGTAGAAGGAAAAGTGTAAAGTATATTTTGTAAGATAATGACTAAAGTGTGAGATCTGGAGAGAGAGAATTTGCAGCCAATATCCAATGTAATCACAGAATGTTGTCACAAGTGAAGAAGTTTAAAATGTGTCAAAAAGATGAGTCAGTTATGGGATGTAAAACTCTATTATTGGATCAAGAAGGAAAGAGCTGATTGTCTAACAAAATAATCTAACCAAGTCTTTGGGGCACTTTAAATAGTTGTATTCCTCGGGCTTGGGTCTATATAGGCCTGAGAGTCCAGGAATCTTTCTTTGTTCCATATTTAAGTATGGAAGTTTCTAACTGCAATGATTATGTGCCATGAACAAAGCCATTTTGAAAACCATTGATGTGTGAAGAAGGGCCTATTAAGTGGGAGTGCTAAGGTGCTAGCTTCAATGTGATATTGGGTGAGGTATTCACTGCTCTGGAAGTCAGTTCTCTCTTCTCTTATGTGAAGGGCTTAGCCAGGGCTGGGGAACCTGTGGCCTCATGTGGCTTTGAGGTTGCACATTCCCCACCCCTGAATTAGACTGCATCATTTCTTTCAGAATTAAGAAGCTATACTTTACTTTGACAATGTCAACACTATTTATAATGCAAACTTTGAAACATATGCTCCACCCTCTGGAACAGTTTTCTCAAAAAGGAAAAAAAATAGTATTGATTCTTTCTATATCTTCACTGAATTACTTACCATACATACACACAGCTCCTAAATTTGCCATTGTCACCTTGTCAAAGATGTAGGACAAGATTACAACTCCTGCTTTTTAGTGCACCTCAGGGTTGGAGATGTGGGGATTGGGCACTAATTTTTAGGGAGGGGGCACAGCATTTGCCACACTGACTCTATTGCAAGCATCTCCCTTCAAAGCTATGACATAATGCAAAATGGCAACTCATTGTGAAAGGAAGCTGGATCAGGGATGTCCTAGAGACAACTTGTACCAATTCCTGAGCACTGATTGTTAAATTTCCAGTGTAAGCATTTTCACTTTGAAAATCAGCAAAGGGTATATATCAAGGCTTCATTTATTGTTTTGTCGATTTTCCAGACTTGAGAAAGTAAAGGAGACAATCATAATGCAGATTAACCTTAAAAGTATGTTGTGAACACATTTTTCTTCTTTCTTTTTTGGATTCTTTGTTTTGTTTTCTTTCTAGCAAGGTGTTAAGTATTTGCCAGTACAACCTGGGTAATGTTTACTAGTCTGAAATATGCTATATGACCTTACATAAATTACATTCATTTCTATAATATTTCATCTTTACCTATAAATTTAACTTAGTTCAGCCTTAAATTTTCTTCTGGCTCTAATAATCTGTGCTTCTATAGTAGAAAGCAGAAGACTTGTCATAGTGCTGATTTCCCCAGTAGAATGTGAGTTCCATGAAAACAAGGACTGTTTTGTTTTCATATTCCCAGCCCCGAAAGATAAATAGCACAGAGATTTACTTACATTGTGCACTTATTAGATGCTTAGTGAATTGGACTGACTAGCCTGTCTTTCAGGGGGTAAAAATCAGCTCATGTAATTAATGACCACTCTCTGACACAAATACAATGAAATGTTGATCTAATTTTCAGGTTAAAGATACAGTTCTTCAATATTAGAATATATGTGGATTCAAGTTTAGTCTCAACTCAACTGAAAAGTAAGGAGATGGATCAGCTGATCTCAAAGATCCTTCCCTGCTCTGAACTTGAGTTTTTAATTGTATTAATCTTTTCCATTAATCAGAGATCATACACAAGCCAATGCTATTTTCATTTGACACCTCCATAGTTCCCATTAAATGGATTTTTAAAATGTAATCTACATATGAAATTTCCTATAGCTTAAATAAAGAATCTACAATAACCTTTCTGAGTTTCATATCTTTGTAGCTGCAATTTGGCCTTGTCTGTGATGTCACCATAAGCTACTGGATTTTCAACCTTCTCTCTGAATTCTCTTATGAAAACCTACTTTTTGTCCATAACGTGTCTTCCAATTCCTTGACCCCTCTCCCAAGTCATCTCCCAACAATAGTCTCTGTGACTTCTTTTCCTACCCTTTGCTCCTTATTCAGTTACACCCTACACTGCCCACCTCCCTTGAATTCCCAGCCTCTAATTTTATCTTCAGTTATGCACTATCACACCTCTGTATTGAGTCACTCCCATCATTTACCTCTTTGTTCCCAAACATTTGCTTTTAAATGCAGGTATGGAAAATCTCATAATTAGCCTGACTAGGTTCAATACAAATTTATGTTACACAACCCAAACTGGGCTTTCACTGATGCTAGAGAATTCCACTTTACTTCTCTTATGAATTCACAATGGTCTCCTGACTACCAAATCCAATTTCAGTCAGTCCTCATTCTCATGGACTTTTCTATAACCTCTGACACTTTGGATCACTGGGTTCACATTGCTCTCATATCTCTAGATCTTCTGAATACTGAACTACTATATCCTGGTTCACCTCCTACCTCTCTGGTTATTTTTTTCTCAGTCTCCTTTGCTGAATCATCATTGAGGTCAAGTCTTCTAAGTGTAGATGTCCCTCAGGATTCAGTCCTGGTCCTTTTCTCTTCTCCCTCTGTAAATATTTTACTTGGTGATTTCATCAACTCCCATAGACTTAATTATCACTTTTCTTCTGATAATTCTCAAATTGCCCTATTTTGCCCTAATCTCTTAGCTGACCTCTAGTCTTGGATCTCCAACTGCCTTGCAGATATCTCAAACTGGTTGTCCAGTAGACACCTTAAATGAAAAAATATCCAAAAAAGAATAAATTTCCTTTCCCTCTAAACCCTCTTCAATCTTACCTACTACTTACTGTACAGGGTAACACTACCTTCCCAGTCCTAGGTCTACAACCTAAGTGCCACCCTTAAAACCTTAATTCCTATATCCAATGTTTCTAAGGCCTATAGATTTCACCTTTGCAACATCTCTCCTATGTGCCCCCTTCTCACCTCTGACGCTACTAACTTTGACATAGGCCCTCATCACCTTATACCTGGAATATTGGAATAGCCTGCCTCAGGTCTCCTCCCACTCCAATCCATCCTCCATTCAGACACCAAAGTTATTTTCCGAAAGTGTAGGTGTGACTATGTTACACACTGCACACACACATACCCCCACACACAACACACCCCAGTCAATAAACTCAAGTGGTTCTCTATTGTCACCAGGATCACATTTTTCTAAAAATTGGCATGAAAAGTCTTTTTCATAACCTAGCTCTGTTCTACGTTTTCAGTTTTCTAACACCTTATTCCATTCCACATATTTTTAGATCCAATGACTCTGGACTCCTTGCTGTTCCACAAACAAGACAATCTTGGGTCTGAGTATTTTCTTTGGCCATCCCCCATGTATGAAATGCTCTCCCTCCTCATCTCTAACTACTGACTTCCTGGTTTCCTTTAAGGCTTCTCTAGAATCCCACCTTCTACAGGAAGTCTTTACCATTCTCTCTTAATTTTACTGCCTTGTCTCTCTTAATTATTTCTTATTTTTCCTTTATATAGCTTATTTGTACATATTTGCTTGTTTTTTCCTCCATGCAAATTGTGAGCTCATTGAAGCCAAAGACTGTCTTTTGCCTCCCTCTCTCTCTCTGTCTCTCTCCCTCACTTGCTCGTTTTGCATCTAGCAGGTATTTAATAAATGTTGATTGACTGATGAAATAGCCTTCTAACAATAACTTCCCATAAATCCTATTCCCCAGACTGGCTGAGCAATATGTACCATAGGTCACTCAAGTCCCAAAGAGAATGTGGCTTTTTCTGCTTCCCAAAGAAGGGTCCCCAGAGGCAAAGACTGAGGGTGATCTGTTTGAGAAAGACTGATCACTTAAAAACTTTGAGAAAATCCCAGAGAATTAATAATGGGACCTTTTTCTCCCAGAGTAGGTGCAGCCAAAAGCAACCCCCCTCAGACATACTTTATGAGCTAAGAAACAACTCATTCCAGATCATCAAAATTCTAGCAGTGAGGATGGAAAGACAGACAGTAAAATCTGCCCTGTCAAAGGTCTGAATGTTCTTAAAGCCAGTACAAATCATGGGGCTGCCTTGGAGAGTTTGAGCAGTAGAGCGACAAAGGCATTCATACCATCAATTCAAGGCAAGACAGTGACCCAGAGCCTTCCAAAACTTAGAGTAATTATAATCTGGTATATTGACTAATATCTAAATTCCTGAAATATTGTCGCAGGCTTGCACTGACTTTTCAATGTACTGATCAGTTGTCCTGCTTTGTTTTGTTTTTTCCCTCTCTAAAAAATACTATTTGTTATATGGAATGACTCACAGGGAGAAGGAGGGAAATTGATACTATAGTGATATAGGGAGGAGAAAATATCAATAAAACCTTAATTTACAAAAAGAGTTGGTACCACCTCATACCTATCAGACTGACTAATATGATAGAAAAGGAAAGTGATAATTGTTGGAGGGGATCTGGGAAAACTGGGACACTAAGGCAGTATTGGTGGAGATGTAAACGGATTCAAATATCATGGAGAACAATTTGGAACTATGCCCAAAGGGTTATAAAACTGTGCATGCTCTTTGATCCAGCAATACCACTACCAAGTTTATATCCCAGGAAGATCATAAAAAATGGAAAAGGACCTCCATGTTCGAACATAATTATAGCAGCACTCTGTGTGGTGACAAAATAATGGAAATTGAAAGGATGTCCTTCAATTAGGGAATAGTTAGTTAGAAAAGTATATGATTATAATGGAATACTATTATGCTATAAGAAATGATAAAACTAACTATTTAAAAAATAACTTTTAAAACATACAATCTGCTGCACAGCGAAGTGAGCAGAACCAGGAGAACATTATACACAGTAACAAAAATATTGTATGATGATCAACTGGGAATGTCAGGTATTCTCAGCAATACAATGACTCAAGGCAATTACAAATGGTTCATGATGGAAAAATGCTCTCCACATCCAGAAAAAGAACTGATGGCATCAGAAATTAGATCAAAACATATTATTTTTCACTTTATCTTTCTTTTATTTTCATCTGTGTCTTCTTTCACAATATGACTAATATAAAATATGTTTTGCATTATTTTGTACATATAAACTATATCAAAATGCTTACCATCTCAGAAAGGGAGAAAGTGAAGAAAGGAGGAAGAAAATTTGGAACTTAAAACTTTTTAAATATGAATATTAAAAATAAAGGTCGCCTGGGGGGGGAGGGGGAAGGAGAGACCGATCCCTGAATACTGGCAATACAGTATCTTCTAACTAACCTTAGCTTTCTCTAAATGGATGGGGTGGTCCTTCAAGAATTTGGACCAAAATGTTGTAAAGTATCTGAGAACTTCCCAAGGAGGAAAAGGAACTAGCCAAACTAGAAAGAGTAAAGCAAGTGTTAAATAGTGACAGCTTATTTCAGCTTTAATATGAGAATTCTTATAAGAACAACCATCTTTAATATAAGAATAATCATTCCCTATTTTTTTCATTGTCAACAAGTGTTTATTGTTAATAAAACCCTGATACATTTACAATAAATGACAACATGAATTAATGTACAGTTAACATATCATTTTTATAGTTAACATATATTATGTTATATTATACAGTTAACATATTTTTAATACAAGGATTTAATTGTGATGGTATTCAATATTGCATAATATGATTACCTAACTTTGGGAAGTATAGCAGAGAAAACATACTGTTCAGTTCATCTGAACAGAAAAAAAAAGAGTCATTATAGAGCATAACACTTATATACAGCTATAAATTGCACTTGGAAGGAAAAATAGGTTCACTTAATATTTAATGATTTATTCATTTTTTTAAATGAAAAATGGCTCAGTTGCATGCAAAATCCTGGCTTAGAATGTAGTTCTTCTATAATTTATTATTGCTTTAATGTTTCTTTTAATGAGGGCTAGAAATAAAGGCAATATTATATACAAATTGAAAACATTATTTAGAGGAATCAAATTTTTGAATGGGGAGAGCATGCTATTTAAACATTCTATCTAATTTGAAAACCTCACTTTAAAAAAGTATGATGAGTGAAAATTTAAATTATAAGGCAGACAATTTATATCAAAAACAATAGTCAGATTTCCTTCTTTAGTCATTTCTTTTGTTGCCTATAGGATAAAACACTTCATTAAATAGATATTGTCCTAAAATTATGTGTAAACAATTAGATTTTCAGGCTATCACTTAAGAAACAAAAAAGAATCTGGAAATTGGATATAAAAATATTACTGATTATATATATATATATATGTATATATGGTCTGATTGACAAGGAGATGAAGAAGTTGTCCTGAAATAAAACAAAACAAAAAAGAATAGATGAGTAAATGAATGAATGGATATAAACAAAAGAAGCATAATGGACTCAAGGGAAACAATGTAAAGTTGGACAGAATCTCTGAATTTGAACTTTGTGGGATGACAACCAAGATCATTCTTGTTCAAGTAACAGTCTTCCCAGACAAATCCAAATCAGCCTACCACATTTGAAGAGCTAAATTTATTCAAGTTTTCTGCAAATGGCCTGTTTAAAGAGTTCAGTGATCAGATTCAAAGTGACTAGCTCTCCCTATGTAAAAAAAGATTTCTTATCTATCAGGTAGACAAATCACTGAAACAGCTAACAAGGGAAAATGGGCTGTCTCTATCCTTTAATATTTTCTAACATAAACAGAATAATAACCTGTCCTGGATAGCTTAGCTATTTTGGTGCTTGCTGTCAGAGATGAACCCAAATGAGCCCTCAAAATTCCTTCCAGTCAATTAATATTCTTGAATATTTTAGCTATACATAGATGGAAATATTATTTTCATGAAGAACAAGTATTAGGGACTGAATTAATTGGAGAATTTTATACACACACACACACACACACACACACACACACACACACACATATATATATATATATAACTGTTCCCTTTACTTTGACTAGATAAACCTAAGTGGGGAAAAACAAATATATATGTGAGATATGCATGAATATTGTATATGTGTAAACTATGTATATGCACATATATACACATATACATATATACACATACACATTTATATACATGTAAATATGTATATACACATATATATTTATATTCCCACATATGTATATGGATAAAACATTTATTAAATACTCATTTTGTGCCTGACATTGCTAAATACAGGGGATTCACATACAAGCATGCAAGATATTTTCTGCTCTGAAGAAGCTTCCATTCTAATGCATGAAGACAACACATGAAAGAAATCCAGAAAGGAGTGGAGAATGCGTGTCACCTGCTCTCTGACCTTTCCACCCTACTGAATTTTCATTACCTTATATCTACCTACTTGGTGGCTCCTACCCTTGCACATATTTGTGGGTATTTACTTCTAAAACCATTGTCCACAAACCCCTACTGTTAAAAGAAATCCTTGCTCAACCCTTGCCCAGAAGAAAGAGCCAAGTTCATCAAGTTAAACGTATTTTATTCTACCTGCCAAGGCAGAAATAGCTTGGGAGGGCCAGTCTCCCTTCGAGCTGTGCTGTGCTTTCTGATGCATAGGAGTGAGCATCTTCCAAATTTGGTCAAAAGCATTTTGATTGGATCCCATAATCAAGAGATGGGATTAGTGCCTCTTAGCTGCTCTCTAAGTATTTTGATTGGTCCCTGTTTCCGACAAGGAGATGGGGTTAGGGAACATGCTTCATCTTCTGCATGCTTCCTGTCATGTATTCCAAGTTAAAATGCAGTCACCCAAACTGCTTCAGCACACATAGCTGACTCTCCAGCCCACCAGCTTTAACACTTCGCCACAATTAGTTGGAAGGGAAATGATTTGCTAAGATGCCACAGTAAGAACAGTAGCTACAAAGCTTGTTACTATGTTACTCGCCACATATTTGTTACTATAAAACCCAGGTGTCCTTTTCATTTCAGGGAATCCTCCCACTGATCAATAAAATCCTGGGAGTACAGAAAAGAGGGGAAAAAACCCGCCCCTGCCCTCAAAGTGCCGATAGTCCATCAGGTGCTTACTTTCTGGATGCAGCTTCTCTGGTATGTGGGTTATGCATCTGAGTTCTCCAGGGCTCATTTTTTTTAGCTGTGCTTCTCTCCTAAGGCCATGACCAGATCTTTTCTTTGTCAGAGAGCCTGCTCCTGGGCCTTTAGCAGCAGCATTGCTGCCTGTTTTTAACCCTGCCTCTGGAATATGGGATACAGTGGGTGGAATGTCTCCACTTCCCAGTTTTCCTGACATTTTTGGCGGGGTGGGATAGGGTAGGAGGGGAAGGATGAGGAGAGAAAGTCTCCTCCTCTTTTCCTGTCTCCTTTCCACCCTGACTTGTTTGTTCATTCTCCGAGATCTGTGTTCTCACTCAAATGCTGACTCATGACTGGACTGGCTACACAGTTGAGGAACTCAGGCTTTTTAAGGCTTTTCCTGTAGTGTGATCAATTTTTTAGCCAGCTAATCCTAAATGACCTGTCCAGTTCAATCAGAGAACGTTTATCACACAATGAGATGAGAATATTAACACTGAGGACCCTTATCCAGCCCAGAGTACTCTCTTCTTCGTACCTCAGGCTGAGAAAGTGGATTCTGGCTTTGAGAGGTTAAATTACTGGCCGGGGGTCGCACCAGAGTATGTCCAAGTTAAATGGGAAGCAGTTCTTGAGTTCAGGTTCACCACTCTACCCTTTCATATTTCTGTACATACACAGACACACACAGAGACACAGACACACACTTATGAGACCTATGTATCTATCAGTTTGAGAAATAACTTCTGAAGAGTGCTTGTGTAGTATATAAAGAGTTAGGTTTTGTTTTTTTTGTTGAAGGTTAAAATGTCACTAAAAAAATACGGCATTTTCTTTTTATTACAATCTGGCTCTTGGATAGCATGGAAATAACACTTTGACTCCAGGGTTTTTCTGTAACTTACTATATAAATGATGTGTTCCTGACCCCAAAAAGAGTTTCTATTTTATAATATTTTTCTTCTCCTCAAATGGTATGTATTTTGCTTACTTTTTCATTTTTTCAGACAGCAGTGCCATTACAGTACAGAAAGGGCATTTGTACACTTTTTCTGGTGTTTAAGTCAGTTCTCCTTCAGCTAAAAGTAGAACTGGTATTGATTCTCAATTTATAGTTTGCAAAAATAAATGGAAAATGAATACATGCCCTGTATAGTAATTGTGGTGGAGAGGGATTTAACATCCAAGTTATTGATTACAACCTGCTTGCTTATGCACAATTGATTGTGAACTGCAGTAAGTTCCTTTTCTGAAATACTATGCACTTTTTTATGGAAAACTGGAGACCTGCATGTTAATAATGGCACATCGATGTTTG
>NW_027185791.1:25950077-25996894 GCF_028583685.1 Petaurus breviceps papuanus | reverse complement strand
ATCATTTATCAAGCTTGTCTCTGGAGTTAGCAGAATATTTAGGGAATGAAAGAAGTCAAGATGAATAAGAGATGAAACTTAGAGAAATGGATGGAACGTTAATCAACATAATGTCATTACTGGGTTTGGGGAGGACAGAGAAGATCACAAAAGAAGGAACACAATTTTGATCAGGACTGAACTTTCTGAAATTTGAAGTAAAGCAGGAGTGGGGAGCCTGTGGCCCTCTAGGTCCTCAAGGGCAACCCTTTGACTGAATTCCAACTTCACAGAACAAATCCTTTTCATAAAAAAAAAAATTGTTCTGTAAAACTTGGACTCAGTCAAAGGGCTGCACCTGAGGACCTAGAAGGTCACATATGGTCTGGAGGCCTCAGGTTCCCTGGTGATCCTTTTGCTTTTTTTATCTTTGGGTTCCAATAAAATCTAATTCTATGTATTAATCAGAGTATGGTGCTTTTCCCTAACAGATAACTGTGATAATCAGCTGGTTTCAACTTTGCCTCAGTCATCATTCAGCTGTTCCTCAGAGCTGTCTAGCAGCCATAGCCCTGGGTTTGCAAGGCTTAACCGAAGAGATGGTAAGTTTCCTTCCTTTGCTTCTGTTGATTTGTTCTGAATTTCTCCATTTTCAATCACTACATTATTATTTTGCAAAATCATAAGATTTTCAAACATTGAATGCTGTATTCCATGAAATATTGAAATCTAGATGGAATGAAGGAATAAGCTTATTAGAATGTGCCCATTTGGAAACCTTAAGAATAAAATTTTACCTCCCTGACTTACGACAGTTGCTGCTTTCATTGTGGCCATACTTGGGGAGAGGTAAGCTTAAGACTAGTTAGAATATAAGTAATATTTCAAAACCTGGTTGAAATGATCACTTACACATTTAAATACTGTTTAAATGCATTTGTGTCTGCCAAGTTGGGCTGCGATGTTTTAGAAATTAAAGTTTTTAATTGCTATGGCAGCAATCCCAGTTACCTCTAGTATATCATTATTATGAATACATGATACATGACTACTTACACACCCCTTGGTTTAAATTAGAGCTAGAATGCTAAGAGAATAAAATAAATCTTTTAGATGTATGAGTATTTCCGTAGGGGTTGGGGAATCCTTAGAGTTAAAAAAAAAAAAATCTTTGTTTGCTTAGTTCTTATTTGGTTGATTTGATTTGCTCACTCTAGCATTGATTCTTGAAGGAATGGGATATAAAAATGTCTGTATGCTCCATTAGGATTATCCTGTATGTATTAATCCACCTTGCCCCTGTGGTAGTGTGGCTAACTGTGTTTGGGTATACTTGGGATACAAATAAATTACTCTCCTTGAATAGAAGTGCTGGCAAAACTCTTCAAGGAAAGGCAGAAAACTGACTCCAAAACAAATACACTGGAACTTCTCCCTCCTCCGATTTTATTGCAGATATTTGTCTGGATTTCTGCTTTGTCCTTGGCACATTCTTCTTCCTCCTATATTTATATCAATAACAGAAACAGCTAACATTCGTATAGGACCTTAAGGTTTGTAAAGCACTTTACAAATATCATCTCACCCTGGAATGAATGCAATATGGTTATCTCCGTCTTACACATGAGAAAACTGAGACAAATAGAATTGAAGGGTCCTCTCCAGGATCACACAGCCTTAATATATGTCTGAAACTGGATTTCAGTTCTAGCCTTGCTGGTCCAAGTGGAGAGTTCTACCCACTTCATCACCCAGATGTCTTTTAACCATGTGTCTATTGTATCCCTTCCTCCCTCCTCTGCGATTAGACTGAGAGTACTTTGAGGGCAAGGAATATATATTATGTATTTTTTGTTTCCAAAACTAAGCACTATATAGGGCTTAATAAATATTTGTTCAATTAGATTAAATTGGGGACATCTCGTGGCTGTGGTTCATTTCATACAAATGCAGTGACAAAACATACTGTGCACATCAAATTCCATGAGAATAGCACTGGTACTGCAAAGAATGTCTGTCCACTCTAACAGAAGGACATGAACACAGCTGAAAATCACTTTTTCTCCTTGCCTCTCTGCCTTCTCTGTTTCTGTCTCCATCTCTCTCTCTCTTACTTCCTTTGCAGCTTTCCCTTAACAGAGGAATTGTTTAATATTTGTTGATCACCTTAATTATGATAAACATTATTTACGCCACAGGATAATCAAGGCCCTCCTATAGGACAGAGTTCTATTTTTTTTTCCTTTTCTTTATTTTTTTCTTCTTGCCTTCCCTCTTTTGCAAAGGAAAAAAATTATGAAGTTATTTCATGAAAATATGTTTAGTCAAAGAAGATTAATACCTCTATTATCCATATCTAAAGATATATGTATATTTCTCAGTCTGCACCCTGAGTTCCTCATCACTCTGTCAAAAGGGATGTTCCATTATTGGTCTTTGGAATCATGGTTAGTCCATGCATTGAACATAATTTTTAAATCTTTCAGGAATATATGTCTTTACAGTGTTCTTGTTATTGTATAAATAATTCTCCCAGTTCTGCTCACTTTACTCTGAGTCAGTTCATATAAGTCTTTCCAGATTTCTCTGAAATTGCATCATCTCTTATAACTCAGTAACATTATATTATATGCATATATCATCACTTTAGCCGATCTCTAATTGATTTTAATTTCTTTCTTTTTAGCTATTTAGTTTCCTTTTTTGTCATTACAAAAAGCACTCCTATCAATATTTTTGTAACATGGATGCTTTTCCTCTTTCCATGGTCTATTTGAAGTATATAGGCCTGAATTTCACAAACTGGGGAATGCTGTGGGAGACCAGAAAGCAAGAATCCATTTAAATATTATATACATACTTTATATTTTTATATCATCTTAATTTGTGAAAAAGAAAAAAAGGCATTTCAGGAAAACTAAAAATTGCTGTTCTTTATAATACCCACATTTGCAAAGAAGTTCGGAAATTTAAAATTTCTTTAGGCCAAGCTTATTAAAATTACTCATTTTCACTTTTATTTTATTAACCTTTCCATTTACTCACTGTATATTTCATCCTCCAAGTTCTATTTCCTATGACATGAGTTCATATAACTCATTCCACATGTTTTTGAATTGGTCATGTAAGGATGTGCTCTGTTTAGACCAGCAAAGTTAAAGATTGTAAGAGACAAATACAGAAAATATGAAATATAAGTGTGAGGCCCTTTCAGTTCTGAATGAAACAATCCCTTCCATTGGATTCTGAAGCTCTGAATAGGAAATTACAATGAATTTGCATAAAAAATTGATAAGCAGGGCAGAACCAAGATGGCAGAGTAAAAGCAGGAACTTACTTAAGCTCCCTTACCTAAACCATCTCTGATACCTGTAAAATATGACTCCAAGCAAATTTTAAAGCTGCAGAACCTACAAAGTGATGGAGAGAAACAAATCTCCCACTGAAGGCAGCCTGGATGGCCAACAGGAAGGGGCTATCATACTGATCTGGGAGACTAACACAGTCTTGTGTGAGTCATATGGGCCCAGACTGACCAGAGAAGACTTCAGGAGAGTAAATCATCAGCAGCTGTGGAGGTTTCCAGACTTCTCAACCCATAAATGCAAAAGAGAAAGTGAAAAGTCAGTAGGGAACTCTGTTGGAACTCAGTGATAGAAAAGCACCATCTGCGCCCTGCCCCCTGATAAAATATGGTCGACGTGAAGTGGCTCCAGCTGCTGCCATGTGCCTGCCTCTGGAGCTCCTTGCCTGTAGATTGATAGTGGGGGGAATATGCAACCATTCAGAGCGTAATCACTCTTGCTTTGACCTCCTTGGATCTGGATTGTGATCTTGGGCAGTGGTCCTGGGGTATATGGCCAGTGTACCAGAGCTTGTGGCTCTGGCTATAGAGGGAATACCCATCTTATAGCTCTGGCAACTATAAAACAAATATAATTATTTACATTCCTACATGGAAAAACAATAATTGTAACTCCTGAGACTTTTGTCAGTATGAGGATAGTTGAAGGGGATATATATATATATATATGTATATAGTTATATATATATATATATGTATAGGAGTGTTTATGTGTGTATAAATACATATGTGCATGTGTATATGCATGTACATGTATACATAGACTGAGGGCACAGGATGAGTTGAATATGAGGGGGTGATATCTATAAAATAAAATTAAGATGTGAGAGAGGAATATAATGAGAGGAGAAAGAGAGAGATAAAATAGGGCAAATTATCTCATATAAAAGAGGCAAGAGAAAGCTGTTACAATGGAGGGGAAGAGTAGGAAGGTGAAAAGGAATGGGTCAACCTCACTCTCATTCAATTTGGCTTAAGAGAGAATAGCATAAACTCAGTTGGATATCTTACCCTACAGGAAAGTAGGCGGGGGAGACACTGGGGTGTAGAAATCTATCTTGCCACACTAGAAAGTTATGAGGGGTTGAGGGAGTATATAAGAGGGAACAGATTGGGGGCAGGGATATTCAGTGAGCTCACTATCTTGGGGTGGGGGTAGGGGAAAGATAGGGGGGAATTTTGTAACTCAAAATCTTGTGGAAATGAATGTTGCAAACTAAAAATTAATAAATAAATAAAATGTTTTTTTCAAAAGAAGAAGAAAAACAAAAACAAAACAAAACTGGTGAGCAGAGATAATGAACTTGCTTCAGGGTACAGATTATGTCATTATGACTCTAACCTCTGATATGAGTAAGACACATTTGGAACCTAGGAAATGTAGTAGGAATGGGAAGGGTCACCTTTACCTGGAATAAATTCTTTCACTGAGAAAATTCAACTCAGAAACAAAAAAAAAATTAGAATATGACAGATTGTCTTAATTAATTGTCTTAATTAATTTTCTCACTTGTCCTTCGTGAAAGGTGAAAGACCTATGATTCAAAGACCCAAGTAAACTGAATTAGAGGTGGTATTATTGATCTAAGGGTCTTTACCTGTTAGGACAGAGTACAATAACATTCAAGCTCACAAAATGCACCCAGTTAATCTTGAAGACAGAAGTGTTAGAAATTGCAGCTCATCATCCAAGAGTAAAACTGAGGCTACCTCATGGATCAACTCATCTGTACTATAAAGGACATAATTGACTTGGGGAACCAGCCTAACTTGATAAGAGAGCAGCTCATCCATCCGACAACCCTGCCCAAAGTCAACTCTGAAAGGAGTTTCTGAAAAAAAAAATCCCATCAAGGTCTGACTATCCTATGATTGTGATTTACATTGGCCATATATATTCCCTATTACACATGCTGCTTGCAGTCAAGTTAAAAAGAGAGAGAGAGATCAAATATTCAGGAATCACAATACAGATCAAACAAGATTTGTCAGCTACCTTAATAAAGAAGCAGAGAGTGTGGAATGTGATATTTCAGAGAGTAAAAGATAAATACTTAAAATCATGAATATATTCCCCAGAAAAAGGAAATAAAAGTCCAGGGGGGATGGGAAGGGGAGATGTCTCTTCAAGGACAATAACCATGGTTTGTCATTGTCTTCTATTCTGCTATTTGTTTCAGTACTCAAACTTTCTTCTCCTGTCTCTGTTTCTTTTTGTGTCTCCATCTCTTTGTCTCTCTGCATCTCTCTGTCTCTCTGAATCTGTCTCTCTCTCTGCCTCTCTGACTCTTTGTCTCTCTGACTCTCTGTCTCTCCTTTAGACAAATTCTTCATATTCAACTCAGTTGTTATTATTTTTGTCTTTTTGCTTGCCTATGTCTGATTTACTTCCTAATTTCATTCCTACATTTTTTTGTCTAACAATTTTATTTCTCTTTTAGTTGTTCAGCTTCTCATGGTCTCTGGTGAGTTCACAGAATTCTCATTTTCATCAGGAAATTTTGGTTCATTTTATTTCATAGCCTAAAAGTCCTAATCTCAGCTCATGCAGACATCTTTCCCTGCTGTCTACACACACACCGACGTCTCCCCAATTATGAAAACAAAACAAAGCAAAGCAACACCAAAATGTTACTTGATCCTATTATCCCTACTCGTTGTCCTGCATTTCTTCTCCTTTTCTCAGCTAAATTCTTGAGAAAACTGTCTAAAACTCAATGCCTCTGTTTCCTCTCTCTTGTTTTATTCCTCTCACTCTGCATCTGGCTTTTGATTTCATCATTTAATTGTCAATGCTTCTTCCAGGATGCCATGATCTCTTAACTGCCAAATTGTTTGTCCTTTCCTCAATTCTCATTCACCTTAACCTTTCTGCAGACTTTAATATTGTTTATCTCTTCTTTCTTCTTGCTATTTTCTCCTCCCAAGGATTTCCTCATACTTCCCTCCCGGTTCTCTAAGTGTCTGACGACATCTTCTCAGTCTCCTTTCCTAGTTCTTCATCTATATCAGACTGTTAATCATAAATGTGCCCCACGGCTCTGACCAAGGCCTTATGTTTTTAAATTTGTTATGTTGATGGTATATCTCATCAGGTCTGATGGGTTCAATTATCATCTATTTTAAAGTGATTTCCAAATTGATATATACGATCATAAGCTGTCTCCTGAACTCTAGTCTCACCTTATCCACTGGCTCTTATACAACTCAAACTTGGATGTCCCATCATAAACTCAATGTATCCAAAGAGAACTCATGAGTCCCATTTACCAGCTATCCTTTTCTGACCTTCCCTCTTACTGTTGAGGACACTGTCACCCTCCCAGGAACCCAGGCTCACAATTCACTTCACACACATCCAGTCTGTTTTCTAGTCTTATTGTTTCAACCTTTGCAGCATAGTCCACATATGTCCCCTTCTTTATACTCACACAGTCCATCCCCCTGGCGCAGCACATTATCACTTCATGTCTTAACTATTGTAACAGACTATTGGTTGGTCTCCATTTCATGTTTCTCTCCACTTCAGTCCACTCAGTTATCAAAGTGATCTTCCTAAATCCCAAGCCTGACCCAAACATCCACATACACAGAAAAAATGCCAATATTTCCTCTCTATTACTTCTCTATTACCCTTTATTTGAATGATTAAATATAAACTCCTCTGGTTTTTATAATCCTTAACAACCTCCCTCTTTCTACCTCAAAGACATCTTATACATCACTCTTGTCCCCATACTGTACAATCTAGACACACAGGCTTTTCCTTTCACAAGACCCTCCATGTTCAGACTCTATGCCTTTTCTCTGATTTTCCTCCTTCATGGAATGCTTTTACCTTTACTTTCTTGTTGCTCTGGCTTCTTTCAACTTAGCTCAACATTCATATTCTACAAGAGTAGTTTTCTGGTCTTTCACTCTCCACCCTCTCAATTGCTAGTGTCTTTCCTCTGATATTGCTGTTAATTTGCTATCTTATTTTTCTCTCTTTCTGTCTCTCCCTATCTCTCTTTCTCTGTCTCTCTGTCTCTGTCTCCCTCTCCTGACTGGAAGAGTGAAGGAGCACATGATAGGATACATTTATACATATATGTACATGTACATGTTGCATATCATATCATGGATTCCTTTACCCCCCTCGTAAAGTCAGTCTTCTAGGAAATATGAGTTGAACATGTTATAGGAACTTTGCTATTGCACTCCTTTGTGCGTTTAAGGGAGAACTCAAACTGAATGCTACCTTACAGTCTGGTATCTAGCCCAGTCCTATATCCAGGAAGACAGAGAATTTCAGAGAGTAGTGAACTAACAGCTTCTGATTTCTTATATGTTGTATACATTTCATTCTCTGTTTATTAACTTTTGTGTATTTACTCTCTGCCTAGAGCAAAAAACATTACATGCAACATTAGGCATGTGTGTCTTTTTCCATGGGGAACCTTACGTCATTAAGTCAAGACCACTTGACTAACTCTCATTGAAATGCATCAGGTTCACAAAGAGGAATTTTCATACCACTTTACATGTAGCGCTGGCCTCTCAAGAGAAGTAGAGCTAAGGGCTGAGAGGGAGCTGAGGGTTATTCTGGTAACCCCAGAAAGTTTACCAGGTACTTTTACTTCAGAGGAGCGTATTACCAGGGTGCTGCTGTCAAGTTCAACTTGGAAATCTGCCTTAGTGAGTCAAACTGACAGTATGATCGCTCATCTATGGTTAAAGAAGAATGAAATTATATTAAAGCTAGGGAATTCTTTGCTGTTCTGTTTCTGTTAGATAAACTAAAGCATTCATTCGAGTAATTGACGACTCCTATCATTGCTATATCACAATCATGTGTCACAACTTTGATGTGATTCCAAACTCTTCACTTATTCCCTCTTTCTGTTGGAGTGGCATGTAGTGTAATCAATAACTTTGTTTCTGTTGCTACAACTGTTAGTTTTCACCTCAAAATTTTTTGCCTCTTTTCCATGTTCTATTTCCTATATTGCTTCACATGCATGTATGTGTATATACACATATATTTATAAATGAGTATGTGATATGTTTTACCTGTGTAATTTATATGTGTCCCTATGGATCTGTCTAAATGAGACCCACAGGGCGGCATGAATAAGATATCTTTAGGATCCCCTCTGCTCACCCTTCTCATGCACACACACACACACACACACACACACACACACACACGTATATAGGAGTTTCTAAAAACTTAGTGTGGTTTTAAACTTGTGTGTATGTATTGTAACATTGATGACATACATTGCAAAATTCTACCTCTATAGAAATAATTTTGCAATTCATGTCATTAGTGTCATACCTAAGAATTGCACTTAGTGTTGTCGGTTACTAATGGGAAGTATATTCTTTTTTATGGACACTTTTTTGTGAAAGATTTTTGATCTCAACATCAAAGTCTACTGAAAAGGAAAATCAAGGCTTTTACAATGTTTTTCAGCTGAGACTGAAACAAAGAAATACAGAGTAGTAAACAAAAACCTGTGGCAAATGTATAATAATATCTTATTCCTTTATTTTTTTTTTGGGGGGGGGTCATATCAGAAGTGTCCAGGCCTTTACTGAATAGAATGAAGAGAAACCAAAAATTCCTTGGAGTTTCTCCCCATTAGAGCAGGCTTCTTTTATTGGAGAACATTTTCTATGTGTTTGGTGAACAATAATACTGGACTCCCCTTCCTTGTGTGGCTTGGCACATATGTGTGTGGACACATTTCCATGATTTCCTAGGCAAGAACGGATTGGTGCAGATCGGGCCATTGCTTCAGGGATCTAGTCCAGAATATGTGAAGCCTTTGGGGTCTGTTTAGTTTCTTGTTCCTCCTATCGTGATGCTTTAATAATTCAGTGGTACAGTAATACCCATTTGTCCTAGCCTACATGTAGGAAAATGCAATGTGTATTCCTCTCATTTAAGTCACATATTATATTGAAATGCCAGCATGATTGAAACTCTGAGTATAGAAACATGATTAAAATGAGAGAGAATAGTGTGATTTCATTAATATCTCTGGTCTTGAACTTCATGCATGTGTTTGTGGGGGTTGAGTTACACTTGGGACTATGTGTCTTCAGCTATGAAATTTATTTTTGCTTTTTTTTTTTTGGAGGGGGGAAGGGCAGGGCAATTGGAGTTAAGTGATTTGCTCAAGGTCACACGGCTAGTACATGTTAAATGTCTGATGCCAGATTTGAACTCAGGTCCTCCTGGCTCCAGGGCCAGTATACTATTCACTGCACCACCTAGCCACCCCTGAAATTTTGCACGGACAATTTGAACCTCTTTTTCTTTGCAAGAGTGCAGTGAATGACTTGGTTTTTATTTTATTTTTTTTTGGAGGTGCATGAACTCTAGAGTATCATTTAGTGCATTAGGAGAAGTCATTTGCCAAATGGTACACAAGTGGCATGAATGCATTAATACTTTTCCAAAAAGTAAGCTATTTATTTGATCTTTTCCCACTAGTTGGATGCGATTCATTATTTTAAACAGTTGCATTCTTCTAATCTCTCCCTGATGTGCTGGGCATTAGTAATTATCTCTGCTTTTTCCATGACACCTTCATCTCCCATACATTAAAAACAGTAGGATGTCTAATTAGAAGATTACTCATCTTGTGCCTTCTCCTTTAGCTCTAAGGTCACTGGGCACCCCAGGATGCTGGCCTTAATATCTTATTTATTCACTAGACTGGTCCATTTCCTTTTTAGCTTGGTTACTTATGAACAGACTAGAGCTGTTTCCTACTTTTCCATAGTATGATCTTGATTTCATGAGGGATGTTAAAACACTGAAAATAATCTCTAGCCTTCCATAAATTAGTCTTAATTTAGATTTCCTTTGTGGATACTGCAGGGCAACTGGAGGGAGGGAGAAAAGGACAAAATGTAAACAAACAAACAAAAACAATGAATTCCTAATCAGGTAAGTTGATAGCAAAAGATAATTAAAATGGGTGTCTGCCCCCCCTCAACTTCATTAACTTGCAAATAAAATTCATTAAGGTTGATATCTTGCTTAAGTATGAACCATAAAAAAATGAATCTGGAATGAGAATGATTCTTGCTGATGATTATATAAATTAATGTGTGACAGGTGGTGTGGGCTAGGTGTATACATTTAGTGATGCTGCAGAAGCAGTAACAACCTAGATCTGCCACATTGTCCTGCTTTCTGCCATTTATAGAGAAGCTGCCTGCCATTGGTAGTGTAAGATGCATTCTGGGCTACATATAATAAGATCCTCAGGCTGCTTGGCTAAGGACTTTGTCAAAGGGCACACAGTGTGCATACACACTGGCTTCCCAATATGTCACAGTATCCTCACTGCTCAGGAGAGGGATCTCAGCCTGCCAACATCTAGAATATTGTCCCCTCTTACCCTCTCAACTCCCAGAGCTCATAATACCTTGGTGCTGGATTTAGATTCATTACAGTTCTAGGACGACAATGTGGTATAAAATATATTCCAAAAGGAAATCTTTCATCTCTACTCTCAAGTACCCACCTTCTATTTAGGGAAAGTTCCTTCACTTATTCAACTGATTTCATTAATAGACTCAAATAGTTTTTCTAATGGTCATATTAATGTAAATGGAAACTTTGCATAAGCAAATAGTAAAGAAATAACTTTGTGCAATTTCTTCCCTTTATCACCTCCTCTCATCTCATAGATAGAAGGAAGGAATTAGGAATGCAGATTTAGAATTCACCAAAACTGGCTTAGCAAGCTTTTGGAAAAAAAAAAAAAAACTCAGAGGGAAATATTGGGGAACTTAGATTGACCTTCCATTCAATCTCAACAAAAACTGGGGATTTCACGGCAACCACAAATTCTGTTCGGGTCTGGTCTTTACAACATTGCCAGGTCCTATACTCCTTGCCGGTTCCACATTGCTCAAGGTCTCTGCAGCTCTCCAGGATCTGTCCCAGTCCTTTTTCTGGATACCCAGCTCAGCCTGTGGGAGCATCGTTAACGGGAACCACAGACACAAGTAACAAACATCTGCTTCTTTATCCCCAACAACAGCTCCTAATCTCAGAATCTTCTCTACTCCTGGCAGTGTGATAGAAAATGAAAAAGGATAATTAGAAGTCTTATCAATAACAAAGAGAAGAGGAAACTCAAGGATGCTCAGAAATTTATGTCTGTATATATTTATTACCTTTACCATGGCCTTGATATGGTCCTTCACCTCTTCAAGAATAATCTTGTTCACTCTTCCCCCATAACCTGCTTGTCTTTGGGCATGTGCCTGTGACTCTGCACCTGTCATACAATTCCCTCATTTTGTTTGCATGACCCACCTTCCCAGTAGAAGACAATCCAGGCCTGAGCCAAAAGAAGCAGAAGGAGGAGAGAGAAGGAGAGAGAGGGAGGGAGAGAAGGGGCAGGAGAGAGAGAGAGAGAGAGAGAGAGAGAGAGAAAGAGGAAGGAAAGAAGGAAGTAAGGAAGAAACAAGGAAAGGAAGGACTAGATAAATTGGTTCTATTATTTTTTTTCTACCCATACCTACTTCTGCCTCAGCAAACCATTTGAAGATATCATAGCATACTTTCAGATTATGTGAACTGAAGGTAAGGACCTTCCATTCAGCTTTTCTGAAAACTGGATTCTCATATAGGTCACACTACTCAGAAGAAATTTCACATGCTTTAAAGTGGACAGGTGGGCCCTTCCATTCCCCCTCATCATGCACTTTCAGAAGTAGGTTACAGGGCATCAGTTTGGACTGGCACCAAGCAGAGCATTTTGCACACACTGCTAGAACTGACAAGTAAGTACTGGTCAGTCATCCCACCCTGACTCCTTACATATTTACTTGCACAGGTACCTTCTGGAACAAATTAGGATCACCTACTACCAATGGAAAATCAGACTTGACTTCAGCTAATAACAGGATTATTCCCTCTGTGGTTTGTCTTGAGTACGTGAAATAAAGACATGAGTTAGTAGATATTTTTTGTTGTCCAGAATCAGATGCTCTACAAATGATTTAAAAAGCAAACATCCATTTAAACTTGATGGAAAAGTGCTTTATTTCCTTCTGATTAGCCTTAAATGAAGAGCACTGACTTTTTCTTTATTTTAAACTGTATTTGATTATAACAAATGTTCAGTTTGGACAATGAATATTTTAAAGTTTTCAGGATAACATCCAGAGCTAAAATGAGAAAGGTTATTCTCTTTGTTACTTAATCAATTGTTTCCCATCCCAATCTAGTTAGAAATATTCCATCATCATGACAGCCTGGTCAAAGAGAAACTATAAACTTAGAAATTGTTTCTCAATGTATTTAGATAGAAAAATCATCTGACACTGTGTCACTTTGGTTACAATATTTTAAAGTGTTTTGAGGGTATAAAACTGAATTAGGAACTACAATTCAGTGAAGTAAATAATAATAATAACAATTTATATTTGTTTAGTATTTTATGTACTTCAAAATACTTTCAAATGCATTGTCTTTTGGTCCCAAAGAGATAGGCATGAGAAAGATTATGTCCATTTCTTTTTTCCAAATAAGGAATGCAAGACATGGCTCCCAGAAGCAAAGATATTTGGCCAAATTCAAACAATTTTTTTTAAGCTATTGGGGTTAAGTAACTTGCTCAAGGTTACACGGCAAGTGTTTCTGGGTGTGGTGCTAAGTGTCTGAGTCCAGATTCGATCCCAGGTCATCCCAACACTGGGGCCAGTGTTCCCACTTGCTGTGCTACCTGGCTGCCCCCACACAATTATTAAATGAACAGTCTGGAACTGAAATTCAGTCCAGTGTCCTTATCCTTTATGGCATATTACAAATTCAGAAGATGGTATAATAAGTGACAGCATGTGAGATCCAGGAGTTTTAGTATTAATTCTGCTGCTAATATTATAATGCATATGGAGGGGAGGCTCTTACACTGCCTCTCATTTTTATTTCTTGTGAAATGGCCATGCCCTTATTTTCAGAATTATACATCCACTGTTATATATTATATTCCTTCATTTGCCTCATGCATAGTTATTGCTATTTTTAATTGTTCTGCATTCTCTGTAGCTATTTTATTCATCATTACAGAGGATATAAATGTCACATACAGATAAGTAAACTGCATGAATCATTAAGAAGTGTTGTATAGTATAAGAAGGACCAGATGTAGAGGCTGAGGGCCTGGTTTCAAATCCTGACAGTTAGTGTGACCTTAGGGAAGTCACTAAATCGCTCTGGTTTAATTAACCTTACTAAAGCTATTGTGCAATTAAGCAGGGGAGAAAATAATTTCTCAAATTGACAGCATATTTCATATATCAAAAACAAAAGTGGAGGAAAAAATAGAAAGGGAAATCTCCTTGAAAATAGCTACAAAATGTATCAACATAATGGTCAGCTAAGAGAGAAAATTAGGTGTTAAGGTCCCGCTTCTTCTAGAGAAGTTCTGTTTGTACCTTGTAAAAGATATATCCCTTTCAAATTTTAAGTGAAACATTTCATAAATAGCAAAGGGTGTATGACACTGAGCACATTACACTCTAAAGTGCTAAATTCATTGATTATAAAGGAACTGTGTGATTTAACCTTATCAGTCTTGTTTGACTAGTCTCATAGGAATATCGATTTAGAGCCGGAAGAGAACTTAGAAAACTATCTAGTCTAACCTTCTTGTTTTACAATTGAGGAAACTGAGGTTTATACAATCTAAGTGATTTGACAATGCTATTCAAGTAGTGGGTTACAGGTTCTCTTAATCCAAAACAACATCTCTTCTACTATGTCATACTTCCTTCATCAGACAGAGATTATATTTTCCCTCCCAGGAATATGATACTCAATTCATAGTCAAAAGATTCTAAATTGCAAAGCAGATCCTGATATGCACTGATATAAGGAGTTCCAGGAGTTCCCTTATAGGGACCTGCAATTTAATCACACTTTTTGGTTCCTACCATAGCTCCTCAACCACCTCTCACTTCCTTTCCTCATCTCCTCCTGAAAAAAGAATGTGAAATTTTGTATAGAAGACTAGAAAGGATAGAGAGCTTGCCATAGAGAAAGAGTTTCAATTCCTTTATGACCCAGGCTGAGTTGCTTTATCTTCCCAGGCAATTCTCCAAGATTATTAAGTATTGAGTCAATCTCCCTTGATAGAGGTAGTTTTCCACAATAATTAAATCCTAGTTTTGGATAAAACATAAAATAAATTTCCTCTTTTTTCTCTTCCTTCCTTCCTTCCTTCCTTCCTTCCTTCCTTCCTTCCTTCCTTCCTTCCTTCCTTCCTTCCTTTCTTTCTTCCTTTCTTCCTTTCTTTCTTTTTTTCTTTTTCTTTCTTTCTTCTTGGTGTTGATCACATGTAGCTCAAATACATCTCAGCACACCATTAAATGCATAGGGAAAGCATAATTAATAACTGATCATTCGTGAATTCATTCATTCATGCAGAAATACCTTGAGAATGAATTCATTACCTCTCTCTAGACTGTGTTACCTCCAACATGGAGATATATCATATGTGTATACTTGGTCTAGTCCAGCTGTTCTTCCTATTTTTGTCTTCTTGACTTACATTTTTACCTCCTCAAACAGCACAACAGAGACTGACATCAGCTGATCAATGTGGATGTTCTACTTTCATTTACTGATCAGTGTTTGTTGTAGAATGATTTATAATTCTTTTCATGTTGAATTTGTTCTTTTTCTTACTTCCAGGTACATCTCTAAATGTCCATGACATAATTTGCCTTGGCTGGGTCTCACAAAGCTTTCTGTTTTCACTCCACTGTTTTATGAATCTATATTGTTCAAAATATCCCATTTCCCTTACGTAAGATTTGAATAAGATTGTATTTGACACCAGAGTTGTCATATCTCTCTACCTGGCAAGGAGATGATGTATTTACTTACTGAAGTAATTTCTAAGATTTCTTGAGCTTTTCATTGTCATAATTAATTTATATCAATTAAGTATCCTTAGGAAAGGGAAATAGCCTTATTGAGCTTTATCTGTTTCCATTATACTCCACATCTTCTGAATTTTATTTTTTTTAATTTGGTATTCATTTTAATGTTATTTTAACAAGTTGGTTGTCTCACTACCCAGATGGCTAATTTGACAAAGACTCTAATATCAGTGATGAATCATTTCCTGTGTATTAAAATATCAATTTAATTTTGATATTATTTGGCAATCATAATATCTCGTATTTTGATGCTCTTAAAATTCATGATACAGACATGATTCTTCTGTATCTTCTATAAGCCTTTATATCCTTTCTTTTTCATGAACTATGTTTTCCAACATATTTTTATATCATCTTCAGTACCCATGATCTGAATTGAAGTATCTTATTTAGTTCTTCTTAAGCCTTCTCTACTTTTTTAATGCTTTCCAGTAGATGTTGGGACATAAATTGCAATACTTGTCATGGCATCCCCTTGGCATACCATGAGTGCCACAAAATATCCCTAAAATACTGTTTCTTGTTGCTTTTGATGGCATGAACAAAATTCTGCCAACTGTCTTGTCTCTCTAAACAAATTATTATATCTATCTTTCCATGATGTTACAACTTCCTTCTTCACCTTCTTTAAAGAAACAATATTAATAATAATAACAACAGTACTAGGTACTATTTACATAGAGTGTTGTGTTTTGCAAAGCATTTTGCATGACTTAGGTCATTTATTTCTCTCGTGGACCCTATAAGTTAGGTATTATTATTATCTTCAATTTACAGATGAGGAAGCAAAGGCACAGAGAAGTGACTTTCTTGTTGTTACCACAGCGAATATAAGTGTAAGGTAGTATTAGAGCTCAGGTCTTTTTTTTTGGAGGGCAGATGGGGTTAAGTAACTTGCCCAAGGTTACACGGCTAGTTTGTGTGTGTGTGTGTGTGTGTGTGTGTGTATGTGTGTTAAGTGTCTGAGGTCGGAACTGAACTCCGGTCCTCCTGACTCTGTCACTGGCGCTTCACTCACTGTTCCACCTAGCTGCCCCTTGAGCTCAGGTCTTTATGACTCCAATCTTGTGCTTTATCCACTGTACTACCAATATACCTATGTTTCATCTTCTAATGGTTGCTTCTTTATTTATTACTAGACAGGTATTTCAAAATTAGAGCATCAAAAGAAATGTTAATGTTTATAGATCAGGTATTCTTAACCATTTTTTGTGTCATGGACTCCCTTTGCCATTCTGTTTAATCCTATGCACCACTTCTCAGAATTATACATAGATAGCTTAATACATTGATAGATAGAAAGACATAGATATTATATGTAGAGAGACAATGCAGTTAGAGGTTAGTGAATATAAAGATATGATGAATTTTTTTCCATATCCAAATTTATTCACCTCTAAAATCTATTCATAGGTCTAGTAAAAACACCTACTAAAAATGTTCTAAAAAACTGTGTGATTCTTATTAACTTCTGCTTTCCCCCCTTCTGAAATCATCCATCATTCTATTATATCCACTGACCAACTCTAGGGTCCTTTTGTATTTTTATTTGTTTCATGCGCTACCATGCTCAAATAATTCATCATCATGTGGCTAGTTGACTGGTGAAAAACCTTTTTAGACGAAGTATATTGTTCTTCTAACATGAAAATTTGTCTCTTGTCAGCATTATGTGCAAACTGTCTCCATCATGGGTAGTATTTGCCAGAGCTTTTATTCTACCTGAAGAGTCTTCTAGAACCCAGGAATACCTCCACACCACTTGAATAAGATTTTGAGGGTCAAATTTAGAATATTTTTTGAAAGTCTGTGTGTGATATTGAATGTATATGATTCTTACACCTGAGGCTGATAGATTGCTTGAACTGAAGAGTTCTGAGCTGCAGAGTACCAAGCTAAATAGATGTCCACATAAAGTTCAGCATGAAAACAAAGAGTTACTTTGTGAAAACACTAGTGTTTCATTGGAAATGAGCAAGGCAAACATTCCTGTGACAATTAGTGGAAATCGCCCTTGACTTCCACCCTATACAAAATACTTACTCTCTCTCTCTCTCTCTCTGTCTCTCTCTCCCCTGCCTGTCTGTTCTACCTTTTTACATATACATACATAATATACCTTGTTATATATAATACAATCTAATATATATATATGAAATTTCCTTTTATAAAAAATAGGAAATGAAAAAAGAGAAAGAAAGATGTTATAATTAAGAAAAAAAATATGAGCATATGAGCTATGCAGGAATTTGTATGACAACATTTTGAAGTAGCTTCCATCAGATAAAATGAAAGGCATAGATGAGAAGAAATGGAATAATATAAAATGAGAACTGTAAAATAAGGGGGAAAACCATAGATTTATGTAATCTTGGAGTCTAAAGAGAATTTAGAGATTATCAAGGTCAACCCCATCCACTCTTGAATTACTGCTCTTCCAGTAATTTATTTGATTGAAATAGGTTTTCAGTAGTTACTTTAAGTCAATGGAATTTAAAAGTGTTCATAGCCTTAAACCTCTGTAAAATGCTGCTTTGATTATTTGGCTTAAACAGTTCTTCAGTTGCTTATTTCAAGATGGTGAAAATAAATTAGCATATCTATGGCTTTCATGTAGTAAAAACTGAGGCTAAGGAATACCCAGCAGAATATTATGTATGCGAAGTTAGACTGAAATAAAATGAAAAACTCAAAAAGCCTGGGAATAGGGCAAAAAAGGAGGTTCTTTTGAGAGTTTTATATAATGCTTATATGTGGAACAAATACATCTAGGAAAGCTCAGAGAATTTTGTAATTTTTAAAGAGCAGGCCATTATTTTCATATATAATTTCTCTTATTTGTTTTCTATAAACTATTCTACTCAGTGATACCAAACAAAGATGCATGGTTTTCTTTATGATCAGTATTGAATGTAATGAATTTGTGTAGTTAGTAAATAGGGTTATAATTCAAATATCTTGTCCTTAAGTATTAGGTGGGGCATTTGGCTTTAATTCACAATTCTATTCAAGAAGCCTTTACTAAGCACTTACTATGCTCAATCACATAGAAGACATGATAAAGAAGAGAGGTAACCATCAGATAGAGGTAACCCTCAAAGTGAGGGTAACCTTGTCCAAATACTGCCTGTGTTTCATAGGACCTTGTGGATCTGAACAAATTATTTAAACTTTCATGGCCCCAAGATGACTTCCTAGGATTCTAAGATATATAATATATGCAGATCTGCATTAGTAGAAGGAGTTTACTTTCCCTGGAGCTCCCCACATTTGCAAAATCACAAGTCTAGAAAAAAAATAAACAAGACAAACTAACCAAACAAATATAACTCACTTGTAGGAAGTGGAGATGCGGAGACAAAGATAAAAGCAATCCCTACCTTTAAGGAGCTTACCTTCTATTGGAGGGGAAAGAGAAAAGATTTTTTTTAAGTACAAGATATATGAAGAGTAAAACAAAGTAATGTGCTGGGGAAAATGGTAACGCATGGTTGTACGTAGAGAGGAAATGAAAGAATTCACATAGAAGGTGGCACTTCCCTGAGCCTTGAATAAAGTTAAGGCTCCCAAATAACTTTACTGCCAAATGATAAGGATGAACATTCCAGGGATGAGGAAACATCTATCAGTTATGAAGGTGGATGACGGAATATTCTTTATGAGAAAGAGCGTGTTGACCAGTATGGCTGATGTATGGAATAGATGAGAGGAAATAATATGAAATCAATCTGAAATGATAGGTGAGAGACAACAGGAGAATGACTTAGAATACTAGAGAGAAACAGATATTCTTAGAGAGAATGGGAAGTGAAGAAGATTTTGAAAAAGGGAGTGACATCATCATATCTGTGCTTTAGGAGCATTAGTTTGGCAGCTGCATGGAAGATAGACAAGGAGAAAATGGATGTAGGGAGAACAAATAGGAAGCTGTTTTAATAGTCCCAAACAAAGATGAATGGGATCTGAACTAGGATGATTGAGAAAAGGGCAGATATATGGGAGATATTGTGGGTGTGTGATTTTCAAAAACTGGAAACTGATTAGACATGCTGGATAAGAAAGAGGGAAGAGGGAAGAATGGCTCAAATACTATGTATGTGAGTTACTTAAAGTTTCTCTTTTCTTATCCTTCTGGGTAAAATTAAGTTAGAGCCAGATGTAATTCAGGAATTCTCAGTAACTTATGAGATTTTCTTTAGCTGTGATGATCTATGGTGAGCCAGTCTAGATTGAACAGATCTGTGGTATTGCAAATCACATCATTCATGGGGTATAGATATAGGTTTTAGGTCCTCCATTATCCTATAGGATCAGAGTATCAGGAGCAGGAAGGGAATTTAGAGCTATTATCTGACACAGTTTCTTCTTTGGGGCAGCAAGGCCCTGAGATATAGCCATTTGCCTAACGTGACACAGGTAGTAAGTAGCAGAACTTGGATGGGGCTCAGAAGTTTAAGGCCAATGTTTTCTTCTTTCTTTCTAATTTAACTACGCTAACTCCTTACTTTGGTGCTAATACGATAGTTCTTTTTAAATTTGTGAGAAAGCCATCTTTAGTACTTTATTCCTTTTTTTATTCTGTATAGAATTTAGTGTCAAGAGAAAAGCCAGGCAGGCAAAATTGCTGGAATTTTGGTTAAAAGGAAGATGGTCACTTGGTGTTCTGTTCTTGAGTCACGAAATATGAAATCCCTTCCAAGTTCCCAATATTAAAGAGTTTGTCATACTAAGAAATGAAAAGACTTTTGTTTAGTTAGTTAACATAGCCACTTCCTTCTAAAAGAAGTCTTATGGTTACTTGAAAGATATTTTATCTCAAACAAAACAATTCCACCGAAAGAGTTTCTTCCATCTTTTTAAAAATTGAAGTTTGAAGAAAAAGGTACCAGTTTCAAAATTACAACCATTAGAGAACAACTAAAGTGTTTTCAATCACTATAGCCTAAGTATTCTGGTAGGATGCACATTCAATGATTGCAGAGAATAATTGCTTTGCCACCCACAGAACAACTAACATAATGATTGTTAGCTAAAACACTCTTTGATTTGGAGAGAGTGCAAGACTGTGTGCTAGTAAACACTTCAGTTGACTTTAGCCTGAACATTTTAATGTATTTGATTTGTTTCTGTCGCTCATTCATTTGCTCAACCATTCTCCTCCATGGATAATTTCCCTAACTTGCTTACTCAAATTATAATGAGTTAGGGTATTAGGAAGCACATATTTCTTCTAGATACATCAGTGCTTTTCTCACAATAACCTTGTGAACTTGCTGCTAACAGTTCCAGAAAAGCTTCCTTTACCACTGCTCTCTTTCTCTCCACCTTTTCCTTCTCTTCTTTCTCACCCTTGAATAGATTCTCCATGGGTCATCACCTTGACTTTGGTCTTGTCTTTTGTCTGACCTCTGAACTTCAGTGACTCTGGAGGAAAGAGTAAGGCTGAAGACTTTGTGCAGTTCTGCCTCACTTAATCAAATTTATGTGTGTCACTCTTATGATGTCATTGGTCCTCTTTGAGAATGAAGGACAAACAACAGAAACTTGGTAGCACAATCAGTATTTTCCCCACTTCATGGGTCAGGAAACTGAGGCTCAGAGAAATATAATGAATTGTCCATGTTTATTCACATGCCTGATATTTGTCAAAACTGTGTTTGTTTCCTGGTCTCTGCAGCCTTCAGGTGCATGCACTTGCTGAAAAATACTCTGCCTGTAATTGAGAAGAGGTTTAAGTAAAGGCAGGATTAATGAAGTGAAGAAACAGCAACTGTTTCCTAAGACTGAAACAACATCCCATTTATCTAGTCCAAGCAACTTCCCCAAATCAGGATTGTGCTTAAAACCTTCTGGATAAATATGCATTTTATTATTAAAGCTATATAGCTATAAAAGGGGGGTTTAGCATTAAATTATGAAATCATCAAGAGAAGGAATTGTCTTATGGCTTTCTTTTTATGCCAAGAAGTTATCATAGTACCTGGCATGCAATAACTGCTGAATAAATATTTATTGACTGACTATCAAACCAACAATCTGCATATTTGTTTTGCTATCATATCAACTCCTTGGGGATAATGAATAGAGTCTTGGTGCTAGAGTCAGGAAAACTCCTTTTCATGAATTCAAATCTAGCTCAGACATTTACTACTTATGTGAACCTTGTCAAGCCACTTAACTCCACTTGGCTCAGTTTCTTCATATGTAAAATGAGCTGGAGAAAAACAAATAGCAAACCACTCTTTGCCAAGAGAACCCCAAATGAGGTCCTAAAGAGTTGAATATGACTAAAAAAGATTGAGCAGCAACAAAAGCCATGCCCTTACAGAGGACACAGATGAGAGTATTTCCTATATAATGTATTGCATGAAAAACATTCATCACAAACCTTGAAACAGGAAAAGGCAAAGAACTGTGAACTGACTATTGAACTCAACTCCATGAGCCAGGAAAAGCAAACAGAATTTGAAGGCAGCATGATTTATTTCAATTCTACAAACATACATTCATCTCTTTGAATACAGAATGGCTTTCTGGAGGGTGGAGACAGGGAAATATGTAGATGATACAGACCTCCTAGTGGTATTGCAGGATGGAAGAGCATATGCAATTTGATTGCCCTTTGGGCATAGTTCCAAATTGCTCTTCAGAATGGTTCTTGTTTTTCTTCTACAAGTCACTTTCCCTTGGTTAGCTAACTTGTGAGTCTCTTGAATGATGAAAACAGTCCTATACGTGTCTTCTTTCTCAAGTGACTTGGTAATATCTATGATGTAACTATAAGTCTGAAAACCACTGGCTGCCTAGAAGACCATCAAAAGCATCTTATACTTGTGACATAATATGCTGGTCCACTTTAGTCCTTTTGTTTAAAGTTGGCAATAAACAGACATATGCATCTTTCTATTTTTCTTTGGCACCACCACTATAGGTGACACATTATGAATTCTGTGATGATGCCATTAAATGGCCTTTCTTTAAGATGGTTTCTAAAGGACAATGCAGACTTCAGGGAGCCAAGATGTCAGAGTAAGAAGTAAATTGCTGTAAATCATTGGTTAGAACAGAAAGGGTGAAAGCAGAGAACAAACAAGAGGAAAAATAGGATGGAAGGAAATATACAAGTAGTGATCATAACTGTGAATGTGAAATGGATGAATTCTTCCATAAAATAGAAGCAGATAATAGAGTAGATAAAAAACCAGAATCCTACAGTATGTTGTTTATAAGAAATACACATGAAGCAGAGAAATAAGCACAGAGTAAAGCTCAGTGTCTGGAGCAGAATCTTATGTTTTATCTGGAAAAAAAATATGGTAGCAATCTTGATCTCAAAGCAAAAGCAAAAATAGACCTAATTAAAAGAGAAAAGGAAGAAAACTATATTTTGCTAAAAGGTATTGCAGACAATGAAGCAATATTAATACTAAACATATATACATCTAGTGGTACGGTTTCTACATTCTTAAAGGAGGAGTTAAGTGAGTTATAGGAAAAAGTAGCAAAACTATACAATTAGGGAACCTCAACTGTCACCTCTCAGAACTGAACAAATCCAACAACCAAAAAAAGAAACTAAGGAGATAAATAGAATATTATATAAATTAAATATGATAGACCTTTGGAGAAAAGCAAAAGGAATATACTTTTTTTTTCTGAACAGCACATTACCCTACATAAAATTTGATTAAGGAACAATAGACCTCAAAATCAAATGTAGAAATACAGAAATATTAGATGTAGTGTTTTCAGATCATAATGCAATAAAAATTACATTCAAGCAAGGGCAGTAGAAAGATAGAGTAAAAATTAATTGTAACCCAAATAATCTAATTATAAAGAATAAGTGGGTTAAAGAATAAATGATAAAAACAATCAATAACTTAATAAAACATGATGACAACAATGAGACTACATACTAAAATTTATGTGATGCAACCAAAGGAGTATTTAGGGGCAATTTTTATTTTTTCTAAATTCTTACATCAGCAAAATAGAAAAAAGGAAAAAAAATCAATGAATTGGGCATGCAACTATAAAAAAAAAAACTAGAAAAAGAACAGATTAAAAATCATGAATTCAGCACCATATTAGAAATCCTGAAAATCAAAAGTGAAATTAATGCAATTTAAAGTAAAAATAGGTTATTTAGCTAAAAAAGAAAAAGGAATTGTATTTATGAAACAAAAGCAATAAAGTAGATAAGCCATTGGTTAATTTGAGAGAATGGAAGAAAGAAAGAAAGGAAGGAAAGAAGGAAGGAAGGAAGGAAGGAAGGAAGGAAGGAAGGAAGGAAGGAAGGAAGGAAGGAAGGAAAGAAGGAAGGAAAGAAGGAAGGAAGGAAGGAAGGAAGAGGAAGAAAGGAAAACAAATATCCAGTATAAGAAATGAAAAGGGTGAAATACAACAAAAGAAGAAGAAATTTAAGATGTCCTTAGGAAATATTTTGTGAATTACATGCAAATAAATCTAACAATCTGAACAAAATCAGTAAATATTTATGAATATATAAACTACCAAGATTAACAGATCAGAAAATAGCATGCCTTAAATAACCTTTACTTAGAAAAAGAAATTGAACAAGACATTAATGAATTCACCTAAGAAAAAAGTCACCAGAGCCAAATGGGTTCACAAGCGAATTCTACAAAATATTCAATGAACAACTAATTCCAATATTATATAAATTATTTAGAAAAATAGCCAAAGAATAAGTCCTACCAAATGCCTCTTATAACATAAATATGGTGCTAATACCTATAGAAGGAAGAGCTAAAAAAAAACAGAAAGAAAATAATATATCAATTATCCTAATGAATATCAATGCAAAAATTCTGAACAAGAGTAGCAAGTTAATTACAGCAATATATCACAACATTTATACACTATGACCAGTTGTAATGGTAATGGGAATTTGAAGATCATCCCTGCCCTTTAATAGGCCAAATGTAATCACATGGAGCCCACAGGGGGAGGAGCATGTTAAAGGGTGGAGCAGGGAGGAGTGGGGGAGAGTCAGAAAAGATCTGGAAGCAAGAAGAGGGGAGAAAAAGCAGCTAGTGTGAGTGAGAGTGGACATTTTTGCTTAAGGAAGCCTGTTTTGTTTTGAAGGCCTGACAGAGAGAAGGCTTGGGAATGCTGATGCTCATTGCATTGGTTATGTGTACCAACTTCTTGGTTGCTATAATGGATTTTAGTTTCTGGTGTTGGGATTCAGCTTTCTAGTGTCTGAATAAATGTTTTGCTTCTGTCTTCCATGTGGAAAGTCTGTTACATTTTGTGATCCATAACTACACTAGCATATTGATAGCCATCATGGGTGCTATGAATATCTCATTGGAGTTACACTAGGTGAGATTTATACCAGGAATTCGGGGTTGATTCAATATTAGGAAAACTATCAACATAATTTGCCATTTAATTACAAAACCACCGAAATCATATAATCATCTCAATACATGAAAGAAAACCTTTTTTGACAATATACAGCACCCATTCCTATTAAAAACAATACAGAGCATAGGAATAAAGGGGGTATTCCTTAATGATAAGTAGTATCTATCTAAAATTGTCAGCAAGCATTATTTGTAATGGGAATATGCTAGAAACTTTGCCAGTAAGATCAGGGGTGAAGAAAGTATGTCACTTTTTGTCATTATTCAATATGGTACTAGAAATGTTAGCTGTTGTAGTATTTTTAAAGAGAAGTGACAGCTTAATAAAAGAGGAATTTAAAAATATATATATTGAAGAAAATAACAGCTAAAAAAACCCCAGAATTTGCCAATCAGAAAAAAGTGCTGCAAAATTTCACTGGAGAAAATAATTGCTTAAAAATTAGAACTGAAAAAATGAAAGTTATTTACTCAATGAAACATCAAGAAATATTTTAAAAAATTAAAAATATGAAATATCTTATCAGAAAAAAACAACTAATCTGGAAAATAGATAAAGGAGTGATAACTTGAGAAATATTGGACTGCCTGAAAGCTATGATAAAAGAAGGAGCTCAGGCATAATATTTCAAGTAATTATCAAAGAACTCCCACCCACACCCCCCCCCATATCTTTACCAGAGGGTAAAATAGAAATGGAAAAAAATCCATTGACACCTTCTGAGAGATATCCCAAGATGAAAACTCCCAGGAATGTTATAACCAAATTTCAGAGTTCCCAAATCAAAAAGAAAATTTTTCAAGCAGCCAGAAAGAAGCAATCAAATATTATGGAGCCACAGCCAGGATCACACAAGAGTTAGAAGCTTCTCCATAAAGGATCAGAAGGCTTGGAATAAGATATTCCAGAAGGCAAAGGAGCTAGGAATATCATTAAGATTAACCTATCAACCAAAACTGAGTATAATACATTAGGGGGGGAAAATGGGAATGCAATGGAGAATCTCCAAGCATGGCCAATGAAAAGACCAGAGTTGAACAGAAAATTTGATTTTCAAACACCATACTCCAAAAAAATGTGGGGAGGGGGTGATGAAAAGGTAAACATGAAAGAGTAATCTTTTTTTTAAAAAAGCAATTGGGTTAAGTAACTTGCTCAAGGTTACAGGGCTGGTTATTCTGTGTGGGTGCCAAGTATCTGAGGCTGGAACCGATGCTGGGTCTTCCAACGCCAGGGCCGGCACTCATGAAAGAGTAATCTTAAAGGTATCAATAAAGTTAAACTGTTTACATTCTTAAATGCAAAAATTATACATGTAACTCCTAATAATACCATCATTATTAGGGCAGTTAAAAGTAGTTTACATAGACAAGAGGGCATGGGTGTGAGTCAATTATATTTGAATTATCTATTTAAAAAACTTGAAGAGGTGAGAAAAAGGGATCCACTGGGAGAAGGAGGAATGGAGAGATAGAATGGGGAAAAATTCTCACATAAAAGAGTTACACAAGAACGGCCAACCTGTGGCAAGGGCTTATCTTTGTGTGGTTCATAAGAAGGCAGAACAGACATTTCTAGCCTCTTTCTCCCTACTTAATCCCAAGGGAGACTTTCATTCCTGCCAGAAGGGGAAGTTGGAGGTTTGGGTCAGAAGCCACCACTATGCCCTCCTCAGAGAGGAGATGCCATGCCAAAAGTACATCTATTAACTCCCCTAAATATTGTTTTTCCAGGTGATAAGATCATATTCCATTTAACTTCTGAATGCTTTGCTATTTGGGGGGGGGGAGGCAAAGGGGGATTCCTCAGGTTTATATCCAAGGTTTTACCTCTTCCCTACCTGATGCCAGTTCTTCAATGAATACATATAGCAAACAGCAAACAAATCTTTTTTATCTAGATCATGGTAAAACAGAAATGAATGAAGGAGAATATATACTAGCTAACAAAGTGAAAGAGCTCTCTTTTTGGGAGTGAACTCAGCTCAATTAAGGGAGAGGGTCCTGGATCTCACCTAAGAAGAATCTGTTCTCAGTCTCTAGAGTACCAATCTGAAAATAGAGAAGTGTCAGAGCCTGCCATTTCCTTCATATCTTCCCAAATTCCTCCCCTTCAGTCAGCTTGTTCCTACTTCTTTCTGGAAGCGAGAAGCTAGACGCATCCAAAGTGACAATGCTTGATAAAGACTTACAGTTTCATCAGTCCTAACGGATACTGACACACAAGAGTCTTGGACCTCTATACCTCTCACCGACTCTGCTCTTCCCTTCTCAGAGGGCGGGACCTTCATCTCTACCAATAAGAATAGAGATCCATACCAATCACCTTTGGGACAGGGGCTGCATACATTTTTAACCAATGGAAAACCAAATATATGAGTGTATGTGTGTATACATACATGTATATATATACATATTATAAACACACATGTATGTGGCTCACTCTTCCTTTGCATCCAAGACTAGATCTAAAAGACATGAGTCTACCCGATTTGTGCTTACTGTGACCCAAACTCATATCTACCTCTCCTTTATTGATTTACAGATTTATCATAATTAAATTCAGTAAATTCAACAAATAGTTTTTTTTTTTGCTTTTTGGAGAGCAATTGGGGTTAAGTGACTTGCCCAAGGTCACACGGCTAGTTTTTATGTTAAGTGTCTGAGGTCAGATTTGAACTAAGGTCCTTTTGATTCCAGGGCTGGTGCTCTATTCACTGTGCCACCTAGCTGCCCCAACAAATATTATTGAGTATATCCATACACTAGGAACTGTATTGAATGCTGTGACACAAGAACAAAAACAAGCTTACATTCTTCTTCTTAAGGTTAATTTAGGGGTTTGAGTTTAACTCACAAAAAGCCAATTCGTAGGATTTTGTTTAAAATTAAAGTGTATCTGTCTCTCTCTCTCTCTCTCTCTCTCTCTCTCTCTCTCTCTCTCTCTCTCTCTCTCTCTCTCTCTCTCTCTCTCTCTCTTTCTCTCTCTGTCTCTGTCTCTCTCTGTCTCTGTCTCTGTCTCTCTCTCTGTCTCTCACACACACGCACACACACACATTGTTGAAGGACACAGAAAACTCCTCCATGTAAAATCCAAATTTTACTGAAAACTGCAGCATCAATAGTAAAAAGAAAATCCTATTGGTCAGACCAAGGTTGAATTGCTCGGACATACCTCAAATTAATTGCAGTCATTTATAGAACTTAGGTCTCCTGAGTCTTAAGCTATTCTGATATTCTATTCCCAACCAACAAAGCTGAGAAAAAATGTTTAAGGAAAAGGGAAAAAAAAAGTAGAACCAGTGCTACCAGATAACAATTTCCTCAAACGCTCCTGTCTATTGAACCTTAGTTATTTATCTTCCAAGTTTGACATTTGTGGCTATCTGTTCATCATTCTGTTAAATGTTATGGGGGAAATAAGATAAACACATTATTCTCCCTGCTGTTATCACACTTTGAATTTGTTAGAGAAATTAAGGCTAACGATGGAGAATATTCACATTCTAGGTTTTACAATTAATGAAATAGGAAAATTCAAGACAGCACAAGATCCTGTCTTAAGTGGTATCATCTAACTTCGGGAGAAATTTAGAGAAGAAATCAATGAGCACTGTATCGATGGTTGAAGGTTTCACGAAAAGGCTTCATGGAGCTTGAGTTGAGCCTTGCTAGATGAGAGGAATTTAGGTAGTTGGAGGAGCAGGTAAGACCATTTTATTCCATCCAGTATTTGCTGCAGTGAAGACATAACCTTAATTCTTTCTTTAATCACTTTTTTCAAATTGTGTGTGTGTGTGTGTGTGTTGTAAAAAGCATTAACCTGCTTCGTTAGAAATCTAAAGTTTGGATTTTACATTGTAACTTGGACTCTGTAGAAAACAATTTCATTCTATGTAAGCAATATATAATATAGGTTTTACACAGTGAGTACTTACACTCTGACAGCTTTTGGCTTATCATTTCTTATAGCATAATGGTTTTCTTTCCCAATCATAAAGTGAGTACTTACATATTTGTCAGATTTTGTCATTTTCAAGAAAAAAATAGTACAGAATGACTAATTCAATTACCCTTTATCTCTTTAATATTTTTCAACTAAATGTAAAAACAAATTTTACATCTTCTAAAATTTTGACTTCCAAATTTTCTAGAAGAAAAAAAATGCATGCTTCAATCTACATTCAGACTCATGTTGTTTTCAGTTTATTTCCTTTTTTGTTGTTGTTTGTTTGTTATTGTTTCATTTTCTTGCTCTAGAGCTGGATAGCATTTTTCATCATAAGTCCTTTGGAATTGCTTTGGATGTTTGTCCTGAAAATAGCTAGGTAATTTACAGTTGATCATCATTACAACATTGCTGTTACTACAAACAATGTTCTCCTGGTTCTGATCATTTCGCTTTTCATCAGTTCATATACGTATTTCCAAGTTTCTCTGTGTAATGGTAATGGTAATTTGAAGATCTTCCCTGCCCCTTGATAAATTTAAGTGAATTTGAGGACCTTTCCTTATTTGAAAATAAACTCTGTCCCCTAATAGGCTGCATTTGGTCACGGGTGGGAGACTTGTTTTTCAGGAAAGCAAAACTTTTGTTACTTTGTAGTCAAGTGGGTCATGAAGCTTGTGATGTTTTGGGAAGAGTTATGTGATTTGGCCAGATGAGACTCTGAGCAGCCGTTGAGCCCCACAACATTGAAAACTCAGATGTTGGTGGTTCTCTCTCCAGTAACTAACATTATATGTATGTAATGGTCAGACAGCTAGAAGCCCTGTCTGTTGAGCTACTGAATTGTGTTATTTTCTTTTTCTGTATTTTTGTCTGCTTGTAACTTCTGTTTGTATTTTCTCTCAAGTTTTGTTTTTTAATCATGCCTTTCATTTAGTCTAATAATTCTTAAATTATCTCTCTTCAGTCTATTTTCCATATCAATTTTCTTTTCCTTGGGATATTTCACACTTTATTCTATTTTTTTCATTCTTTTGATTTTGTTTTATTGTTTCTTAATGTTTCATGGAATCTTTAGCTTCCACTTACCCAATTATAATTTTTAAGAAATTATTTTCTTCATTGAGATTTTGTATCTGCTTTTCCATTTGGCAAATTTTGCTTTTCAAGGCATTCTTCTATTTATTAGACTGTTTATGCCTCTTTTACCATTTGGCCCATTATGGTTTTTGAAGGTGTTATTTTATTTAGTATATTTTTGAGCCTCCTTTACCAAGTTGTTGACTCTTTTTCATAGTAAGAAAACATCACTTTCATTTCTTCTCCCAATTTTTCCTATTTTAAAATTCTTTTTGAAAGCTTCCAGTAATTCTTTTTGGGCCTGAGACCAGTTCATATTTTTATTTGAGACTTTACATATAGCTGTTTTTGTCTGGGTTTTTTTTTTTTGTTTGTTTGTTTGTATGTTTTTGCCTTCTAAGTTTGGGTCTTGATCTTCCTTGTCAATCTTAGCACCTTTCTCTGGTCATGGACTTTTTCTTGTTTGCTCATTTTACAATCTATTTCTTGACTTTTAGCTTTATGTTAAAGTTGGTTTCTGCCCCTGAGATGGAAGAAACACTGTGCCAAACTTCAAGCTTTTTGTACTTCTGTTTTCAGAGGTAGCTGGGGGGGGGGGGGCTGTGTTTTCAGTTCTTCCAGGGTGGTATAATTTAAGGAGAGGTACAGTCACTGCTCCTCTTACCTGTGCTGTGTTTTGCAAGTAACCAGACACACTTTTTTCTTTCTTGGAATCTTTTCCAGGGTCTTTGTTCCTGCTAGTGCTCCTTCTCACCCTGGGACTGAGCCCCCAAAACATTTATGGGCAATACAATAGAGTACTGCATCTAGCACCAGCCAAGGAGTAGTTTCCTTGTAATCAGCCATTCAGTCCCCTTATTATCTCTTTGCTAAGAACTCTAGAGGCCACCAGGATCCACTCACTTACACCCAGTGCCTGTAGTTGGCTTATTAGAACATGGCTTGTGCTGGCCCATCATGTGCTAGACTATATTCTCACCCAAGTGAGATAAACGCTTCCTGCCAACCTTTTTATTTAAGTCATTTTTTCCCTCTTCTACTACTTTAGAATTTATTTTGGGGTGTCATTTTTAACATAGTTTTGAGGCGATTTTGAGAAAGCTTAGCTTAGTGTCTTCTTTTACTCTGCCATCTTGGCTTTTACCCTCTCCCCTGATTATCTTAAGGTTACCTTAACTTAGATTAACTTAAGTTAAATAAGAATCAGTAGCTCTTCTTTTTCATAACACAGTGACACCTTCAGGGTCACTTGAGGTTTATACAGCTCTTTACTCTTACATTATTGCTAAATAACCCCAGCAGATTGTGTTTTTTGAGTCCTTGGTTTGCTTTTTTTTAAGGTTTTCCCCTTCTAATTTGCTTTCAGACTGTGAAAACTTGCTCTTTTTTTTCTCATGCTGCCAGAAAATTTTCTATATTAGTCCCTTATTCTTTCTCTGACTTTTTAAACTTCTTATCTGCTATTGTCTTGGCAATCAGATAAATAACTTTTTTTTAAGTGTTTGTAAAGTGTGATTAAATATATTTCTGAGTATTGGTATTACATACTAAAAATATTCAAATCAGGGGTGGCCAGGTAGCACAGTGAGTAAGAGCACCGGCTCCAGTGTCGGGATGACCTGGGGATCAAATCCGGCCTTAGACTCTTAGCACTCACCCAGAAACACCTGGCCGTGTAACCTTGAGCAAGTTACTTAACCCCAATTGCTTTAAAAAAAATGAAATAAAATAAAAACAAATAAAATATTCAAATCAACCTATGATCAATCACCTCAATTAAGCACTTTCCAGCAGACATGCAGATCCCAAATCCATTTATCACTGCTCATCTATTGACAGTCTTGTTCATGTTCTTCCAAAAGTTTATCTTAGCAAATCTACCAAATATGTTTACTTTGTTTCTTCTGAAATCATGAAAGCCCCAACAAAAGAATTACTTCGCCCATCTATTTGTCGTCCTTTTGTTCTTGTCACACAACCAGCTAACCTTCTTTTCCTATGGCACTAATAATGTTCTTTATTTCTTTCCTTCTGAATTCCACTTTGGTCATATGTTATTTTAGCCTGTTCTCTTTCACCCTGTACCTCTCCATTACCCTACATAATAATATGTCTTATATTAATAATAATAGTCTTCTTTAGTGCTTTAAAGAGAGTGACTATTCTATATCTTACTGCAGTATACCAATATAGGTAAAACATTAGTACTGAAAAGATATGATCTTTCTTCCATGGAAATCTCAGGTTCAGTAAAAAAGCTTAACATTTTCCTCAAAGCAATTCAGCTCATTCACATCTTCCTATTGAAGTCTTGGCCTAGCCCTTCTCTATCTACGATTTGCTAAAAATATGCATTCTGTCAGACAAGCCCTGTAGTGTGTCCAAAAACATGTTGAAATTTGTAAAATTGATATTTGCTATCCACTTGGTGTTTCCTGTATAGATGGTCAGACTAAACTTTTCCATGAATCTCTTTAGTGTCCCTGCACTTGATATCATCTGTAGACAGGAATATCTGGAGGATCTCATCATTCATATTGATGTGCTGGCCTTAATGATATAAAATAAGTCGTCAAAAAAGTTTTCTTCCTTTTCTTGCTCCAGTCGAGTCACTTCTCATCAGTAAACTGAAGAAATGGACAGTACTTGAGATTTCTAATAATAAAGACATCTTAGATGGAATGATTAACTCTCAGATAGAACACAAAATTATTAGATCCCATGAGGAGTTTCATATGCATAAGGAAATAAATATGATAGCTATATCTGATAAAGATCTTTCCTTGAAGATTGGATGGAAAGTCTATGAAAAGATATAGTCAATAGAGAAAATATAGCAGTTTGCTTTGTTAATTAAAGGCCGCTAAAGTGATCTTATAATAGTATTTATTATTTACAGGAATGTACACAGTAAATATGTGAAGCAGCTGTAGAAGTGGTATAATAACTATCCCTTTTCTTCCATTAAAAAACAAACAATCCTTGTTTTCTTTACTAATATTATAGATGACTATAATTAAAGATTTTGCAACTTATTCACAAATACAAGAGTACGTTTCTAAGACAAGCAGTTTGTTCCCTTCATTTAATAGAATCATAGGAACCATATTATTAGTCTTATCTCCTTTTTTTCCCCCTAGGGGATTGGCAAGGTGGTAGATCAAAGAAAAGCTATAGATAGAATTTAACTAAGTCTGAGAATACCATTTGATGGTCTTTTATGAGTATTTTCTGGGAAAGTTGGAGACACATGGGCTACTTGATAGGACAGCTATTTGGATTCAGGACTAATTAGATGGCCACACTCAAAGAATATTCATTAACATCTTTATGCCACAGGACAATTGAACGTCAGTTTAGAAGTGAACAAGTCTTCTGAGGTCATCTAGATCAAGTGTTCATTTTACAAATGTAATGGGAATGTAAATTTTTAAGATCTTCCCTTCCCCTAGGCTTAAGTACACCTGGAGCATGTGCTGGGAGGCTTGTTTCTCAGGAGATATTTTGTGATTGGGCAGTGGGTCAAGAAGGTTGTTACATTCTCTGAGCCAGGAGAAGGCTATATAAGGAGACTTTGCTTTGGGGCTCACTTTGAGAAGTGTTGTGTGACTTGACCAGATGAGACTCTGGGCAGCTGTTGAGAACCCCCTGGCTTTGAAAACCCAGATGTTAATGCTTCCCTCTGGTAACTGTGATTAGGTATGGATGTATGAAATGGTTGGACATTTTGAAAACCTGTCTGCTTGATATGTTTTTTTCTGTTTTCTTGTAACTTCTGTCTGTATATTCTGAAGTTCAGGGTGCTGACTTTTTCCCCTGAATAAGGTAAATGATATGTTTCATTGATTAAAGTAAGCTTGTTAACCCATTTTTATTTGCTTTCCTTTAGAAAAGCAGATCTAAGAACTTGTGTTGGCAGCCATCCTGGGGATGCTGGGGTGCTTGCTGCTACAACAAATGAGGAAGCTAAAGCCTACCAATGCAGGGCCCAGGGATCTATATTTGACCCTGTGCTATTGTTTTTCTCAGTGATTCTGATAAAAGCATAAATCACCTCCCTATAAAATATGTAGATTAGACAAAGTTGGGAGAGATAATTAACAAACTATGTGACAGACAGGATCTAAAATTATCTTGAATTAGGTTAGAAAATTTGACAAAATCTAATAATATGACATTTAATAGGGATTTAACAGGTGTTCATATTGTCTCTCATGCTCGCTCCCTGGTTGACATTGGACAACTTACTTAACTTCTCTAGGTATAAGTTTCCTCACCTATAAAAATGAGTTAATTGTACTAGATGGCCCCTAAGGTGCCTCCCAGCTTTAAATCTTAGATCATTTGATTATAAGTTGATTGTGGGAAATAGTCTCATGAAACAATGGGGAAAAATTGTAAATAGATACAGTTGTTCATTACCCTAGTACCTTGATTTTCTTATTCTTTAGCCTTTTGTTTCCTTCAAATCCCAACTTAAATCTTACCTTCTATAGGAAATGTTCCCCAATCCTCTTAATTCCTATGCCTACCCTCTCTTGATTAGTTCCTATTTATCCTGTATATAACTTGTTTGTACATAGTCATTTGCATGTATTTTTGTCTATTAGATTATGAGCTCCTGGAGGCAGGGATTTTTTTTTTGGCCTTTTTTTGTGTCTTCTGTGCTTAGCACAACATGTGGCATATAGAATGCACTTAAAGCTTATCAATTGTGTGACTGATGTTGGAGAGACTCTAGTATATCATTCCATGTAATTCTTTTCATCTAGAAGTAATGAGAGTATTCTGAGACTGAGAGCTTTCTGTAGGGCAGGAGACTTGAAGATATTTGTTGGCTGCTGTGGCTGCAGCTGCCACTGCCATTGCAACCTGAATTACTTAATTAGATTTAGGGAAGGATGGAACGGGGAAGATTCTGAAAACAGAGAGCTGGTAGAGAGAGAGCTCATTGTTATAAATACAGACCAGAGATCAGGAAAAAGATTAGCAGAGCTAGGAAACATCAGCTACTGAGAAGATGTGGCCTGGTGACTAATCCCACCTTCTGGAACTCCTTTCTTTTTTTCCCACTCCTTTTGTATGTAGAGTTTATTTGTTGTTTGTTTATATAACTCCCCTTTATTCTCCCGGTACCTCAGAAGCAGTGTGATTGGTCAAGAGAAACTTTAGGAAGAACATCTGAGCTAAGAATTTTCTTCACCACATTCGTATTCAAACACTTCTTTGCGTTTTTGTTATGTGTCAGTCTTTTACAATTATTCACATTACTTGGTTTTCATCAATTGCATAGCCAATAAAAAGTCAATTGCCTAAATCAGATTAGTGCATTGAGAACAGGAAATTTTCCAAATGTGGGATGGGAGTTGAAATTCAAATCATAATTCCTAGAATTCTTATCACATTGATTTTTTTCATTTTCTTCTTTCTATACTCCTAAATAAATTTTTAACCTGACTGGCATTGTCTCATGATTTCTGCAGAGCTAAGGTGGTGGGAGGGAGAGTAGTATAAGAATGTGTGTCACAATGTCTCTGGAGAGCTTTGGGGATGCTGCAACCACTGTCAAAGCCTGCCAACATTAGTTAGTTCCTTTGTGATGAAAGTATTTGGCTGGTGGCTTGAATGTGTCATTACCTGGTAGCAAAATTGCACACTGCTCACCCTAGTTTGTAGCTCAAACGAATTAGTGATGGAGTGTTGTAACAACAATGTGATATTTACAGTGCCTATAAATATGCTGGTGTAATTGTGAATCACAAAATGTAACAGGCTCTCCTCATGGAGGACAGAGCCAAAGTTATTCAAATACCAGAAAACTGAGTCCCAAAACCAGAAGTTCAAAGTCTTTATAATAGCCACATAGTTGATACACATGGTCAATGCAGCAAACACCCACATTTCCAAGCCTTCAAAAGAAAACAGGGTCCCTCAGTCAAAGATCCTCCACTCCTCACTCACAGTAGCTGCCCAGCATCTATGCTCCTTGGTCCCAGCAGTTCTGGCTATCAGCAGTTCTCATTCCCAGCAATTCTCAGCAGAAGTTCTGTCTGGCTCTCAGAAGTTCTCAGCAGAAAAATCTCAGCAGAAGTTCTTCCTAGCTCTCAGAAGAAGTTCTGCCACCACAAGTTCTGTTCTCCAAATCTCTTCCCTCTTCAGCCTAGGCCTCTCCTTATATATGGTATTAGTTCCTCCCTTTCCTGAACTTTCCTGTTATGTCAGCAACTTCATCTGACTGTGGGATTCACAAGTTCTGGGTTTTAATACTTGACACAATTATGAACTTGAAACTAAGTGCTAAGTACCTGTTAGCTTGCCAATACAAGGGGCATGGAAGATCTTCAAATCCCATTACAAATACAAGTGTTTCTGTACATCATAGAAAACAGCCTAGGATGGAAGGCTTCTGATACTCTAGCATCAGAGACACCCACTAAGTGTACACCTAGACTAACCCTGCCTTCTCCCATAAAGAGGGACAAATATGAAGTCTTACATTAGGATTAAAAAAGCCAATTTCAGACAGACAAGATAAAGGAGGATAGTACTTTGTTTGATAGAACTCAGGTTTTTCATAAATTAAAAGCTTAATATAAAAAAACAGTATAGTAGGGAAAAAAGACTATTCAATTTGATATTGTATTAAGAGACACAGCGTCCAGGACTAAGAGTGTCCTTAATCATTTTATTGTAGTGAGCCCTACTGTGAGAATACATGAAGAACCATGACCCATTTTAGGCATTAATCAAGGACTGTGTATTTCTTAACTCTTGCTATACTCATGACACTGGGTATACAAAGAAAGGCAAAAATAGATCCTGCCTTCAAGAAGTTTATGTTCTGTTGGGGTTCTTACCCAATTCAAAGTTTGAGGTAGATAATTGATGAACTGCACAGTGCCTAGAACAAGGTAACCATGAAGATGAAAGTTCTTGAGTTAAGGTTAAATGAAGATTGACTGAAGTAACTGGGAATTTTTATTGTGGAGAAAACTCAGAGGATATAGCAGAGCTTATCTTGAACTATTTGAAGGACTGTCTTGAAAAAGTGTCATTAGATGTGTTGTTTGACCTCAGAGGACAGAACAAGGAGCAATTAGTAGCAGTTTCAGAGAAGCAAACCCAGACTTGCTATGAGGAAACATTTCCTAACAATTACAACTATGAAAAAATGCAGCAAGGCTGCTTGTGGCTGGGTGCGTGCCGATTTCCTGCAGTTCTATACAAAAAAGTCTGGATGACCATTTGCCGGGTGTCTTGTAGCAGGGAATCTTTCTTAGCTATGTGTTAGACAACATGAGAACCAAGGTCTTTTACAGTTCTGAATTTCTTTGATTCTGTGATCCATATTAATAAATACCTTGAAATTGTAATAATAGTTTTATCTTAGAGAATTGCAATTTTTTTTCTCAAATAAATAAGCAAAAATCTTACTGCCTCAGGGGTAAAATATAGTAGAATCCATAAAATAAGAAAATAGAAGTTATAAGTTAATAAGAATTGAATCATACACAATATATACTAAGCTTAATGGGAGACGCTGCAGGAGATAATGAATCTACCTTGATTAGAGATTGCCGAAATCTCAACTCTGTAAACAACGGGGAAAGCGCTCTAAATTTTTTGAGGACACTGTATAAATTCAGAAACTAAGATGATGCCATTGATTAAATCACCAATTATGGATATAGTCACTTCTCTCCCAAATATTCATCAAATCTAACTCTGCTTACTGCCCAAGGCTGATAACATCAGTGCTGACAGGGCTGTTAGCCATTTCGTTTCTGTCTGGAAGGAAAGCATTCATAGCTTTCTAATTACCTTTTAAAGTTATATTTTTTTTCAGATGAGTAGGTTTGCAAGCAGCTGGCTGTGATTTTTGCACTTCTAGAAGAGATTGCTCTCTCCACAGTTCCAAATCTAACCTGCTAGTTTAGAATCCAATTGAGAACTGTGACACCTGAAAATCTTAGCATTACAGGCCTATGAGAGTTCATCACCTTCTCTCTAAGTCTCTATACCAGACTGTCTTAAAATATCCTAGAACAGTATAGTCAGATGCTATATTTTAAAATGAAAAGAAAAAGAATGTGTTTTTTCTCTAACACATTATGATCCTTTTTGTTGTCTCTCCCAAGTGGAAGAAAGTCCCCAACTCTCTTTCCAGAGGAAATCTTGTATGTGTATGTGAGTCTGTGTTTATGTGTGTTTATATGTGTGTGTGATATATATCTGTGTATATGTGTATTTATGTATGTATTTAAAGAGACAGAGACAAAGAGACAGAGTTTTGATCCAGACCAATGATTTCATCTATATGAGGAAATTCAAATGAGGAGTCACTCTCCAATATTTTAATTTGGCAAATAATCTGTAATTTGTAGGCTTAGTGAGCTTTTTGGATCACTGAGTATTTAAGTGACTTGCCCATATCTTCAAGAGAAAAATTAATTTTGGAAAACATACATGAACAGAAGATGAAAAGATATGACTAATAAAAAGAGTATCAATTTTTAAAAGTTAATCAACAAATGAAATCAAATAAAACCTAAAAGAAGAAACCTTGAAAATTAGAGAAACAAACTAGAAAAAAAAAAAGACTTCAAAATGGTAAAGTAAAGGCATTCTTTAAAAGACCAAAATAATTTCAAAAAACAATTTTAACTATTCTGATTTTAAAAAGAAAGAGAGAGAGACATCAAATTATCCAAAACAAAGGAGCAACATAGAGCATTCTTTGGCTAGGCCCTGCTGCACTTCATGCTAAAATCCAATTAGTATACATAAATCTAGAAAGAAAAAAAGTATCTAGATGATAGTGAGCTCAACAAGAATTTAACTAGATGTGGTAGCAAAACTACAGAAACTGAGAAGAAATGTGCAGAAAAACCAGGGTACAAAATAGGAGAGAAGGAAAAAATCCAGAGGTATGTAGACCCTGTTTTGACAATTGTCAAAGTAATCTTAAGTTCTATTCAACATGTAGTTTTAGGGATAAAAGTAATTTCAGGGAGATAAATCATGGTTCTTATCCATGCAAACCATTTAATTATATGGGAATACTCTTATTGGGGTCTAGGATGAGCAACTTTGTGGGGAACATAGGGAAGCATGTAGAGACTATCCCACTGTACCTGCTATTGGGTATGATATTTTATCATGTATACTTGATTCCCGTATCCTTGATGATTCTTAATAAAAATAAAATGAACATTATTATAATCTGAAGAGGTGTTCAATCTAAGACTAATGTAGATGAGACACTTCAGGACTAATTTATAAGGTCAAATGACAGAAGAAAATATATGCATGATCAGGATTTACTATTCACAAATGTAAAAGAAACAGGGAGATTATCTACAATATAGAACATAGGCAAATTAACAGAAGATGAGATAGAGATCTTACCTGAATCCCAGACAACGAAACTGAATAAGCTAACAAGGAACTACTGGAGAGAAAATCTTGGGTCCAGATGGATTTTTACAGGTAATGTCAATCAAATATTTAAAAAGCAATATATAGCCATTCTACAGAAATTGTTTCCTTTTAAAAATCAAATGGACACTCTACCAAATTATTTTTATTAAATGCATATGATCCTAATAATTTAAATGAGGAAAAATAAAACACTTATATGTATCACTAATGAATATTGCTGCAAAAGAATTAAACAATATCTTAGCAAAAAGACTATAACAATATATAATTTTAAATTATTCACCAAACATGTTAAATTTATATCATGTATGCAAGTTACTCAACATTAGGAAAATAATTTACATATTCATATAAAACTGAAATAATAAAAGCTATACTTGAACAACAGATGCAGAAAAATACCAAATACAATTCACTTATGCTGTATAAATGCTTCTGTATTATGTATATATTAATATAAGCATAAAAACCTCATTTTAATGTGATCATAAAATTAGATATATGTGTGTACATATGTACACATGATATTATTGTACAGAAACACTATAATTGATTCTACTAAATACAAAGGTGATGGCAGGGTGTTCTCTTTTTCCACTATAATGTGGAATAGTTTTGAAAATGCTAGTGATAACATTTAAACAACAGAAAGCAATTAAAGTCATAAATGTTGTCAAATGTGAAATAAATTATTCCTATTCACAGATGACATAATGGTTTATTTAGAAAGTCCCACAGAATCATTAAAGAACCTAATTAATATAATTAATAAGTTTAAGTAGTCAGATACAAAACAAATGCAGAAATTAAGAGCATTTCTACATTTTAATAATGAAATCCAGAAGGAATTAAAAGAAAATAAAATTCCATTCAGAGTTACTATGCAATCTCTGAAATATCTACAATTCAGTTTGACCTAACAAGACATGTAAGTACCCTTTAAAGAATGACAAATAATTTGTGAAATCTAGTTGGCTTGGCATGACAATAAAAAAAATTATATTATTTCCTGGACCTCTGAATAGAACTAGATACTTTTTTTTAATTAGAAAAAATGTCTGAAATCCCAAATGACTTTAAGAGGTAGAATATATTTCCCACCCTCTGCCTGCTTGATTGGGACTCCATCAACATCACACTTGCCCCAGGCTGAGATCTCATACCTTCATCATCTGCACCAGCAACATCATGCCATTGTGCCTACATTCTGATGTTCTCATCTCTATGCCTGTCCCTTGTAGCAGCAAGCACCCCAGTGTCCTCAGGGTTTGCTGCCAATACAGGTTCTTGCATCTGCTTTGATAAAGGAAAGCAACTCAAAATGGGTTAACAAGCTTACTTTAATCAGTCAAACATGTATCATTTACCTAGTTCAGGGGAAAGAGGTCAGCACCCTGAACTTCAGAATATACAGGCAGAATTATCAAGACAGAAACAGATCAAGTAGACAGATTTCCAAACTGTCCAACCATTACATCCATACCCAGTCAACATCTGGGTTTTTCAAAGCTGGGGGGCTCTGGACAACGGCTTCCCAGAATCCAGATCAAATCACAGAACACTTCTCAAAGTGAGCCCCAAAACAAAGCTACACATCAGGACTTATATAGCCTTCTCCTGGCTCAGAGAATGTAACAACCTTATTGACTCACTGGCCAATCAAGAAGTATCTACTGAAAACAAGCCTCCCACCCCAGGCTCCAGGTGCACTTTAGCCTAGGGGCAGGGAAGATCTTTAAATTTACATTCCCATTACACCCCTACAGTACACAACCTTCATTTTCTATGTTGTTTCCCCACAGTAGATGGTAAGGTTTTTGAGTTGAATGACTGCGTTTTTCTTATTTGTATCTCCTGTACTTACCATGGTACTTGGCACATAGTAGGCACTTACTACATGTTTATTGTGTTGTAATCTATATAAAGAAGAAGGAAAAACACTTGCAGAACTCAGATTGTGTTATGTAACAGTAATCATCAAAGTCAAGTGATACTGGTTAAAAAAGAATAAAGTAGATCAAGGGAGAAGACTAGATAAATATAAATCAGAAACAGTTGAATTCAATTATACCTTCTTGGATCATGGCCTTGTAGTGGTGGAGGGACTTGCAAAGCTCAATACCACTACAAGCTAATGCCATGCAGGGCTACCCATCATAGAGAAGTCACAACAGAGAGTTCCAAGAAAAGTGATCCACTGGAGAAGAACATGGTAAAACGTTCCAGTGTGTTTGCCAAGAAATCCCCAAGTTACTAAAATTATAAACAAAAATATGACACTGGGCGATGAGCCCTTCAGGTAGGAAAGTGCATAACACGCTACTGGGGAAGAGCAGAGGACAACCACAAGTGGCTCCAGCACCACTGAAGTGACTGAGTGAAAGGGAAAACTGTGGACGCATCAGCTCACGAAAGGAAATGCTGATGCTGTAAAGATCAATGTTGTCTGGGAGCCTGGGGTATAGGATCTAGGAACCATGGTAAGCTGCATGAGGTCAAATAGGGGACATAAAGATTAAACATTGGCATCGTGGGTGTCAGTGAACGTAGACGGATGAGAATAGGTGAATTTAATTAAGGTAATCACTGAAGGTAAGAAATGGAGTAGCCCTCAAAGTCAACAAAAATGAGAAAAAACTGTTGTTGTTGCTGTTGTTCAGTCATTTTAATCAGGTCTGACTCTCTGTGACCCCATTCAGAGTTTTTTGGCAAGGATACTGAAGTGGTTTGCCATTTCCTTTGTCAGTTCTTTTTACTGGAGAAAATTGAAGCAAAAATAGTTAAGTGACTTGACCAGAGTCACATAGCTAATAAATGTCTGAGGCCAAATTTGAACTCAGATCTTCCTTATTTCAAGCACCTTACTCATTATACCAGGTACCTGTACCAAGGTATAATCTCAAAGTTTACAGAATTATATCTGTTAAAATCCAAGGAAATCTATTCAACATCACAATCATATAATTCTTTACTCCAGTTATTGATAATGAAGACACCAAGGTAATTAGTTCTTTAAAGAGTCACAACTTCTAGAAATAACACCAAAAACATCACATTCATCAGAAGAAATTGGAATGCTGAAGTAGCAGATCAAAAGATAATTGCAATAAAGATTATTTTTGGCCTTGGAGTACTAAATGAAGCACGGCAGAGACTAATAGAGTTTTGTCAAGATAACTCTGATCATAGCAAAGACTCTTTTTTCAACAACCCAAAAGGTGACTCTTCACATGAACAACACCAGATGGTCAATATCAGAATCAGATTTATCATATACTTTGCAGCCATAGTTGGAAAAGCTCCATATGTTCAATTAAAACAAGACCTAGAATTGACTAACTCAGATCATGAGCTTCCTATGGCCCCCCCCAAAAAAAAAACATACTTAAACTGAGGTAGGGAAAGCCATGAGACCATATAGGGATGACCTAAGTAACACCCCTTTTGAATATGAAGTGGAAGTGATGAATAGATCTAAGGGATATGTTCTGATAGAGTACCTGAAGAACTATGGACAGAGCTTCACAATATTGTATAGGAGGCAGAAACCAAAAACAGTCCGAAGAAAATGAGCAAGAAAGCAAAATGACTGTCAGGCTTTACAAATAGGAAATGGGCAAAAAAGGAAATTGAAAAGAAAAGGAAAAAAGGGAATACATTTATATATAAACTGAATGCAGAATTCCAGAAAATTGCAAGAAGAAAAATTTCTTAATAGATCAATGCAAAGAAATAGAAGAGGTAGCTAGGTGGTGCAGTGAATAGAGCACTAGCCCTGGAGTCAGGAGGATCTAAGTTCAAATCCAACCTCAGACAATTAACACTAGCCATGTGACCTTGGGCAAGTCACTTAACCCCAATTGCCCAGCCTTCCCTCCTCCAAAAAGACAAAAAAGAAATAGAAGAAATAGAAGAAAATAATAGTTTAAAAAATGAAGAGATTTCTTCAAGTAAATTATGGATATCAAGGGAAACTAATGGAAAAGCGGTCATTATAAAAGACAAAAAGGGTGAGGACTTAAGAGAAGGAAACATGATTAAGAAGAGGTACAGAGAAGACCTATACAGGAAAGAGCTCAACATCACTGATAACCACAATAATGGTGTTATTGATCTCATTCCAGATATGCTGGAAAATGAAATTAAGTGGACCTTAGGAAGCATTGCTTACAATAAGACCAGTGGAAGTGATGGAACTTCCAGCTGAGCTATTTAAAATTCTAAAAGGTGCTGTTAAAGTGCTGCATTTAATATATCAGCAAATTTGGAAAGCTCACCAGTAGCCCCTGGATTAGAAAAGAACAGTTTATGTCCCAATCCTAGAGAAGGGCTATGCCAAGGAATGTTTAAATTACTAAATATCATAGGAAAAGATGCTTACTTCACACATCAGCGAAGATATGTTTAAGATTCTGCAAGCTAGACTTCAGTGATATGTGAACCAAAAATTACCAGAGAAACAGGTTAATTTTTGAAGAGGAAGAAGAACTAGAGACTAAATTGCCAACATTAGCTGGATTATGGAGAAATCAAGGGAGTTCCAGAATAAACATCTACTACTTCACTGACTACTACACTGAAAGCCTTTTGACCGTGTGAATCACAACAAAATGTGGCAAATCCTTGAAGAGATGGGAGTAGCAGATAGAATGGAACATGGGACAACTGATTGGTTTAAGATTGGGAAAGTACAGCAAGGTTCTATGCTGTCTCCTTATTTATTTAACTTATATGAAAATTATATAAAGTGAATTGCCAGGCTGGATGAATTAAAAGCCACAATTAAGGCTTCTGGGAGAAATATCAACAATTTCCGATATGTACAGACAATACCACTGATGGCAGAAAATGAAGGAGAATTAAGAAGCCTCAGGATAAGTGTGAAAGAAGAAAGTCTGAAAGTTGGCTTAAAGCTTACCATGAGATACAGAAAGGAAGAAGAGAGAGAGAGAGAGAGAGAGAGAGAGAGAGAGAGAGAGAGAGAGATTGGCAACTGGTCCCATCACTTACTGGAAAATGGAGGGAGGAGAAATGAAAACACTGTCAGATTTTATATCCACGGGCTCATAAGTCAATGCAAAGACTGCAGCCAAAACAACAGAGACATCATCTTGCGAACAGAGGTCTGCATAGCCAAAAGCTATGATTTTTTTTTTCAATAACAAGGAATTGCTCTGCAAATTGGAGTATAAGAAAAGCTGAATTCCAGGACTGGCATTTTTAAACTGTGTCCCTGTAGAAGTTTTTTGAGAATCCCTAAGGTAGCAAAAGAGGTCAAATCACTCAATATTAAAGAAAAAATACAGACTATTTTCAGTGAAACCGAAAAAAAAAATATTTTGGCCACATAATGAGAAGACAGGACTCATTGGAAAAGACCCCAAAGTTGGGAAAGATTGAATAATACTTTTTATCTTTTGACTTGCATGCAAATCGAATTTCAATGGGGCAGAATCAGGTGAAGTTATTAGCCTCACTCTTTCTTCCAGAGTCTTTAGAGCCCAGTGACAAGACAAAAATTTAGACAATTGGCAATGGTTCTGGATGTAGTTTATGACTTTGATGGCCTTGTTATCTTACCAAGCTCTAAGTATCCCACATTGCCAATTTTGGCCACTTTCACAGCCCATTTAAATAAAATGTTCACAACTGCCTATTCTGCTGGTGAAGTCTTCATATGCTTGGGGTAGATACCTCTATAACACACGGATGTATATTTGAGGCTCTTCAGTTACCCTCAGTTTGGTTTAGGCCATATGTCAAGATAGTTTACCAGGGTGTAACTGCTGCACATGCTGCAGACAGCTTCTTGGAGCCATAAGTGAGAGCTAAATGGCAGGTAGATACCAAAAGTGACTGAGTAGCCTAAACAGGGCTCCCTAGTCCTCACACCAGGAGTTCTAGTCCTTCTCTGAATATCCCATTTGCATTAAAGGCAAAAGAAAAATGGAATGGCAGAGAATGAAAGGGATAGATAATGTCATAGAAGCAACAGACAGATGAGTCTGAACATACTTTTAAGAGATAGGGGAGAAGAGTCAGATGTGCTATAGATCAGGGAGTCACAGAGATTCAGACATAATTGAATGACAGAACAACAGCAAAGATCAATTACTCAGTATTCAATAAATAGAAGAAGACCAAAAAAAAATACTTGAGGAAGGCTCTTTATTTTACAAGAACTAGGAGAGAAGTTCAAAAGACAGCTGGAATTTTTAACATGTTGCTAAACCTTTTACATCAGACAACACAATAAGTTCCAGATTGACATTTTGCATTAATATACAAGCCCAGATTAAAAATAAATGAGAATGAATGGATGAATATTTTAAAAAAAAATGAAAATCGATGGATTATCCTTCAAAACTTTAAGTTGAGAGTTTTAACAAGGAATATCTGTTCACAAATGGTAAAAGAAGTACTTTTGATTCCTTAAATTTTAAAATATTTTACATAAATAAAAGCAATGCAGCTGGAATAAGAAGGGAAACTTTTGACTGAGAAAACCTCTTGGCATCAAATAGCTCTAATGGAATAAACGTTAAAAAAAACAGCTCAGTTTTCATCATACACTGAAAATACTGAGAAGGATGACAAAAGATGTCAGCAAATATAATTTTTTTTGCTTCTTTTTATTTTGGAGAGGGGTAGGTAGGGCAGTTGGGGTTAAGTCACTTGTCCAAGGTGACACAGCTAGTTTTGTGTTAAGTGTCTGAGGCTGGGTTTGAACTCAGGTCCTCCTGACTCCAGGGCCGATGCTCTATTCAGTGTACCGCCTAGCTGCCCCCAAATATAAATTTAAAATAAAAAATGTAAAACATTACATGTAGAATCTCGACAATACATATATTGGATCAATTGTTCTGGACATCTCTTTGCTATTATGTTACAAATGTAACTTAACTGCCTATGCCTTGACATAGAGAGCCTACTGCTAGACACAAGGAGAGCAAAGTCAAAAAGAAAGTGCCCATATTTAACAAAATATTTATTGATTTACTTTTTGTACCAGAAAATAACAAACCAGAAATGGTGCCCAACAATTTGGAATGATTAAGTTGTGGTAGGTACATATAATAAATAGTGCTACTACACTGTGAAAAAAAACAACACGTTTTATTTTTCAATTAATGAGAAGACACCTAAAATAATACAGAATGATGTAAGCAGAATCAGAACAGCATACATAATGACCACAACAATATAAACAGTAAAAATATTAATAAACATGTTGAATGATTTTAATGTTTAACTTTGAAATCAATGACAAAATTATTTCATTAATTACAGAGGTTTGAGACTTTGGGTGTGGAATATTACATATATCGTCAGGCATAGTTTATATGTTGGTTGGTTCCACTATAAATTTTTTTCCCTGAATAGGAGTGAAGGAGTAAGATATTTGGAAAGGAATGTGATATGAAAACAAGGGATCATTTTTCTTGTAAGTAAATGAACAAAAAGACCTGAAAGTCAATTTTACTAACTCCTCAATTGTGTTTATTTTGATCCTGTCCTGAAAATGGACTGATTGCCATTGGCATTAAAGATAAGAAGAACATTACCCTTATTTTTAAGTGTTTCGCAGGTTGGGCCATTTGTTTTCTTTCTCATTTTTACAAAATCTTCCTGAGGATATCCAACATAT
>NW_027185791.1:25704524-25950067 GCF_028583685.1 Petaurus breviceps papuanus | reverse complement strand
TGACCACATAAACATCATGCAAAAATACAAGTGTTCTTGAAATCTTTAGAAGCAAAGATAGCATTGCTGGACAAACCTCAGGAGTGATCATGTCACTTTCCTCACCGGTTTGTTATGAGGATGAAATGAAATGTTTGCAAAAAAGTACTTAGCCTGGTGTCTGGAACATAGTAGCACTTATATAATGGCTTTTTCCTTTCCCATTATTCCCCATACTTTCTGCCTTAGGAATCAGATCCAGTCACAAGGCTTTAAATATCATCTTTATGCAAGTGATTCTGAATTCTTTATTTCTCTACCTGAATTTTAACCTATTTATTACAATTTCCTCTTGAAGGTGTCTCTCTAGCATCTTAGATTCAATATATCCAGAAAAAAACTCATCTTTCAACCAAGATTAGCTCCTTCTTATAAGCTCAAAACCATACTGTATTCTTTGAGTCTTTCCTCTCCCTTATGCACATATCAATTAGTCACCAAGTCTTGTCAGTTTTTCTTTTGCAGTGTCTCACATCTGTTTGTCCCTTCTTATTTCCACCACCTTAGTTCAGGAACCCATTGCTTTTTATCTGGGATATTGCAAAGGGTTCTTAATTGGCACTCCTGCCTCCAGTCAAGAGTGCCTTCCAAGTCCATTCTGTTCAAGGCAATAGCTTAACTTTCCTAAAGGATAGATGCCCTGATACCTAATAGCTCTGTGAGAGGGGAGAGTTATTTAATCTCTTTAATCTTTAATTCCCTAATCTATGCATTAGGACCACTCCCAAGGTACCTGCGTCTCATTGACCACCCATTGGTTGGTTGTGGTCCTTCATTCTTGAAGAAGACCAAAATGCTAGAGTCAAGTGACACTTTGTCAGCTGGCTGATCAGACCAGTGTTAGCCTGGAAGGCTCTACCTCAGGGCAGACACAAATAGCCCATGTGAATATTTGGGCTATATTCTATACATTTGCATATCCTGCATTTCCTTTGAACTGTTTCAATTCTGCTCTACTCATAAGCACATCACATTCTCTAACGCGGGTATATCATGCTGAGTGGTCCTGTATCACTGTCTCCCATTTCACACCATCAGATCCAAAGTTCTTAAGAGACACCTTGAGAGTGTCCTTCTATCTCTTCTTCTGACCATTATGTGAACTGGCCAAAAATAAGTCCTAGGCCAAGCTCCATTTGGTCATTGTTTGGGCTCTGGTTGACTCAGAGTGAATGTAAATAGCAACTATTTCTGTTTTGGCCGGGAACCCTGAGTGTCTCCCCCCTCCCCCCCCACGACCCAGAATGATTTTTTTTACTTTTTTAACTAAGTAAAAGAGGTCATTTTCTGCCTCATTTCTTACCTATCCTTAATCACTGAATGAGGAATTGCCTCAGTCAAACTGAAACCTGTAAAAGACCTTAGCTCAAAAAAGTCAAGGTCTCCCAGTGCACCTAGGGCCATCTCCAGTCATTGCACAGCTCGCCCTCACTTAATCCCCATCCACTTGCATGTTATGGCATCACCTCCCTGAGGTCATGATCCTCTTCTAGAACAAACGACAACAACATTATCAGAATAACAAAAAAAAGTTTAATATCATCATCGGGTTGGGAGTATCTTGTGAGATCATATGTGCAAAATGTTTTATAAAGTACAATGTATTCATGTATCCCATGAGCTCCTAATGTTACATGAATTTTCACTATTATTTTGTCCACAAAACTCTCCTATTCAAAAAAGTTTCATTGACTACTGAATGAAAGCCAAACTCTTCAGTCTGGAATTCCAACTTTACAGTCTTTCCCCTAATTACTGTTTCAGTATAGTCTAGTAAAGGGAATATTGAATTTGAAATAACAATCCTTGGTTTCCAGTCTCAGCACTACTGCTCACTATTGTATGAGTCTGTGAAATTAAATTTTACCTCTGTGAGTCTCAGTTTTCCAATCAGAAAAAAAGACAAGTAATTTCTTAAATCCATTGAAGCTCCAATAGCCTATGGCTGTGATTTTGAACCTCTCATACCCATACCATCAAGCTGAACTGAAATATTACTGTGAAATTACCAATCACCACAACAGCTTCAGTTTCTGTGTAGTTGTCCTTACCTTCCTCATCTCTATCCATTGATATCGTCTCTGTCCTTCAAATATTGAATCAAATACCACATTTAAGAAAGTTTTTCCCAAATCCCCACACCAGGTAGATAGTTACTACTTTGAAGGGAATGAATCAGAAAGACTTGTGTTCAAATCTGGCTTGAGTTAAATGTATGAACCTGGACAAGCATATTAACTTTCAATTTCCTCATGTTTAAAATAAGGCTGTTATAGCACTTACCTCCTGCAATTGTTGTGAGGATAAAGCAATATTTGTGTAAGTGCTTCTCAAATCTTAATGTGTAAAAGCTCATTGTTATTATATTGTTAGTAGTACTACTAATCATCCCACCCATAAGTTGAAATCAAGTAGCTTTTGTGTGTGTGTGAGTGTGTGTATGCGACATGCAATTTTGTTTTATCTTTCCTACTAGCCTATATAATCTTTGATGTTAAGAATTATGTTTTGTGTACTTTGGGGTCTCAAAATGATGACTTCAGAAGCACTTGCATAAAGATGATTAAAACCTTGTCACTGGATATGATTCCCAAGTCAAATTTTATGTATTTCTGTATTGTTAGTCTTTTCCTAACATAATATCTTGGGAGATACTAAAGCAATATTATAAAATAAAATTATTTCATTATACATGCATATAATATCTGTGCAAATGTGTGTGCATCTATGTATAGACACAATTCCTCAGTACAACAAAAGAGAATAATCATTAACATGAAAGAAATTTGAAATACTACGTTGGTGATTTTTTTCTAAACCATTTAAGCTGAGAAGTGATGATTTCATTTTCTTATATATAGTAGCAGTTGTGGAGATCAAATTTAACCAACCTCAGCAAAATTGAAAACAAAATCCTGGTTTCCAGTTTGGTGTGCCATTTATAGATTATCAATACATAGACGAAAGCTTGACTACAAAAGCAAATTATTGCTACCACTGTTACAGAAGGACTGGAAATTCTCAGTGTCCTCCAAGTGTCTTTGAAAACATAAGTGCTTCATCTGAATTCTGTATTACTGTATCTTAACTATAAGATATTCTACTAGCATACTTTTACAGTATGATTAGAGTAAAACGTAACTAACATTTGTAGCACTTTAAGGCTGGCAGTGCCATTTGACATAGATAATATTATATTCCTGACAGTGACTCCAATCAGTGCTTATTATTTATCTCCATTTTACAGACCTGTGTTTGGAAAGGTTGAGAGATTTGCCTCGGGTGACATAAGTGGGATGTATGTGCACTGGGTCTGAATCCAGCTCCTTATGACTTGCAGTATGGATTCCTTCCACCACACCATGCTTGTATCATTTGTGAGTCTTGAAGCAAAAAAAAAAAAAAAGGGTATACTCATACATACTCTTTAGATTATATCACTTAAACAACTTAAAATGTTGTAGATGTCATAACGTTTATTTTAATTCATTCAGTCTGTTACAGATGCATCATGGTACTCTTTACTGACCTAAATGATGCAAACATATGTATCTTTTGGATTTTGTATCTACACTTCTGCAATTGTGATGAATGCTGTTGGCCGGCATTTTAAACAGTATAGAATCCATGAGTATAATCATCAACTCTGTTGGCCAGATTGCAAACACAAATTCTCCAGTCAACAAAACTAGGTTGTGACTAGTATGAATAAAGGTTGATCTAGTTGTGACCCTATGGATGGATTAACTCATAACATTTTTATTTGTTGCCAGGGTTATGCCAAAATTCTGAAAGGTATTTTCCTCAGTCAGCTAATAGTAATTATGGAGGTTGTATTATTTGTCCTTAGTTATATACTTGAACTTAGTCCATTTAGAAAATGATTTCATTTGGTTTCTATCAGTGTTACTGTTCTAACAAAATAAACCAGAATATTTTTGGAGACACTTCATCTAAGGATAAGATTAATCCATTATTAGCCTTCTGACAAGAACATCTACCATATCATTTTAAAAGCAACACTATATCTAATAATATATTAATATTATTAATATCTAACAATATATTCTCACCTTATCAAATACCCACGTGGATTCATTTCTACTGGTATGGCTGAGTTCTATCACTGCATATATGTTGATTAGTGGCAATTCTGGGCTTATTGTGTAAGTCACCTCAAAATTACTGATTTTACCCCGGTATAACCATTTTGTCATTGAATTGAATGTTCATTTAACCTATATTGAACCATAAGTGCTTCTAAATTATGATTTAGTTAGCATTTTTCATTCACATATATAATTCCATATAGAACATATTAGTTTTTCTACTTATAGGAAATAGGAATGGAGTATGGAAGTTTGGACCATGTAAGCACAGGAGGCTAAAGTGATGTTAGTCTTAATCACTCCATCTCTTCATAGAATTGTGGCAGCAAGGTGAAGGGGCTAGGAAGCAATATCTATGATGGAGCAAAGCCCCACACAAATTTCTGGCAGGTGCTAAAGTTCATGTTAAATGTTTTACATTCTTAAACAATGAAGTACTAAATGACATGCTTTGTGGTGTGCAAAGGAGGGTTTTACAACTTTGCCATTCATTTTGTTTGACGTCTGGTTTTGTAGTCTGCCCTATTACCATGGTCTCCTGATCATGGAGCTGTAGTTGACCTTCCTATATGTATTTTCTTCCCCTACTGGAACAGGAACTCATTGAAGTCAGGAATTTCCTGCATTTTATATTTTCATCTCCAAAATTTATCACAAATTTGAAGATAATAAAGGCTTAATAAAAACTAATTCATGAAGGTTATTAACTAAAGTGTATATGGCAATTTGTTAGTTGTGTAATGGAAAGGACAATTTTTATTCCCTGTACAGAATAGACTAAATGACCAATGGTGTTACATCCAATTCTAAAAATTTGGAAGCCTGTTTCTTCATATGTAAGATGAATGAATTGGAGATAACATCTAAGATCCCATTGAGATCTCAATCTATAATTTTAGAACCCTGAAACATTTTAGTGTCCCTACTATTTGGTCTCTGAATGCTATCCAGATGTTATCCAATGTCATTCCTAAAATGTTGCACTGAAGTCCAACTAAAATATTCTAGATATATTCTTATCAAGACAGAATACCAAAGGATTATTACTTCCCTAAACCTGAACATTATGCTTCTTTCAATCCTAAAATTTCACTGGGTTTAGTTGGCCAAAGAGTACTGAGAAATTCTGTGTGTGTGTGTCTGTGTGTGTATGTGTAATTAAAATTTGTGTTACAGAATGTTTAGAGCACATGTACAGCTTGACCAGAAGTGGACCACTATGATCTTTTTCCCTCCACATTAACTCTAACATAGATTATTTCAATGTCTTGGTAGTTTTCATGATTTGCCTGATGGGAAGTGAAACTTTAGAATGATTTTGAATTTGTATTTCTCTTAACTTCTAGTGATTTGCAGAATGTTTCCATGTGGTGATTTTTAGGTGTTTTATGTCTTTTTAATATTTGTCTTTTGAGAGATAATTCTTAATTGATTTCATATATAGATTTCATAGATTTCAATATATAATCAATTTAAGTATATTTTGCATATAAGACTTTTATCAATGAAATAACATGGAAATACCTCCCCCACCCTACAATTTCTTTTCCAAGCCTGTCTTTATTCATTTTATTCATGCAAAAATCTTTAATTTTTGCAATAAAAATTTTCTTATTAATCCTTAGTCCTGCTTAACTTTCTTTTTTTATTTAGTACTTTTTTGCAATTCACCTAGCTTTTCTTTTAAGAAATTAGATGGGGGTGGGGCAGAGCCAAGAGGTTGAGTGGAAGCAGGAACTCACCTGAGCTCTCCCACAATTTCCTCCAGATACCTCTTAGGGGTGGATCTGAGTGGACTTTGGAGTGGCCGAATACACAAAGAGACTGAGTGTGGCAGAATTCCATCCCAAGACAACCTGGAGGGTTGACAGAAAGGATCTAGTGGGCTGGGGGAGGAGTGCAGATCACAAGGCTGCATCAGCACAGACTCTCCATAGCAGAGCCACAGCAGAACCAAACAGACTGCATCACTGAAAACATCAGTGATTCCCAGACTTCACAGAGCAGGAAAGGATTTCTGTTGGAACTGGGTGAGAGAGAGGCACATTCCTGTGACAGTGGCAGTAGTTATTCCTGGGGCTATCAGTTCACAGATTAAATGTTTGAAAGTCACCAATTTAAACTTCCAGGATCCAAAATGGCAGAGTAAATAATAAGTGCTCCCAGCCTCCCTTCTTCACCTTGAAAAGCCCAGAGAATATTGCCCCAGGAAAAATTCTGGAATAGTAAAGCCAGCAGAAAGGGTACAGAAGTCTTTTAGCTCAAGAGATTAGGTGGATTAAGGGGAAATGTCTCTCATGCAGTGACTGAAGCAGACCAATGCAGCATGGCAGGCATCCCAGCAAGCCAGTAGCAAGCCCCACCTCAACAAAAACAGGGGCAGATCCTGAGCCCCATGGATATGGAGCCAGCCAGCATCAACACCAGCAGCCCAGGCATGCCTTTGCACAGCCAGGGGAATTGGCAGACACCAGCAGGGGTGGGCATCAACTGACAGCTGAGCCTACCAGTGCTCAAAATGAAAAAAAAAAAAAAGAGAGAAAAAAAAAATCACTGAAAAAAGCTGCTTAAAAAGTAAAATTGGCCAAATAATAAGGTTAAAAAAAACTAACTGGAGAAAATAACTCCTTAAAATATAAAATTGGCCAAATGGAAAAGAAGGTACAAAAGCTAAGCAAAAACAATTTGTTAAATATTTGAATTGGGCAAGTAGAAGCTAATGATTCTATGAAGCATCAATCATCAGTCAAACAAAATCTAAAGAATTAAAAAATAGAAGAATATGTAAAATATCTTATTGGAAAAACAACTGAACTGGAAAATAGATCCAGAAGAGATAATGTAAGAATTATTGACCTACCAGAAAGTCATGATAAAAAAAATTCCCTGGACAGTATCTTCTAAGAAATCATCAAGGAAAATTCCCCCAATGTCCTAGAACCAGAGGGCAAAATAGCCATTGAAACAATTCACCAAATCACCTCCTGAAAGAGACCCCAAATTGAAAACACCAAGGAATATTATAGCCAAACTCCAGAATTATCAGTTCAAGGAGAAAATGCTACAAGTATCCAGAAGAAACGATTAAAAAATAGTAGAACTACATACAGTCAGGATAATGCAGGACCTTGCAGCTTCTGCATTAAAACATCAGTGATTGGAATAAGATATTCCATTAGGCAAAGGAGTTTGGATCGACTAAGGATCAACTACCCAGGAAAACTGAGCATAGTCATTTAGGCAAGGAGATGGAATTCAATGAAATAAGGGACTTCCAATCCTTCCTGATGAAAAGGTCAGAGCTCAATGGAAAATTTAATCTTCAAAAACAAGACAAAAAAGGCATAAAAAGGTAAACAGGGGAAAACAATTTAAAAAAACATGCTATTTGATAAAGGAAGATTGTTTAATACCTACATGGGAGATACTTGTAAATCTTCAGAATGATATATTTATTATGACATCTAAAAGGGATATACATAGACATAGGGTGTAGGTATAAATTAATTGATGTGATAACAAAAAAAACCTAATAATGAGAGCAAAGGGATTATAAAGGGGAAAGAGGAAAGGAGGAGGCAGAAAAGGGTAAATTACATCACATGAAGATGCACAAAAACATAGTAGAAAGAAAGAAGGGAGGAAGATGAGTATTGTTTGAACTTTACTCAAATCAGATTTGATTCAAGAAGGGAATAATATATTCAGTTAAGTATAGAAATCTAACTTGCCCTACAGGCAGTAGGAGGAGAAAGGGGAAAGAAACCAGAGGAGTGGTTAGAAGGGAGGGAAGAAGTAGTAAGAGAAAAGGGAAAGAAAAGAGAGGGGGACTGATAGAAGGGAGGAAAGATTGAAGGAGGTGGTAGTCAAAGTCAAAACTCTTTTGAGGAAAGTAAGGATAATAAGGTTCAGAGGTTTATAACTTTGAATATGAATGGTATGAACTCTCACTTAAAACAGAAACAGGTAGCACAGTGGATTAAAAACCATCATCCTGCAATATGTTGTTTACAAAAAAATACATTTGAAACGGGACACAGACAAGGTAAAGGTAAAAGACTGGAGTAAAATATATTATGCTTCAGCTGAAGTAAAAAAAAATAATGCATTCCTAATCTCAGACAAAGCAAAGGCAAAAACAAATCTAATCAAAAGTGATAAGGAAAGAAACTATATCCTACTAAAAGGCACCATAGAAAAAGAACTAATGTCATTACTAAATATATATGCACCAAGTGGTATAGCATTGTAATGGGAATGTAAATTTGTAAGATCTTCCCTGCCCCTAGGCTAGAGTGCACCTGGAGCCTGGGGTGGGAGACTTATTTTTCAGTAGATACTTTTTGATTGGCCAGTGGGTCAATAAGGTTGTTACATTCTTTGAGCCAGGAGAAGGCTATATAAGCCCTGATGTGTAGCTTTGTTTTGGGGCTCACTTTGAGAAGTGTTCTGTTAATTGATCAGATGAGACTCTGGGAAACAGTTGCTGCTACAGAGGCCCCCCTCGGCTTTGAAAATCCCAGATGTTGATTTGGTATGGATGTAATGGTTGGACAGTTTGGAAACTGTCTACCTGATCTGTTTCTCTCTCTTGATAATTCTGTCTGTATACTCTGAAGTTTGGGGTGCTGACCTTTTTCCCCTGAACTAGGTGAACGATACATATGTGACTGATTAAAATAAGCTTGTTAACCCATTTTGAGTTGCTTTTCTTTATCAAAGCAGATCCACGAACCTGTGTTGGCAGACACCCTGGGGACACTGGGGTGCTTGCTGCTACAAGCATGCAGATTCTTAAAGGAAAGAGAAGTTAAGGGAATTACAGGAAGAAATAGACAGCAAAACTATAGAGTGGGGGACCTGAACATCTCCCTCTTTGAATTTTATAAATCTAATTTCAAAATAAATAAGAAAGAAGTTAAGGAGGTAAATAGAATTTTAGAAAACATAGATATCATAGACTTCTGGAGAAAACAATGTAGATAGTAAGGAATATACCTTTCTCTCAGTGGTACATGGCATGTACAAAAAAATTGACCATAGTCATGAGATATAAATACTTCACAACCTCACAGTGCAGAAAAGCAGAAATATTAAATGCATCCTTTTCAGATCATGATGCACTAAAAATTATATGTAATAAAGGGCCATGGAAAGATAGACTAAAAATTAATTGGAATTTAAATAATCTAATCCTAAAGAATGAGTGGGTCAAACAACAAATCATAGAAACAATAACTTCATTCAAGAGAAAGACACTAATAAGACAACATACCAAAACTTATGGGATGCTGTCAAAGCAGTTATTAGGGGAAGCTTTATATGTCTGAATGCTTACATGAATAAAATAGAGAAAGATGAGGTTAATCAATTGGGCATGCAATGAAGAAAAGCTAAAAAATAAAACAAATTAAAAATCCTCAAATAAATATGAAATTAGAAATACTGAAAACCAAGGGAGAGATTAGTAAAATTTAAATTAAAAAACGTATTGAACTAAGAGCTGGTTTTATGGGAAAAAAAAAAACAATAAAATTGATAAACCTTTGGTTAATTTGATTTAACAAAAGAAACCAAATTACCTATATCAAAAAATTAAAAGCGTGAATTCATGACCAATGAAGAAATTACAATAATAATTAAGAATTATTTTGCCCAATTATATGCCCATTTGATAATCAGTGAAATGGATGAATATTTACCAAAATATAAATAGCCCAGATTAATAGAAGAGGGAGTAAAATATTGAAATAACCCCATCTCAGAAAAGGAAATTGAACAAGCCATCAATGAATTCCCAAAGAAAAAATGTCCAGAGCCAGATGGATTTACAAGAAAATTCTATCAAACATTTAAGGAACAATTAATTTTAATGCTATATAGACTATTTGGGGAAATAGGTGAATCTGTACTACCAAATTATTTTTATCACACAAATATGGAACTGATAACTAAACCTGGAAGAGCCAAGACAAAGAAAGAAAATTATAGACCAATTAACCTCATGAATATAAATGCAAACTTTTTAAATAAAATATTAGCAAAAGATTATAGTAATTCATCACAAGAATAATACACTTTGATCAGGTAGGATTTATACCAGCAATGCAGGGCTGGTTCAATATTTGGAAAACTATCAGTATAATTGATCATATCAACAACAACACTAGTAGAAACCATATGATTATTCCAATAGGTGCAGAAAAAGCTTTTGACAAAATAGAAGACCCATTCCTATTAAAAACACTAGAGATCATAGGAATAAATGAAGCCTTCCTTAAAATGGTAAGTACCATCTATCTAAAACCTTTAGCAAGCATTATATATAATAGGAATAAACTAGATGCCTTTCCAATAAGATTGCTACTGAAATAAGGATGTCCATTATTACTGCTGTTATTCAATATGTTACTAGAAATTAATAAAGCAATAAGAGAAGAAAAAGAAATTGAAGGAATTGGAATAGGTAAAGAAAAAAATTAAGTTATCACTCTTTGCAGATGATAATATGATATACTTAGAGAATCCTACATAATCAAATAAAAATTAATTGAGATAAATAAATTTAGCAAAATTGAAGGATATAAAATATACCCACATAAATCCTCAGAATTCCTATATATTTCTAACAAAGCCCAACAGCAAGAAATAGAAAGGGAAATTCTGTGGAAAGTTAGTGTAGACATTAAAAAAATATTTGGGAGACTATCTGCCAAAACAAACCCAGGAACTATATGAACATAATTACAAAATATTTTTCACACAAATAAACTCAGATCTACATAATTTTCTATTTTTTTTTCTTAACATCAGTTGCTCATGGTTAGGTCAAGCTAATATAACAAAAATGACAATTCTACCTAAATTAATTTACTTATTGAGTTCCATGCCAATAAAGTTAACAAAAAAATATATTATAGAGCTAGAAAAAATAATATCAAAATTCATCTGGAAGAACATAAGTTTCAGAATATTGATGGAACTAATGAAAAGAAATGCTAGCGAAGATAGCCTAGCCATGTCAGATCTTATAACTGTATTATAAAGAAACAATCATCAAAATAGATTGGTACTGACAAAAAATAAAGGGGTAGATGAGTGGAATAGGTTAGGTATACAAGACACAGTAGTCAATGACTATAGAAATCTAGTGTTTGATAAATCCAAAGACCCCACTTTCTGGGATAAGAACCCACTATTTCACAAAAACTGCTAGGAAAACTAGAAAATAGTATGGCATAAAATGGGCATAGACCAACATCTGTCACCATATACTATAATAAAGTTCAAATGGATATGTAATCTAGGTATAAATGCTGATACTATGAACAGATTAGGGGAGCAAAGAATAGGTTATCTGTTAGTTTTATGGATAATAGAACAATAAATGACCAAACAAGAGATAGAGAATATTATGAAATTCAAAATGGATAAATTTAATTACTTTAAATTGAAAAGTTTCTGCACAAACAAAGTCAATACAACCAAGATTAGGAGAGAAGTAGAAAACTGGGAAATAATTTTATAACTAGTTTCTTGGATAAAGGCCTCATTTGTTAAATATATAGAAAACTGAATCAAATTTATAAGAATACAAGTCATTCTCCAATTGATAAATGGTCAAAGGATGCAAACAGGCAGCTTTCAGAGGAAGAAATTAAAGCTATATCTATAGTCATATGAAAAAATACTCTAAATAAATATTTATTATAGAGATGGAAATCAAAATAATTCAGAGGTACCACATCACACCTATCAGATTGGCTAACATGACAAAACCAGAAAATGATCAATGTTCAAGAAGATATGGGGAAGTTGGAACACTAATTTATTGTTGGTGAAGCTAGTAACTGATCCAAGCATTCTGGAGAGTAATTTGGAACTATGCCCAAAGGACTATCAAAATGTGTATACCCTTGGACCCAGCAATCCTACTTCTAGGGCTTATATCATAAAAATGGGGAAAGAATCCATGTGTACAAAAATATGTATAGCAGCTCTTTTTGTGGTGTCTGCATTATTAATGAGATATGAGAAGTTTCTGTGGGTATATAGTATATATTTTTTAAGTATTGGATCGCACAGGATAATAAGTGCTCATCTAGCCAAAGTATGTTCTGCATAACATTTTTTTACCCAGAAGGACTATAAAAAGTAGTATCAAAGAAATATAGAAAAATAATGATAAAGCTTAACAGAGCAATAGAGATATTTAACCTACGTCACTAAACCGAGAGAGTGCCAACATCTGAGTTCACACAGAAGGGCCCCTTGATAGCAGCTAACCAGAGTCCAGGTACAGGAAATCAAAAATGCCTCAGGCAAAGTGCCCTTCCCATGACCTAGCCCCAAGGCAAAATATCAATTTCACAAAATATATACAGTTTCAAGCAAAGAAAAAATTGGTGTGGTATATTTTAGTAACTGATCAACCCACAGCCAGATGGTGCCAAAGCCTGTGTGACTTGGGACCTGATCAGCTCTGTGTGCTTTATGTGATTCAGAACAGGATGTGTTACAGCTGTGAACTGGGCCAGAATAAAGGAGCAAAACATCCATGATTGATAAGTCAAAATATCTGTGTTTTAAGGACACAGTTTTGAGTCCATATGTGCCTAGAAAGGGTGGTCAACACTTCAAGGAAAAGGAATCAGCCATATATGCTCTTGCCTTCAGTCCTGGGAATACGACCCCTGTTCCAAGGAGAAAAGGGAACATATGTAGTCACATAGGCCCATAAATGTACAGGAAGATCTTTATACCTTATTAATCCTTCAGGGCCAAGAACTGTAAATTTAGGGAATGCCCATCAATTGTGGAATGGCTGAACAAGTTGTGGTATATGATGTAATGGAATACTAGTATACTATAAGAAATAATGAACAGGCAGACTTCAGAAAATCCTGAAAAGACTTAAGTGAACTGATGCCGAGTGAAGTGAGCAGAACCAGGAGAAAATTGTTCACAGAAACAGCCACTGTGTGCAATTTGTGATTAGACAATTTGTGATTGTGATAGACTTAAAACAGATTGTGATAGACTTAACCCTTCTCAATGCAAGGACCTAAAATAGTTCCAAAGGACTCATGATGGAAAATGTCATCCACATTCAAAAAAAGAACTATGGAGTCAGAGTGCAGAGGAAAGCAGGCTATTTTCTTTTTTGTTTTATTTTGTTTTGCTTTTTATTTTTCTTTCTCATAGTATCTCCCATTTGTTAAAATTCTTCTATTCGACATGACTAATGTGAAAATGTGTTTAATAGGAATGTATGTGTAGAGACCATATCAGATATCATGCCATCTTAGGGAGAAGAAAAGGGGAGAAAATTTAAAAGTTATAGAAGTGAATGCTGAAAACTAAAAATAAATAAATTGAAAAAAAATAAATTAGATTCTATGTTGTTTAATGCATATTGTATTTAATATTGTTATTCTTCCACTGTTTAATGTGGTTTTAAGTATAATGTAATTTCCTGTTCTATTTTTAATTCATTTTTGTTGGGAAATTCTCCATTCACATTTGCAGTTATAATTATTGGCTATGATTTCTTTCATTATCTATCCTACATCTGGCTCATTGTTTAGTTTTTGATGACTTAGAATAAGTGTAAATAGCAATTGTTTTCTCTTCTGGCCAGAAACCCTAAGGGTCTTCCCTTCTCAGACTGATACTGAAGGAGAGAGTGAGTCTGATAAATTTGCCCAACTCTACTTCACTTAATAAAATTTACAAGTAAATCAAGACATCACCCTCATGAAGTCATTCTCTCTTTTCTAGAATGAAAGATGAACATCATCCCCCATCTGTCTACACACACACACACACACACACACACACACACACACATGCTCATGCATAAAGTTATCTCCTTTTAAAAATGCATCCAAATTTATGTCATTTCTTTTATTTACTGAACACTAATCTACACCTTCCACCCCACTTCCTGATTGGTTTTCCTTGGAATTAGTTTTGGAGTGTATTGTTGTTCTGAAATGTGAATAGAATTTTTTTTGGTTATTTAAAATTATGATTTCTTTATATTAGTGTTCAATGGATTCTCACAATCTCAACTTTGCTGTTTCAAATATTTCTGGACATTTTGTATCATTTCTTGAAGCCGTTCTTCAGGTTTCATTTCTCATGATTTCTTTTAAATCCACATTCTGCTTTCAAGTTAAGCATTCTATTACCATGCATATATAATTATCTATAACATTATCTTTCTAATTTTATTCTACAAATTTCCCTTTTGTTTCTCCAGTTTACCTACCGATTGTGTTGTTTCCTCTTTCAGAGGCTCTGCTTTTATGGAAAGTGTTTCTGTACCTTTTATCCCTAAACTTGCTGATCTTTTGTTAGATTTACTGATTTATTTTCTTTAAAGGCTATAATTCCTTTTTTTTTTTTTCCAATTGACTGTTTGACTATTCTTCTGAACAATTTCAGAGTATTTTATCTTTGTTCCATTTTTGTTTTAGGGATCCTCAATTAAATAGTTTACTATTTTTATGTTCCTCAGGGCATTTTTGAGTCAGTTGCCTTTGTTTTAAAGACCATGACTATTAAAATAAGCCTTCAAATGCTCTTTTAGATTTTCTCTCTTCAGTCATGTTTATTTTGTCTTAATAAATCACTTGCTGAGAAATTGTAAGCACATTGATTGCCATTTTCTCCTTCAGAAAAACTGGAGCTCTTCAGTCCATTCACCAGTCCTTAGTCCCTCTTCTATATTCACAGAAGCCCCGGTTTCAGTGGATGTGGCCTGTGGACTCTCTGCTGTACGGCTGCTCCAAAGGGAACTCTTTGAAATCCTCTCAGTAACTGACTCCCCTCAGTCACTGGCTTGGTCTCTGCATATTACTCATGAAACTGTGACAGGATAGTTCCCTAGGGCACAACTAAGAGGGATGCTCCTGTAAGTTTTTGGAGTTGAATCCTGACCCTCCTCTGACTCCTTTTACTTGCTGCCTATTTTTTCTTGTGCTATATTAGTTAGTTTTAATCAGTGCTAGGCTTTTGATCTTTTTATTTCTTCACTTTCTCATCCCCCACACTATCCCCTGGAGAAGGCCTAGCTCAAGCTGGCTTTTGTAACCTGAAGTGAGGGTTCTACTTGGGAGGGGCCCAGCACACGTTGTTTAATTATAAATAAAAATCTTGCAGGGTGGGAGTGATCACATTCCTGCATCACACCCTTCAGAAACTGCCTGCCCTTGAGAAGTGGGGTCCAAAAAAGGGAGGGGGACAATTGGATTACAGGATAACGCAAGTTATTAAATAATACAGCATAATATTAATTTTCCTCAGTCATGTTGTAATTTTGTATTATTTCTTTTTCAGTCATACTCCCCCCATCTCTACAGTCACGGAAACTTGTTGCTCCTTCTCCCACCCAAGAAGCAACTTTATCCTTAACTAATGTCTCCAGTAACAGATGGATGTTCCCTCATGCCACCAATATGGTGGGGCAGAAGAAGGAGTGGGATTTTTTTCTTATTATGCCTTACTGCTACTTCTAGGTTTACCGCCACCACCATCACCACTATCACTCGGCAACTTCTCCTTTGATGTTCACTCTAGGACATATAATATCATATCCAAATCCTGATGACTTTTTTCTCTTGATTCTCTGGTCATTCTGCATCCTTTCTCAAACGGTTTGTTCAATACCTTCCTGATTCAATTTTCTACATGTTGGTGACAGTCAGGAAGACTTAAGTTCAAATATGGCCTCAGTCGCTTACTAGTTGTGTGTTGGACAGGTAATTTAACCTCTCTTGGAGTTTCCTTAACTGTAAGATGAGAATAACAGCAGCATCTACCTCCCACAATTGTCACCAGAATAAAAGGAAATAAGGTTTCCAAAGTGCTTGGCAAAAGTTAAAACAATATTTAAATAAACATTTTGGTACATATTTAATTAGTATTCTCTTTGTTCCAGTTCACAACAACCTTTACATTTATCTTCTTTCAATCTACATGTTGATGTCACTTCGAATTACTTCACCCCTCAGTTCCATAATCTCATTAACTCCTAAGACCTGTACTTTAACTCTTCCTTAGTCATACACAGAAACCATCATGACCTTATCTTTTGAACAGAAAATGTTTTTCCTCCATAATCCATAATTCTGAAGTTACTCTATCCGACCACGATTTTCTATCCTGTCGTCTCTTTCTGTGTCCCACTGTCTCTTCAAACCTTACTTTGTCCTCACTGCAAAAAAAGTCGTAACCTCTAACTGCCTTAGTTTCCTCCTCAGTAAAAAGTGTATAATGATAATAACACCTGCTTCTCAGGGTTGTGCTGAGAGTGAAATGACATAATATTCCTAAGTCACTTCATAAACCTGACAGTATCATACCGACTCTTTCCTCTTGTTGTTATATGACGCCTCTCCACTTTCTCAGGTAATTTCCCTCTGCCTCTGCGTCATTTTCCTCACCTGAAAATCTTGACTTAAAAGTAAATCAGGTTAATATGACACTGTCCTCTGTTCTTGAGCCCCTTTCCCCATTTCCCCATTGTCCTCATTCCTTTCCAGACCTCAACCTTGAAAATTGCCAAAGTTTCTACTCCTATCAGTGTACCACTGATGAATGCCAGATCATCAGACAATCACTATTGTGTGCTACTCTATTTTTTTTTCCTTTTTGATTGACTCTCTATTGCATTCCATATGGTGTCTCTTCCAAAACTTCTCTCCTCGGGTCATTCAGCTCTTCTCCTTTCCTTTCAGCAGAGGACCTCAGTTTATATTTGACTGAACAAAAAGGGCATCAATGGAAAACCATTTCTTACCAATTATATATCTCAAATTCCCTCCACATAATTCTCCTTTTTTTTTTCTCCTTTGCTCTACTTCTCATTCCTGTGCTTTCTTTGATCTTGACCCTTACCATTTTCTCTGGAAGCTTGCCCCATTGTTCATCACCCCCTCCCTAAATTTCCATCTCTCCTCATTCTTTTGTTTCTTCCCTGCAGTATACAAGCATGTCCAGTTCTACTCCACCTTTAAAAAGCCTCCACCTTCCCCTATTATCTCCTCAGATATTATCATGGCATGCTTCTCTTTCACAATAAAACTCTCAAAAAAAAAAAAAGCAGCTACATTAGTTGATTACGATTTTTCACTTCAAATTGTTTTTAAACTCCTTGAAATATTTATTTTCACTCCATCTCACCACCTGATTAAACCTGCCTTCTCAAAGTTCACTAAATGGTTAATTTATTGCCAAATCCAATGACCTTTTCTCAAATCCCAAGTCCCAAAACTTCTTAAAGTCTAGGTTCTGCTTGACACTGTTGACCGATCATCTTATGGATACTTTTACCTCCCTGTAGTTTTGTGACATTGTTTTTACCTGGTTCTTGTGTCAGGATTCTGTAAGTCATTCATTCATTCATTCATTTGTTTATTTATTTGTTTGTTTATTTTAATGAACTGACACAGTGTAATGTATCTAAATCAAGAAATCAAGAAAAAAATGCTTATAAAATATTTGGGGAAAAAAAAAAGAAAAAGAAATCTGCCATGATTTTTGCCTGGAAATAGTTGTTGAAATTTCTTGTGCTCAAAACTTTATACTTTCTTGGGTTTCCCAGAAACTATATACAGCAGACAAATTTTGGAGGCACTCAATCAATCAAAAAACATTTATGAAGTACCTACTGTGTGCCAAATAATGTGCTAAGTACATATTATGTTTAAATTCAAAAGAAAAGTAGCTCTTTAGAAAAGTAAATGCAGCACTTGAAAAGCTTTTTAGTAAGAGGGTGAAAGACAGAGATGATGAATAAATTTTCTTTTTCCATTCACTGTAACATCAAAGGCTATAGAAATATTAACCTAGCAATTCCCAGAAATGGGATGGATGGTTGTGTGGTCAGTTTGGGTCAATTTGTTAGTAGAAGGGGGAAAAATCACAAAAAGAAGGAAATTCTAAGTAGAATTTTGTAAGATATTATTGTTAAAAAACTTTTATGTAATGATAAATTGAGAAAGTTTATTTATTAATTCTCATTTGTAGTAAGATTCTGAATAAATCCATAAATTTGTGAAAATTTTGTCAGTAAATTCAACCATGGAACTCTGAATTCAATAAGTATTTGTAAAGTTTCAACTATATGCCAGAAATAATGCTTGTTCCTGGGGATATAAAAACTCGAGTAAAACAGATCTTGCTGTTAGATAACTTATATCTAGATCTCATCATACTTATTATGCAACAGTAATAAACCAATTTAGTTCCGAATACACTTTTTTAAATAAATAAGTGACATATGCTACACAAAGAAAAAATGAATTCTATAATCAAATAATGAATAAGACTGAGGACATAGATTATTATAATGCCAATCATGGCAGCACATCTGAGGTCTTCTGCTGTGAATAATTTTAAGGGTTTAATTGTATAGTATAATGAACTCTCTATTCATTCAGCAATAAATTAAACATTGTTCAATAAAGCATAACATTCATTGCAATATCCTTAAGCAAAACATATCATCACTCTATCTATCTATCTACACAAATAGGGGGACATAGGCTAGGCTCTCCCATAGCACAACACAACCTTAAGGGATAGAAGAAAATACAAATACCATCCACTCCTAGGTCACAGCATGTCACAATTTCCTCAGTCAATCCACAATATCCAAGTAAAGTCCTCTCTCATATTGACTCAAGACTGACTCCTAGCCCCATGGCTCTTCCTCTGTGTGCTGACCACTCCTGACTGTTGCCTGCATTCATATATAGGCAGCACTCTGCTCCTACTGTGTATTTCATCTCACAGGGACTACTCTACTCCAATGTCCTGCCAGACATCAGGCTCCAGGGGCTCCTGCCCACAGCTTCTGTTTCTAGGAAACAAAGCTTAACAGGGCTACAAAAATATTTATAGACATTACCAGCACCATCATCTCAATTTACTTTAATAGCTCTTAAAAGGGGTTTAAGCTAAGTCTCATTTCCATGGGTGGATCTCTATCTTTCAGTTCAATTCACTCATAAAGATCAATACATAGAGCTTCCATCTGAGAAATTAACACAGACCAACAGACAGAGTGCTGACATCACAAACATTCTTCTGTTAGACCTCCCCACAAGCAAGTTTCCCTAGCCCACTCAATGCTACGTTTTCTCTCATCTCTGCTTCTCTCTTTACTCTGTCCTTTCCCTCTAAACATTATAATTAATATATATATATATATATATATATATATATATATGTAGTTTTCAATAAAAGATCCTTGATTCAATAAAAGACTCTTGATTCCACCAAAGGTAAGACTCAAACAAAGGTACTTAATTGACTAAAACTCAATCCAGAAAACAATAAAAATCTTACTTTTCTTGCCAACACAATTACCTGGAGAAGACTCTTTCACTCCATTTGAAATAGACTTTTGGGAAAACTGGAAAGAAATACATTAGTTTTTTATCAACATCTTACACCATACACCACAAAAAACACAAAATAGAAATATAGTAAATTCTTAACCAAACAAAAAATGGAATCTATCTAGAAGACAAAATGTATATATTTTTTTCTTTGTGTAACATACTCTTAGGGATCACTCTCCCAACTTATAGTACCACTGATAGCTCGAATTTCCAGTAGACTGGCTTTTATCACTTCCAGAGTTCTAATGATAAATTTGTCAATGACTGTCCTCCAAAATGCTAGCTCACAAGCCCTCACCAGTGAGCTACCTCATAACAATCAGCCAGTAGACTCAGATAGTTCATTGGCAGACATTTACTTAAATATTCTAGTAAGAAGAGTGTTACAAAGCATTTCCTACAACATAAAAGTCACACTCTCCCACTAATACATTCAGAGTTGAGGAGAGAGGCAGAACAAGACTGACCCTAAAGCACTGTAGTAGTATAGTGGAGACATATGTATAAGGGGAACATATGTGGTCAAAGTAACATAACACTAAAATTTGATATTCTTTCCTTAGAGATTAAAAAAAATTATAGTTGTTCTGCTGTTTAGTTCTCTTGACAGCATGAGGCATCACTATCCTGAATTACAAGCTGTCTCTTCCTAGAGTAGAATCTTACATAAAAAGGCTGACCTGCTGTTGAACTGGATCAAACGGATCATTTAGTGATTGTGATGGATCTTCACCAGAGTTGCAATGCTCCTGAATTGCACTGGGCTGGGCGGTTGGTGAATGTATTGACATTTTACCGGTCTATACTGATGCTGGAGTGGACCGTGCACTTCTGCAGTGGGCTAAGCAGGTTCATGGCAGTGGCTTCCAGTTGAGGTTGGGAAGCCTTCTCTGCCTCTGGACAGTAGCTTCCTGCTGTGTCAAGCAGGGTTAGCAGCTAGATTCTTCTCAAGGTGTGGTACCTCTGCTGGATGGATTGATCTCTGGTCTTGCTTTTCAATAAGCCCTACAGTCTCCAGGTGATGTGCTACCATGCTCTTTTCAACTGGAATATTAACAAAACTTTTTTTTAAACTAGGGTCACAGACCTTAACTCAGGACAAGCAGAATATTCTTCCCTTTGAAACTCCCAGAGCTTCAGTTCTGAGACTGTCACCTGTAAGCAGAGGATGTAGAAGGTTTCCTTTTTCTTTTTAACCATTTCTTCCTTTCAATCCCTTAGAAAGTCATTTTATGTTGCTTTAGAATCATTCAGTTCAATCATTTTCATCTCCCATACTCCTTGGACAATCAAATAGATGAATGTCTAGGAATAAAGGTAAAATGCAGTCTGTGCTTGGGATTCAAGTTCATTGTCTTGATGGCCTCTGAATATTAAAGAGTGTCTACTTTGCATCAAAAGGCTTTCCCCTTCACATTTTACTGTCTCATCATTTCATGGATTCTTACCTGGCCACTTTTCTTACACAAGTATAATTAGGATGGTTAATAACCGATTTGGGAAAATGCTTCGTATCAAATATCTCTTACAAGAGTCTAATGTCCTGCATATTTTTGTTTCCATGTTGTCTCTTCCATTAGACTGTAAGCTCCTAGAAGTCAGAGACTGTAATTTGTCTCTTTTTGTACCCTGAGTCCTTAGCACAGTGCTTGGCACATAGTAGATACTTAATACACGTTATTGATGGATTGGAAGGAATAAGGGCAAAATAATAAAAACCGAATTCCATGAAAATATGATCAAGTTTGGCCCCAGAGCAAAGATATGAGAGGATCCTTCCCTCCCTTCTTTGTAAGGACGGGGGACTATTGTCATCAAATACTGCATATAATGGCAGATATTTTGGGATGTATTGATTCATATACTTCATCTTTTACCATTTTACATATCATATTCCAGTATTTTCCTTCTTTATAGAAGTGTTACTGCCAAACTTTGCTACCCTGGCTGTGAATTCTTGATACTTGAATTCTTTTCTTTGACTGCTTAAAATATTTTTCCTTTGAATGGAATTGAAATTCCAAAATCTATTAGATTTTGTCTTTGACATTACTGAGAATTTTATTTTTGTGTTTATTTAAAAAACTGATTGGCACATTCTATTTTCACTTTGTCCTCTGATTCTAATAAAGCTATATTATTTTCATTGATATTTTCTTAGAAAAGAGTGTAATAAGGGTTAGTATTAGTCTTTTCACTTCATTTTCATTAGAATCTGATCATTCTTTAGCTATTTTTCCTTCAGCTGTTTCCCATTTGGGTTATTTTTGGATATATATATATATATATATTTTTTTTTTAAGGATCACCTAAGTGGCAGGGTACATTGGACTTTCCAGCACAACCTTGTCAGGAAGGCCTGAGTTCACATCTGGCTTTCAGAAGCTTGTCAGTTTGTGGGCCTGGGCCAATCACTTCGCCTTTGTATACTTCAGCCTCAGTTTCCTCATCTGTTAAATAAGAACACGAATAGCACCTTCATCCCAAAGTCATAGTTAGAATACAATGTGATACTATTTGTAAAACTTTGTGTAAGTCTTAAGGTGCCAAATGATAATTATTACCAATTTATTCTTTTTCCAATTCTTTCCTCCACTACCACTAAAATATGTTTTCTTCATTTCTTCCAGGAACTTTTGTAGTCTTCGAGATGAGCCTTTTATTCTTCTTTTGGGTTTTAATTGTAGTTGATGTAGTTGATGTTACTTTCAATTTGGGCTTTTCTTTCAGGCATCTCTTAACTCACAGTATTTCTTTTCAATGTTTGGTATTGTCTTCTATTTATTTCTTTTTCCAAAATCAGTTCCTTATTTGAGTTTTTGTCCTGGGCCAAACTGCATCCTCTCCTACACTCTTTTTTTTTTCTTCCATACTCTTGAAGGGAGTAATTAAGCCCTGTTAGGCCCTGAACTCAATTTCCTGGCCCCTTTCTCATATATTCTACCACACTGAATGTGTCAGCACTCAGAGCATTGGCAAGTTTCATTCTGATCCCAATCAGAAATCTGTGGTTGTCTGTCACTGATCAAGGCACTGCTCATACCTTCTGTTCTTCCAAGACCTCTCTGGACTGTCCCTATCCCCACCTTGGGTTTCTAACTTGATTTAATACCTGAGCTCATGTTGGTTTTACTGGCAGGACACCTATTCTAGCACTTGCAATTTCTGCCTATGGTTTGTACAGCTCTGGGCTGGATGAAAGTGATTACTGATGATTCTCTTTGGATTTCTTGATCATTATTCATTAAGAATGGTTTGATGTCAATTTGGAAAGTCTCCAATAAAGTTTCCTTGGGAACATCGCTTGGCTCTCTGCTATTTAACACGTCCGTAAGTTACTTGGCTATAAGCATAAATGGTATCTTATTAAATTTGCAGATGATTCAAATCTAGGAGGAATAGCCAAGACATTGGATGACAGAGTCAGGATTCAGAAAAAATATTTATAGTCCAGATTATTGTGCCAAATTTAATAAGGTACAATTGGATAGAGAGAAAGGTAAAGTTAAATGCTAAAATTGTTTCTTTTTTTTTGATGTTCACATGTACCAGATGAATAGAGTGTGTGCATTTGAAAATAACTATGTTTTTAAAGGCCTGCAATATGACTCCGTAGTGATAGGGCAGCCAAAAAAGCTAATGGAGTATTCAGCTACATTAAGCTAATGGAATTTCAGCCTGCTAAGTGCCTTAGGTGGTAGAGTGAATAGAGAATTCATGCTTAGAAGACTTCAATTCATATTCTCCCTCACATATGGGAAAGCCATTAAACTTTCTGTGCCTCAGTTTTCCCTTCTGTAAGATGAGGGGTTGGAATCCATGGCTTCTAAATTCTCTTCTAGTCATGGCATAATGGAGCCAGTTCAGAAAAGGCTCTTATAAGAGTCAACTATTAAATTTTCAACATGATCATTTATATTTCAGAAATCAGAAAATGTTACAAATTGGGACTTGATGTAAAGTTTTCTTGATTACCTAGACTAGAGAAAATGATGAAGAAAACGTTTACAATAAATATTATACTTAAAATTGTATCTTGGGTTTTCAGTGAGATTATTAAACATTTACCACATACACCTGCTTCTAGCTATAAATCTTTGCATCCTATAACTAGAGAGAGGCTGGTTCCCCTCTGTTAGGTACTGGCAAGATTACATACGTAGTATCATGTTTAGTGGTGAGTGCCAAGTTTTAGGAAAGATATTGATAAGTTGGGAGCATCCATAGGAAGGTAAATAGAGTGGCAAATGGCCTTCAGGTCATGAATTAATGAAAAGAATTTACTAAGCACTTATTATATGTACAGAAGCTTGTGCTATAAGTGCTGTTGAAATTGAAAAGCTAAGTAGTCCCTCCTTTAGGGAAACCATATCCGAATAGAAAAGTTCAGCTATAAGGAAGGAAACAAGCATTTATTGAGTGCTCACCATGCACTGTGCTAAGCACTTTACAAATATTGTCTTATTTGATCCTCACAACAAATCTGGCAGATAGGTGCTATTATTAGCCCCATTTTACAGTTGAAGAAACTGAGGCATATGGAGGTTAGGTGACAGAGTTTATAAATATCTCAGGTGGGATTTGAACTCAGGTCCTTCTGTCTCCAGGCCCAGCCCTCTATCTTAGCTGTGCCACCCTACTGCAAATTTGATGAAAGGTCTCTGGCCATAAAGTATAGTAGCAAAGCAGATGTCAATTCATGGCCTTTAACTTACTTACTTAGTGTCATTGCCACTGAAAAGATCATATCATGATCTTACCTGATGCTTCTGATATTCAAACTCTTGGTGAGAAATTTCTTTTCCAGGTCTCCAGTAGCTGTGGTTTCTAAGGAGGCTAGGCCCCAGCTCCTGCAGAAGAAATTGCTGAGTCTCTCCGAGGAATGCTTCTTTATATGGATTGCTGTGGTGACCAAATGATCATCCCATATGTAGAAGTGTTTAAGGAAATGTGAATATACAACCTTGTGAGGGCTGTATAACTGTCTTTATCTAAAAGGTTGTCATGTGGAAGAGAGAGTCTACTTGTTCCACTAGTTGGCAGGTAGGCCTAGGGTTAAAATTCTGCCTCTGACACATTTTCTCTCTGATCATGGATAAATCACAACTTCTCTCCCCCTTATTGTCAAGGGTCTTGGGAGCTTCTCTGTCATGTCCCAAACAGGCAGCAGGGCTCTTTACTCTGGTCATCCAGTTAACAAATGTCTACTTCACAGTCCTCTGTCCTTCCCCAGGTACTTACAGGCTGATTTCTCATCTAATCGCATCTATGGATAAACATCTCCTTTCCTAGAAGGACCATGAGCTAATTCCTCATCAGATTTCAAACGCTTCCTCTTCAGGAAAAGCTTTATATCTTTATTTGCTGCCAGGGAGTCACAAGTCCTTCATCATTGTCTACTCTATATAACATTCTCCCAACACAATGCAGATCAGGATTCTTCTCTGCTTTTCCAATTCTTTCTTTTTGATTGAGTAAAGTCTGTGTGTGTGTGTGTGTGTTTGCACATAGGCAAATAAAGCAGCACATCAATGGAGTGGACCTTAGAAGCTAATTAGTCCAGTCTTTCAATTTTACATATGAGGACACTGAGGTCCAGAGAGGTCAAATAACTTGTCCAAGATCAAACAGTAGCAAAAGATAAAGAGAGAATTTGAACCCAGGTTTTGTCTCCAAAAATTGTGCTCTGTCCACTCTACACTTTCTCATTCTCCATAATATTAAAAATAAAGACGCAAAGGAGCTAACCCCGTTGCCCATTCTTCTACCACCTTGAGTTTTTTAGTATCTGTAGTAATGACTTGACTGTGACAGAAATACTATTCACACTCTTGCAGGTCATACAAAACTATCTTTGATCTCCTTACTTACTGAGAGAGCCTCAGTATTTTATTCCTCTTTTTACAATGTCCCTGAGAAAACCACTGTGGCAAAGTTCTTGTGGGAGGCTCACAAATCTCATCAGTTCATTAGCACCATGAGTTCCATAGCCACTTTCCTTTTCTTCTTGTTACTAACCTCTTACCTTGCCTTAATAGTGTATATTACTGTCGAATGGAATGTAAATTTTTTGAAGTCAAGGTCTGTCTCTCAATTTTTTTTGCTTGCATTTGTATCCTTGATTCCTACAACAGTTTTTGGAGCATAATAGGTGCTTAATAAATGTTTTTTGGTTGGTATGTTGGTTACCACCTCCTTTTTCACCCTTTCCTTGAGCCATCCTCATCCTCTTTCCTCTTCAACTCAAATCTTGTCTTCTGCTTCTTTCCTCTATTCTCATTTCCTTCTTAAATCTTGTTTTTCCCCTTGATTCCTTCTTTTTGTACCTCATTTCATTTATACCGTTCAATTCAATTCCTTTTCTTTTACTTTGTCTGACTCATTCTTTTTAATATTCTCAAGTCGTCCCAAATTCTCCTCTACCAATCTATTTCCTGCCCTCTTCCAAGTTCCAAAATCCTCCAAATCACTTGTCTCTTCCTTTGTCTCTTCCTTCTCCCCTTCTCCTTCTATTTCTTTCTCATTTCCTTTCCTCTTCCTTTTTCCCTTCTCTTTTCCCTTCCCTATCTCCCCTTATTTCTCTTTCCCTTTCTCCTTTTCTTTCCCCAATCCCCTCTCCTTCTTTCCTTTTCCATTCTCTCTTACCTTCCCTTTCCCCTTCCCATCCTCCCCTTTCTTCCTTTCCTCTCCTTTTCACCTTCTCTCCTTCTTCTTCTACACCTATTCCTCTTTCTCCTTTAGCTCATGTCCTTTAGCTCCCTCTTCCACACAACCTTCTTCAGTCACAAATGTGAATAGAAGAGTCACCACCCATTTTGACAATTTGGGGCAAGGTAGTACAAATAATCTAAGAGATGCTTGTATCATAGTGATATCACACAATATATTTTCCTATTTGAAAGTCACCAAACGTTTTTATTATGTACTATTATATCTAAGAAACTATTCTAGGTCCCAGGGATTAAAAGACAAAAGGGAAAAGAACAAATATCTGCATTGAAGAAATCGATATTCTTTTTCGAGGGTCTGGGTAGATTGACTTTTATAAAAGACATAAATGCAAGATAGTTTGAAGAACAGCAAGGAAGATTAGGGAAATGTATCTATAAGAACTGACACATAATGTGAGCCTTGAAGCAAAAAACCATTATTCACCAATATTCCCCTTTCCTACCTCCTAATACCAAATACATCTAACCCACCCAAACCCAATGATTCATTTTGACTCATTTCCGATCTGATCTCATTGCTTTGACCCATTAGTCATTACTCTCTCTTCTTTCTCTTTAAGCCACCATTTTCATACCTCCAAAATGAATAAGATCATAACTATTTTCTGGGTCACAAAGGCAAAATGAGATAATATATATAAACTACAAGAATGAATGTGCTATTTGAATATGATTCAGTATTACTAATTTGACCAGACCTGTGATATCACTAGCATATGAAATTTCTAGAGTGGAAAATCTCAATATCACTGTCAATTGACTCCTTTCCTGTAATTTATTGTTTCAGAAAGTTGTTTGGGGCATTGAGAAGTTAATTTGTCAATAGATTCACAGTGCCACTCTTTAACAGGGGCAGGACTTGAAATCAGGTTTTGCTGACTTCAGAATTACCTTCTTATTCATCATGCCCATGATTTGGATGATGATGACTATTATCATCATTATTATTTATTATAAATTCCAAAAGGGAATTATTCTTCTAGACATCAGTATCACAAGCTTTATTCTAATCAAGGTCTCTAACAAATGCATGATGATAATAATGCAATTTCTCTTCATGTCAGTACACAGGTCCTCTGCTAGGCCACGCTGAAGCACTAGTAATACTTCTAGTAGCAATGAAGTGACTAAGGGGCTCGGACAGTGAGGTGGCACAATGGATATGGCGCTGGGCCTGCAGTCAAGTAAAACATCTTCCTGAGTTCAAACGTGACCTCAGAGGTTTATTATCTGTGTGAGTCTGGGCAAATTATTGAACATTGTTTGCCTCCTTTTCCTCATCTGTAAAATGCAATAGACAAGAAAATGAAAATCCACTCCGGTACCCTTGCCAAGAAAACCCCAAATGGGGTCATGAAGAATCGGGCAATATTGAGCAGCAACAACAACTGAAAAGATATGCGGGCAATAGTTTTTAGTGACATTGGAAGTTGTGCAGGACTAAGTTTAAATTAAGTAACATGTTGTATTCTAACATCTCAATGAGGACACTCATTGACCCTTGCTGGCGCCATTATAGTCACAGCCCTTTAAGATTTTTTCAAGGACAGGAAACATGTATAACTTCTTCCTTCCTTCCTTCCTTCCTTCCTTCCTTCCTTCCTTCCTTCCTTCCTTCCTTCCTTCCTTCCTTCCTTCCTTCCTTCCTTCCTTCCTTCTTTCCTTCCTTCCTTCCTTCCCTTCTTCCCCTTCCTTCCTTCCTTTCTTCCTTTTTCCCTTTGTTTCTTCCTTCCATTATTCACATGGAATACTTTTTTTGTGAGGCATCTAGGTGGCACAGTAGATAAACTGCTGGGCTTGGAGTCCGGAAGATTAATTTTCCTGAGTTTAACCCTGGCTTCAGACACTTATAAACTGTGTGACCCTGGGTAAGTCATTTAACTCTATTTGTCTCAGTTCCTCGTGTGTAAAATGAGCTGGAGAAGGAAAGGGCAAACAACTACAGTATATTTGCCAACAAAACCCCCAATGTGAGGACAAAGAACAGGACACTACGGAAATGACTCAACCACAACCACCCCTTTTCCGTGACCAAGAGAGCTGATAACAATACAACACCTCAAGATAAATTTAATAAAAGACTTTGCATATATTTTCTTACCAGAGACAGTGACACAAACAATATTTTGAATGAATTCAAAGGGTGATAATATTTTTCCTTAATTAGCCTTGCCCAGGCCAAAGCAGAATGTACTAGAAAAGAAAAATGTTTCCACCGTAGTCTGGGTCTATAAATTTTGTAGGAGGTTGATTTGTTAAAATAAAGTGCAGGGTGTGGAGGTGGAAATGAGCGGGGGAGAGAACGAGAGGCAGAATCTTTGAGCCTAGAAATTCGTCATCATGCCTTTGTTTTCCGGATTAAACAATTGGTGACTGGTGAGTGGAAGAGAGGCGTGATTACAAACATTCCCAGCTGCTCCCAGAGGTATTGGTGCACTTGTAGTGTAGACTGTACAGAGAAGAGCTGCCTCAGGAGACAGAATGCTGCTTAAAAAAAAAGGTAAATAAAAATCCATGAAAAATCAAACTCTGATAACTGTGAAAAGCAGATTGTTATAGGACAGGGCCCATTGTTTTACATCAAGAACATTCAGAACAGCAAACACACACGTGTATACGCGTGCACATACACACACACACACACTGTGAATGCATGCACATAGGCCTAAAGCCCTACAGCAATTCTATTTTTCCCTGTGGCTGTATCATCCTATAGAAATTAATTGGCATGCCTAAGGAGATTCTGAAGAGTTTCATTATTTTATCACTGTACCTACTTAATAAGACAGCACAGTTTGCACCCTAGTAGAAACTCTGCACCACAGGTAAGAAATGAGAAATGTTCAAGGTCAATTAATTGCAAATGCTTAAAGTTAGCTCAAAGTGCTGTAGTTGTACTGTGAGATATGCAGGGAAAAGCTCCTCTTCAGTGGTTCATTTTTCTCCTGATGAGAACTGATGGCCCAAGGTTAGCACACTAGAAGCACGCTGAAGCTTTTTTTCCCCCCATGGGTTGCTTCTCTACATGTATTTCTATGTTAATTATACTGTGTAGCTTGAAGGAATCAAAATGCCAGTGAAAAATAATTAATATATTTTTTCTGTACTATCAATATTAAAAGAATAACTAAACAGCAATTAAGGGGAGATTTTTTTTTTTTAAGGCTGAAATTCATGATGATTTCTCTTACGATTAGAATTCTTCTTTTGACCTAACAATATTGCCCAAGTAAATATGAAATCAAATAGACTTTCTTGGAGGGTTTGCTGGAGAGTTCAGTTTCTTGGGATATTTAATATCCTTTGAATTTTGTTTTATTCAATAGTTTCTTAGATGGTGAAGCTTGTGAAATTAAATTTCAAGTAAATTTTTTTCAGTAAAATGGATAAAAGCATTCATCAAAAAGATCTTACAGATGAATTTTGGTGGTTGCAGTACTAACAGTTAAAGCAGACATAGAGAATCATCATATGCCATGAAAGCATTGTTTGAATAATGGCAAAACTCGCTACACCTCCCGGATCCTAGGATCATCATGGAAATGTGGCGATTATCTGCAATAGTTAGACGAAACTCACAGGCACACTAATGGATGCCTCCAAACTCAGTCTAATATTTATAGGTGACCTTTTGAACTGGCATGGGAACATATTTATTATCTTTCTTCTTTAATGGTCCTCTCTTATAAACTTCCCTATTACTCTTTTCTTACAACAAGTTTTTATTGATATACTTTGAATTTTTTTACATCACTATAGTATTTTGTATTATACCATTCCCTCTCCTACCAGAAAGTTATCACATATAACACATTGTAATTTTAAACAAAAAAGAAGGAAAAAAATCAGAAAATTAATTAATTTGTTGAAAAAGTCTGAAAATATGTGCAAGGTATACTTTTGAACCTCACACTTCTCTAAATGGTTAGAAAGGCCATATCTTCTCATATCTTTTCTTTTGAGTCAGGCTTATTCTTTATAATTTCAAAATATTCACCTCAGAGTTTCTTTGTGGCTGCTTTTCTTTTCATTTACATTGTTGTTCATACATAGACATATGTGTGTTTGGTGCGCACATGCATATATGTGTGTATTGTGTGTGTACATACATGCAAACATTTTCCATGTGTCTTAGTTATTGTCACATTCTTCATTTTCCAAAATGTCCCTCTTACTGTTGAAGGCACATCATCCTTACATTTATCTAAATTTATGTTTACAATTTCAATGTTGTCTGTGACTCTTCTCTCACTGATCTTACAGAGCCATTCAATCTATTTCCACATCTTTCACACACCTTCTCTTCACTCACACAAGAACCCGTGTTGTTCAGGCCCATATCACCTAGGAATTACATGATTGGGCATCTCCTTAGATCTCTTACTTAGTGACATGTATGTTCTTTGTAATATGGCGATTTTAACCTTGATGTCTTTGTTCTTTACATTTATATTTTTCTAGTCATTTTGTATATTGTTTTCTTATCTTTACTTACTTCACTCTGCATCAGTATATGTAGATCTTTCCAGGCTTTCCTATAGTCATCATTTCTTATGATTTAGTAATATTACATTATCTTTAGATAGTATAAACTGTTTGACCATTCCCCAGAAAATGTTCAATAATTTTGGTTCCAATTCTTTAGTTATCACAAAATTTGCTTCAATAATGATGTTTATGTATTTGGAGACTTGCTTCTTATCAAGCCTAGTAGTGGGATCTCTGAAGGTAAACGGCATGGATAGTTTACTCACTTGACTTACTTAATTCTAAATTGCTTTCCAGAATTGTTGCACTGATTCACAATTCCACCAAAAACTTCATGAGTTAGTGTGTCAAGATGTTGTGCAGCGTAAAGAATAAGTTTAAGATGGTTATGCTTTTCATTTTTTTTTAGTTATTGGCTTAAAGTCTAGATAATTAAACTGAATTTGTGGGCCTTTTTAGTGCACCCTAAGATACTAATAAATACATCCTATTGATTTTTGAAAATTAGAAATTCTTTACATTTCATGCGTATGCACAGTTATGAAACTCATCTCACTGGTATTTTCTCTTTACTAATGTGAATTCATCATGTAATCTTTACTACTTTTCTTGTATTTCTCCCCACAAAAGGAGCTGGTGGCTGGTCTCCACTCGTGTCAAATAAATACCAATGGCTACAGATTGATCTTGGTGAGAGAATGGAAATCACTGCTATTGCTACCCAAGGTGGATATGGGAGTTCTGACTGGGTAACAAGCTACCTTCTGATGTTTAGTGACAGTGGAAGGAATTGGAAGCAATATCGTCAAGAAGAAAGCATCTGGGTATGTTTCTATAATAATCAAAACTAAATTGCTCAGAATACAAATTCTAGCAATTGTTTCATATTGCTGCCAAGTTAATATATATACATAACAATAAAGAATTTCAGTTTTCAGAATTACTATAAAAATAATTTCCAGTTGAAAGTAAGGTAGATTCTAGATTCTCAAAAGCATTATACATGTATTTTTGTTGAATAACTAAAAGTAAAATATACTTTTCCATTCTTTCAGTTAAAGTTGGGGGGGTGAAGGATATACCATTTATTATTCTATTAAACAACACTGAGATCTGAGGAAGAAAAAAAAAGATCATGTAAAATTTGTATTTTGTTCAATAAAGGGGTAATTTAGAAAATGCTTCTTAAATCATGGGTTGGTTTGCAAAATTATATGTGAGGGGGTCTCAAAAAACATTGTCAACAGTAAAAGGTCTCTGCATGTGTAACAACCAAAAATTAATTCAAAATCAAACACATAATGAATCTGAGGTATTGCTGGCAGTGTTTGCCCATGTTGCATCACGCAGCTTCACTGCAGCCTTGGTTCTGAAAACAGGATTTACCAGTATAAAATCAAAATATCAATCAGGTCTGAAAATCATTGAAGATGATCTGCATCCTGCAGTATCAAATCATCTAAGAAGATTTAATTAATTATTTGAATATAAATGAGCACATAGATCTCATTAGTATGCAAGGTTTCTTTTGTCTTTAATAAATGGCATAATTATATGTATATCACAGAATTGTTTTAAAATAAATTTACTTGTGATTTATTATCAGTAAATGTGATTTGTATGCCTATTTTATATACCTATATACCAGAGTCATGTAAAAGTTGTTCAGATAAAAAGGGGTTGCTAGTTCAAAAATTTTATGAATCCCTTCCTTAGCATTATCTCTGTATCATGTTACATTAGAAAAATAAATGCTTTCCTTTTATTTCCTTTGATCTTATCTAAGATTTATGAAATACACTAAATATTATAAAATAAGATAAATGAAAAATCTGTGTGTGATACACATAGTAATGTAGGTATTGCCCCAATCAGAGTTGATGGTCTTTACTACTACTGTTTAATTTAAAACATAAACAAAAATGGGTCTTGTTTAGAAATTCAGATGAATCTCCTGAGATGCTTTGAGATCATAAAGAAAAAGTCACCAAACAGTTGTTGCACTAGTACAGTTGTTATACTTATTGAATAATTGCAACAAATTATTTACACCATATTGCATATGAAAGGTGACACTATCTATGCCAAATAATGTTCATGACATTTAAAAGTGCCAATATTGAAGCATTGAATGGAAAGAATATCGGACATCTGTATACATACACACAGACATAATAATGATAGGATATATATATATATATATATGTATATATATATAGAGAGAGAGAGAGAGAGACAGAGAGAGAGAGAGATCTTTAAAATGTCATTTTCTGAGGGAAAATGATAATGCCCTTTTAAAAGGAAGGTTGCAGAAGGCAAGCTATAAACACTAAAGGGGAATGTATAGATTAGTTAGAGAAAATTGTACCTGATATAAGAAAGAAAGAAGTTAGTGTGATGGAGTAAAGGAGAAATTTCTCCATTCTGGCTCTAAAAATAAACAAATAAGCCAAAAAACTGAATATAATCCAGAGTTTTCATGCATGTATCTAATTTTTCTTTCTTTTTCTTTTGAAATAAGTAAAGGAAAGACATAAGATTGCAATTAAAAAAACAAAATTATTAATATTAGAGAGATCCGACAAGAAGATTTGGCATCCATGATTAATTTGTGAATAATAAGGGAATTGTCATTTTTCTCTCTATATACTGAAAATCATCTCTTTAATGCAAGTCTCTTGCAACAGTCAAGCTGATTTGAAGAAGGCAGGAACCATGTATATGCTGAGGGTCACTTTTTACTTTAAGTTAAGTAATTCAATATTTCTCATTTCTAACAAACCTGGGTACAATCAAATTTATCAGAATTAATGTCTACAAACAAGAAAGACACAAATAATGAGATAAATGAATTGTATTCAATCAACCTTTCAACAAAGAGTTTTTGAAGCACCTACTATGTGGTAGATACTTGGCTAGATGTTGGAAATGAAAGAGAAAAAATGAAATAATTTCTGTCTACAAAGGTGTTCTGTTCTTTTAGGAAAATAAAATGTTCTTATGTAAAAAACAAATATGGGAACTCATACATACACAAAATGTACTCATATGATGAATATTATTTCTATATATATAATGTGTGTACAAATATCGTGCCTCATAAATTGTGATTATGTGGAAGATATGTTCATATGTACATAGGTAGCTATATATTTGCTTATATGGAAACGCTTATGCTTCATGCAATGTTTCATATCATATAATATTTTGGGTGTATTTAATCAATATTATATGTGCATTTTATACATATACATTATGTTCATTGTATCTATATATTTATAAATGTATATATTTTTGTTTATGTGCATAAATGCACACATATAAGAGTATGTTTGTGCATATAAACAAACACACACAGAAAGTGGATATAAGTTTAACAATACTCACAGGATGGAGTAGATCCAAAAGGAAAGTATTGAAGGAAAACCTATATCTAACTCCCTCCCCAACAACAAAATCTCTTCTAAACAAATCTAGAAAATACACCAAGACTGAATTGTAATAGGAAAATCCAAGAAGTAACAGTGAGTCTTTTTCTTCAGCTCAGGTTGGCATAGGGAGGCTGACTGAGAGGTCTGCAGACACTGCTGTAGGAACAGCTACACAAAGCAGTCTAGCCCAGGGAGAAGCTGGTTAGGTCAACAAGAGGAGGTCCAAAACCCTTACTAGAGCACTCAATGGAAACAGGAACCATCTAGCATCCGCTTTGCCACTTACTAACCATTTCTGGGTCATAGATCAAAGGGGACCTGAGGAAGGAACTGGTGGCCAAGAGTGACATTCTGGGATAAGTAACAATCATAAGCACTGGATTGTGTACTAGAGAGAAGAAAATTTAGAAGCGAGTGACAGTCATGTGACTTGGACCCCAGGAGCACAGTGAAGTCTCAGTTCCAGCTTTAACTCATTCTGAAATTTTCAGAGGAAAAAACAGTCCAGAAATCCCAGACCAAAGGGGAGCATTCACTTTTGTCACATTGAAGCACTAGAGCTTCTGGCTCAAAGTGGCCGAAACCAGCAGTAGTCTATTGTTTCTCAGACCCAAAATTGTAGGACTTGAACCAGGGGTATGACAATCAAATTTTGCCCTGGATCATACCACTCGGGAACACTAAATGTTTGAATATCCTTTGTCTGAGCTGTAACTAAAGTACTGGTATAGCACAACACTTAGTATCCTAATAAAGTGGCAACAAGATCATGGTCTACATCCAGAAATGCACAGAATCTGACCCTAGGAAGTCGGCTAGAAGAATGAGTAAACAAAGAAAAAAGAGTACCGCCATGGGAAGGTATCACAATGATGGGAATGCTCATTACAGGAACTCAGATGAAGAGAATAACTCCAAAATATCTACCACCAAAGCCTCAGAGAAACATGCAGCTTGGGTACAGATTCAACAAAAATTCCAGGAAGAGGTGAAGCAAGAGTTAAGAGAAATAGCAATTCTTTTTTTCCAATCAGCGAAAAAAAAATAGAACTAGAGAAAAAATTGGAAAAGAGAGCTGTGGAAGGAAAAAAATGGAAAGGAAACAGTTTAGCATAAGAGGTACAAAACCTCGCCCAAGCAAAAAACTCCCTGAAAATTAGATCACACCAAACAGAATTCAATTATTCTCTGCAATGAGAAATTTTAAAACAAATGCAAAATACTGAAAAAAAAATTGGAAAAAAAAATAGATAAGTCATAAGGGGAAAAAAAACTGATCTGGGAAGTAGATCAAGGAAAAAAATTAAGAAGCTTTAGACAGACTGAAGGGTGGCAGTAGTAGTAGTAGTAGTAGTAGTAGTAGTAGTAGTAGTAGTAGTAGTAGTAGTAGTGGTAGTGGTAGTGGTAGTGGTAGTGGTAGTGGTAGTGGTAGTGGTAGTAATAGTAGTAGTAGTAGTAGATGATCATACCAAAATTTAAAGTTTCCAGGTCAAGGGGAAAAAAATACTGCAAGTATACAAAAAGAAATCTTTCAAGTACCAAAGAGCCAGTCAGGATCACACACAATTTAGCAGCTACCACTATAAAGCGGGGGGAAGCTCAGAATAGGATATTCCAGAAGTCAAACAATATATTTATAGCTAAAAATAACTTGTCTAGCAAAACTCTGACATCCTCCAGGGAGGAGGGGGAGGGGGAATTAATCTTTAATAAAATAGAGAACTAGCAATCCCATTGGCACAACCCAAATTGTATGCAAACTTTGAAGTTCAAATGCAAGAATTAAGTAAGAGAAATATAAAAAGGTAAAAATGAATAATCATAAGAGGCTAAATGAAGATAAACTTTTTACAGAAGGTTATACTTGTGGCTCCTCTGAACCCTTTCACTATTTAGGGTCATAAAGGAAGTCTATTTAGTCAAGATCTATGGGCAGTCCTTTTAATTCTTAATGAATTTAAGAGAAAAATGGAAAGAGAGGGGAAGAAGAATACACTATTCCAGAGACAAAGGAAGGAAGATAAGCAAAAAAATTCCCTCACATAATTAGAACTAGATGACATCTATTAAAAACAAAGGGAATGGTATTGGAGGGAAGATACGGACACTTGATTCTCACTCATCTCGAGAGGGAAGAACACATGTATGCCTAGAGTTGAGTACAGAAATATATTTCACTCAACAGGGAAACAGGAAGAAAAGGCAGAAGGTGGGATTAAGAGGGAAGTGAGATTTAGGCACAGCTTGGTCTCAAGCAATGTAAATTCTGAGGATGTACAAAAGTATTTGGAGTTGTGTTTTTTTTTTTTTGAGGTAGCATGGAATTGAAATCTGAAAGAGTGCCCATTAATTTGTGAATGACTGAAAAAGTAATATCTCAGTATGATAAAATACTTTTGTGCTTTAAGATATTATAAAGAGAATAATTTCAGAGAAATATGGGAAGATTTATATAAACTGATACCAAATAAAATGAACAGAATCTGAAGAACAATTTATAGTGTGACAACAGTATGATAATGACAATTAACTTTAACTTTAATTGAATTAGAGAATTTCATTAATAAAATCATTAACTATATTTGGTTAGAGATATATGTGCACACATGTGCACATGCACATGTTATGTGTGCACACATGTGTGCATACATATTATATGTGCACACATGTGTGTGCAATACTATATGCACACACATGTACATGCACACATACTATATGTGTGTGTGCATTTATGTATATATAATTTTTAAAATATACACATAGATTGACTGTTGAGCCCAACAGACTGGGTATTCATCCTCTCTTATCCCACTAAGGGGTCTTCAGTTCAAAATCCAAGTGTGTGAACTGGTTTCAGTTCTAGGGGAATGAGGCCAACAAAGAGAGTTCAGTTACTTTTTCTCCAGTTTTCTGGTTCTTTATTCTCTTCCCCAAACAGATCCCTAAGAAAAATTACTTAGAGCATAAGTTTGGTTCATGTCTTGGGTCTTTCTACCTGGAAATGTATTCAAAGTGCTATATAGGTGAGCTATTTCTTTCCTCCATATCAAACAATTATTAAAAAAATACCTCACAAGTGCACTTGAAAAAGACATACATGAAGCAATTGCATAAATAGTATAAATAATAACCCTCTGGGAATTTGCTCCTTAAATCATCCAAACAATGAAGCATTTTGTGAGATTGTGAATGACATCTGACTCCATACTGTTCTTAAAGTCCATGACTTCTGGCAAGTTAAGCCAAGGTTTCAGTTACTCCTCCAATAGATGACCAGCATTTCTTTCAAGAATTGCTGTGGGCACTTCCCATAAGGCAGCCTTAGCCAGCTGAGGAATCCAAAAGCTCCTGACATCTTGAATTTGCATGGATGTCTCCAGGGCTAAAAATGTTCATGTTAGGGTTGCTACTTGTCACTTTTGCTCAGGAAAGAAATACAAAGCAGAAGAATTGGCCAGGACTTGAGATCTGGCCACGAACTCATTTAAGTCATCCTGTGTGCTGGTTGCCAGATGCAGGAAGGTCACAATTTCTGCTGAGGATGATGACAAGTGCTGCTCCTTCACTCAGAATAAATCCCAGAGACAAAGAAAGATGATGATTCAGAGAAAGGAAGTTAAAGATGAATCCCATCAGATGACCGCTGCTATACGCTTCCTCTTATTAAATATTTACTATCCTCAACAAATTAATTGAGATGTATTTGGCACCTTTGTTCCTATCGTCAATTCCAGAAAATTGTATTAGAAAGGTTCAGGTATCATTTTATGAAGGAAAGGGCCAACCACCCAGGTATCTTTGCCAAAATGGGGTCACAAAGAGCCCCGTATGACAAAAATGAGTAAGCAATTACTCTTATTGTCTTCCTCATTAGTTGACAAAGCCTCTTCTTAATCTCACAGCCCCTTGACATCCTCCTCTACCATTTTTACCTTTATTCCCTTCTCTGATGAACTGTTGGGTCTTCTTATGAGAGCCTACTATCTTCATGCATCATCTCTTCCAGATTGTCCCATTATCATTTCATATATATTAATTTTTAATTCCCTCCCAGTCCACTGGCTCTTTCTCTTCTGCTTACAAGCACACCCACATCTCCTCCGTCCTTAGAAAATTGCTGTATTCCACTGTCCCTGGAACTTTTCCTATATCTCTCCATCTTTTATACACTTCCTTTCCTTTCATTGTCCTCTTAACCCCCTCCAGTCTGGTTGAGGACCTCATTGCTTGAGTGAAACCGCTCTCCATAGTCATCAATGATCTCTAATTGCTAAATTGAATGACTTTTTCTGAATCTTTAATTTTTTTTGATATCCCTGCTTCTGTTTCCATGCTACCATTCTCTGCTGCTTTTCCTACTACCTGTATAATGCCTCTCAGTTTTCTTTGAGACATCATTGTTTATTTCATGCACACTAACTGTGGTTATCACTTACGACTGTCATGGGACCTCTTTTCTCATTATCATCTCATTTAGTGATTTCATCTATTCCTAAGGGCTTAATTATTATTTCTGTTGATGTTTCTTCAATTTATAACCAGATTTAATCTCTCTTGATCTCTGGGCCCACATTTCCAACCACCTATTAAACTTTCTCACTATATATGTCTTAGGGAAATCAAGCTCAACATGATTAAACCAGAACTTAGTCCCCTCATCCACATGGACACACACACATACAACAAAGCAAACAAACAATAAATCAAATCACAAAAACAAAACTCTCCTCTTCTTATCTTCCCTACGATTGTGCAGGACACCATCAGCCTTTCAGGTGTGTTGTTTCAGTGTTACCCTCATAATACCTAATACATCATACCCTCTTCCCTCACCATCCTACATATCAAGTTAGTTGTCGTCTTATTGATTTCCACTCACTGTCTCCCTTGCTTAGAAATACTCCCTCTTTACCTCCACCTCTTTGAATTTTTGAAAACTCAATTTAACTTTCACTTCTACATGTAGATTTTCTCATATCCTCTACCCACTGCTAATATCCTCAATCTTCAAATTATCTTGTTTTTATGTATTATATATAACTTTACAGTAACACCCTTAGGCCCGGGAAAGTAGACCTCCCATACCAGGAACCTGACACACTTTGGAAGACCCTGTTCGTTATTAGCATGAAAGTAAAAATGAAGTGTGAATAAGAGAATGAAATAATTATAAATGGCCTGCACAAACAACTGCTACCATTTTTGCATGGGATATATTGTATGGTATTTGAGAATATCTGAATATATCTAAGTTGAGCCAGCTAGTTATTCCAGCATTACGTGGTCTGAAGGTGGGGGAGAAAGTGCAAATCATAAACTGTCCAAGTTGTGGAATATGGTCACCTAAAAAAAAATCTGAGGTAGCCAATGGCCACAAAAGTTATTGTGACAAGCTTAGCTCTACAATGGTGGGTCTCTGCTCCTCCAGCTCCGTAAGGACAAGTCCTGAAAGCTTGACCAAGCAGTTAAATAACCCCTTCCAGATGCCCCATTCTCTATAGCTGCTTCTGCAGAAGTGGAAGGGGAGGAAGATGGTAGTGGAAGGGGAGGGGAGCAGGAATCTTCCAGCTGCTCTGGATAAAATAGACCATATTTAAGACCTAATGAATGTTCCCCAGCTCAACAGCTACATGAGACCCCCACAATCGTAATCCAAATCGACACAATTATTTCAGTTCTGTACAGTTCAGTATTTTAAATTATAATACTTATGAATAGGTGAATATTCTAATTATTCTAAATCTTTATTGATAAATCGGCATATCTCACAAGGGTCTAAGGATTTTGTAATACCTTTTTTAATCAAATTTGTTCAAGGCCTTGCACACTCTAGGGACATCCTCATATGCAAATATATGCATTTTCATTCTATTAGAATGAAAGCTTCTTGAGAAAAGATACTATTTTCATTTTGCCTTTGTTTCCCTAGCAGATAGCATAATTCTGGTACACAGTAGGGGCTTAATAAATGCTTCTTGATTGACAAAATTGAGAATTTACCATTACTTTTTATCTCTTTTTACTTCGGTTCAATAGGTTTAGTAACCACCTACTTTGTATCTCTTTGAAGCAGCTAGATGGTGCAGTGATGAGAGGGCCCCATCTAAAGTCAAGAAAACCTGAGTTCAGATGCTGCCTCAGACTCTTAACTAGCTGTGTGACTCTGGGCAAGGCACTTATCTGCTGTTTGCCACAGTTTCCTCATCAGTAAAATGTGATTAATAAGAGTGCCTACCTCCCAGGATTGCAAGGATCAATTGAGCTGATAATTATAAAGTGCCTGGCACACACATAGAAAGCACTATATTATTGTTAATTACCATTTACTGTGCAAAGTTTTGTAAGAGGAAGAAAAATAATTTTAAAAAAGAAACAAAAGTTATTCGTGGGATTAATAAGACAGTACCCTCAAAACTGGAAAACAAGCAAGCCAGTGCTAGAAAGTATACCATGTGTTCTAAGAACCAACCCACCTTTAGAAAAGGAAGATATCATTGTGGGTTGAAGCTATTAAGAATGTCATTATGGAAGAAGTGAAGCTTTAAAACTTTAAAGAGATTGTGATCACCAAGATCACAGAATAGCTGTTTTTCCCAACTGCAAAGCAAACCAATAACCTCAGTAAAAGTAACTTTACAGAAGATAGAAAGTAATTATAGATAAATGCATAAGAAAGTATGAAAATTAGATTCTTGGACAGAAGAGTGAGTTAAATTACTGAAAGATCAAAGAGAATTGAAATCAAGCATAAACACTGAAGTTAGCTTGTTTGGAGAGTCATGAAAAATGGAGGTAAATAAATAAGATGAGGTCAGGTAGAAAAATTTGAATATAATATTTGGACTTAGAATCATAAAATCAATCTAAGAACTAAAAGAAATATAACAGATCATGAAGTACAATTCCCTTGTTTACACATGGAGAAACCAAATCCCATGAAGATTAAGACATTTGCCTAAAATCATTTAAATTTCCTTTTCTAAAATTTTCACTGTGACAAATATCAACAAGCATAAACATTTCAATATATAAGGGGAACTACATTATATATGAAACTGTAAAGTTTTATTATATATGTTTCATTTTAAATCTGTATTAAATTTAATATGATTACAAGAACACTTAGGCAGAATTTTCTTATGAGTGGCATGGTGAACATTGTAAAATCACTAATATTTTCTCACTATTGGGTTCGAGATTTCCTTGAAAAATCTTTTGGAAAATGTTCTAAAAAATAATTCATAATCTAAATTATATCCTCTCTGTTTCCTGTTATGTAGGCTTTTTTTATTCTTTCAAAGAATATTTAGCCAATTAGAGTGTAGACAATTATTATTAAAGTCTTCCGATTCAGCTGATGTGTAATTATCACTTTGTGCATTCATCTAGGTGTTCTGTCTAACATTTTCTTACTAGAACTATTTTTACTCTTACTAGAGCAGACATAACTAGTTGATAATTATTAGAATTACGCAAGGAAATTCTTTAAAATATGGGCATAATAAAGATTGGCTGCTTTCCAATCCGAAAGTATTCTTAGCTGTTATTAACAATAAATTACATATTTTACTAAAGCTCCTACCTTTTCCTATGTTCCCATTTATACTGTGAAAAGGATTGACTCAACATGAATTAGCCAAATATATTAGTTTTTATTATATACAATATCAATGTTCTTTATTAATGAAAATAACATGTCTTTTATTATCATTATCACAATATTTATCTCTGCCTGGCTTATTTCTTTCATATATTGGGTATCCTATTCCAAAACCTACTAATATAATGAAATGAAAGGTCAAACTCAACTGTATTATAGCCATAAAACATCAGTCCTAGACAACTTTAAAAATACTCTTAAAATCTTATTTCATAATATAGTTCTACCTCTCTTCCCCTTCTTCCCTGCTCTGTCATGTTAGTTTGCTTTTTTTCATCCTGCTGACTTGATAGGATTACTTTAATGAAAAAGAGGAAAATGACCACCTGCTTTCTCTCCTGCCCTTAATCCAGAGTTGGGTTACTTCTCTCTAAGATGTATCCTGCTATGGTAAAGATGGGATGATTACGCATGTATAGTAATAATGCTTCTAGTATGTAAAACTAGGTAGAGATGAAAAGCTAACTTCAGACATTTCTAATTTTGGCACCCAGGCATTTTTTTTTTTGCAAATGTCAAACAGTTAGTGCTGCAAATGTGGTCTGATCAGACTTCATTGGGACTCTCACCTCTCAAATATTGTACCTCCATTAATGCAGCCTAAGATTGCTCCACAAAATCCTTTTCCAATGCCTTATGCATAGAGGGGTCCCCACACACTTGGAGTTATGCCAAGAGACCACAAGTTCTGTCAGCAGCTTGGTGCATGTTGAAAAGGCTTGCACATGGTCTTAACAATAAGCTCTGTCTGATTTGTTGAGGACTAGTTTAGCTAAGGTCAGCGTAGTTCCCTTCTAGCAAAATGAGTATTTGGTTATTAAATATTTCACAATTTCATTCCATGAAACAAACAAACAAAACAAATTCATAGAACCCAAAGTGAATCTCAGTCCTAAAGAAGGAGGAGAAAGGAACAGAGGAACAAACATTTCTTCAATGTGTGCTATGTTCTAGGAACTGAAATAAGTGCTTTATAAATATAATCTCAGCCAATCCTCAGAATAACCCTGGGAGATAGGTGCTATTACATGGTCCATCTTCCAGCTGAAGTAATTGAAGAAGAGAGCAGTTAAGAGACTTGCCCAGAGTCATAGAGCTAATAAGTACATGAGGCTGGATTTGAGCCGAAATCTCCCTGACTCTAGGCACAGTGCCCTATCCACTTCACTAGAATTACAATCATCTTATATAGCACTTTAAAATTTGCAATATCCTTTCCATATTATACAACATTTGATCTTTACAGCAGCCCTTTAAAGTAGGTCTTATTATTATACTCATTAATACAGACAAAGAAACTGAGAATGAGAGGTAAAGTCACTTGCCTAGGGCTCTACAGCTAGCAAGTCCCGACAGCAGAATTGAACCTTAAGACTTCCTGACTCTAAATCTAAAGATCCAGCTACTGTGCCACCTAGATGCCCTGTACAGCTTCTTTTTGCCCCTTCAGTGATGGCAGCAAAGAAGTAGGGAAGGAAGCAGTGGATGTTAATAACCACCCCATTTTAGGATATTTATAAATATTAATTCATCTTTTCAGTCAACAAGCATTTATTAAGTGCTTATTGTTTATTAAGCCTACTATAGTTCAGGCACTGTGTTATACCCTAAATTTGAGATTCTTGTTGAGTGACTTTTTGGAAAAGGTCTGAGTGTGGTCTTTCATGTTTATCTAAGAAATAGTTGTTATTTTACATTCGATAAGGACTCATTTTTAATACAACAGGATATGTCCTCAAGGGGTGGTTCAGCTTTGAGTTTGAGGGCAAGTAAATATGCTTTTTCAGAAACTGAATCATATTGATCCTGAGCTTCTTAAATGAAACCAGAAAGCAAAATAAAGTTACAACTAGAAGGAAGTGGGACTCAGATTCTCCTTGGACCAACAAATGAATAAGTGTGCAGATTTTGCTTAACCATGTATCCAAAGGAAAAAAGAAACATAATTTTATGGGACATTTAGTTCATCTTATATTACAGCATTCATGATAAGGATTTGCTAAAAACCATCATTGACAATAATTACAGCTTACTCAACAGAATCTGTTGCAGAGTTTGAGAAAGTAAATGAAAAATTATCTGAAGAACTCAGTTAAAAATTAAATCAAAATATACTTTAATATGCAAGTGAGAGAAATGTAAAGATTAGCATGAGGAGAATGGCCAAAAAAAAAATGCTTCAGCAGTATGAATCAAGAGAGGATAAAAGCAAATAGATTATTTAGAAATCTATAGATTTTTGAAAAGTTTCTGCAGGAAGAAAATTATGAATAATTTCTCCAAGAAAAAATGTAGGAAATACCAGACATGGAGAGCAAAATCACATCTGAAACTTCAAGTTGATTTCTTTTTACTCAATCTTGTTAGTGATAGGAGGTCATTCCAAATGAACTGTCTGTGTCAACTCAGCTGTTCACTTGTTAGAACAATGATCAAAATCAATACAAAACTAGAAAGAAAAAAATGAGAAGATATGGCATAGAAATGAAGCAACTCCAGCCTGGGGTTACCTCTCTTCTAAAGATGCTGTTGAAAAATAAGACGAGAATGAAAATACACAGACACACACACACAGACACACACACACATACATTGTGATTGTTTCCTAAGTTTAATTATTTAAAGCAATAGCTACAAATGAAATAAAACAAAAACCCCAAACTCGCAGCCAGCATATATTTGATCTCCTTGACAAGGGGAGAGATATAGCACCCAAGAAAAACATAAATTTAAAACTTACATAAATGCCTTTGGAAAACCATATGGAGGGGGTTTGTAGGACTTTATTAACAATATCATCTCATGATATAATGATTTGTATGTGACTAAAAGGAGGTCAGGGAAACAAGGAGGTAGAGAAGAGAACAGAGCATCTCAGGAATGGGAAGTAGCCAGTGAAAATGCACAAATTTGGGAGATGGACTGCATGTTTTGTGCAAAGAACAGAAATGAGGCCGACATCATTGGATTGCCAAATACATTAGGACAAACAAACGTTTAAAAAAGGTGTGAGAAGGAATGTAGGAGAGGGTCATGCTATGAAGGGCTTTTTATACTCGATCCTGCAGATGACAAAGAGCCTCTGGGGTTTAATGAATGGGTAAAGGTGGCAGTGACACGGTCAGATATGGACTTTAGGGACACAACTTTGACAGCCAAATAGAGCATAGTCTGGAGTTGGGAGAGAATTGAGGTAGGGGGAGCAACTAGCAAAACTCTGGCAATAGTCTAGGCATGAGGTGATAGAAGCCTGCGCCAGAAGCATGCAGGAAAGAAGCCATATACGAGAAATGTTATAAAGGTGACATTAACAATGCTTGACATCATAGTGGATGTGGTGGTGGGAGAGAGTTTGGATTTGTGGATGACTTCTAGGTCAAGAGTCTGGGTAACTGAGAGAATGAATGATAGTAACAGCAACATTTGAAATGGAGAATAGGTTTGAGGGTAAAGTTGATGAGTTTGGGCAAAGATAATAAGTTTGGGTTTGGACATGTTAAACTTAGGATATCTATGGGATATCCAGTTTGAGATGGACATTATGAGACAGATTAGGGCTGGAGAAATAAATCTGAGAATTACCAGCCTAAAGTGATAATTGAATCTGTGGGACCTGATAAGATCATACAAGAGAAGTAATGGAGAGAGAAGAGGGACCAGGGAAGAGACCTGGAGTTCTTCCATCATTTGCAAGTATCCTATGGACAAGGATCTAGCAAACAATACTAAGGAACCATCAGACATGCAGGAGGAGACCTAGGGTAGAGTAGTGTTACAGAAATCTAGGGAGGAGAGAATTTGTGAAAAGGGTGATCAGTGATGTGAAAAGGCTGCAGGAGAGACCAAGGATGAGGACTGACAGAAAAACCGTGACATCTGGCACACAACAGAACATCAGTAACTTTGGAGAGACTGGTTTTGGTTGAATAAGAAGGTTGGAAGCCAAACTTCAGAGAGTTAGAGTGAGAGGAAAGGACATGGAAGCATTGATTGTAGGTGGCCTTAGCCACGGAAGGGAGCAATGATTTGGGACAAGAGCTAAAAAGAATACCATCCTGAGGTATTTTCTTATGAAAAAAATGTGATGGATACACACACACACACACACACACACACACACACGATATATATATATATATACAAACACTATATCATCTCCTAAAGCAGAAGTAAAAGACAATAAAATCAGTTCAAAGAATTTTAGCAAGCAACATCATCCAAAGGGTATTTAAATTGAGGATGGAAACAAAAGGAGAACTAGAAACGGAAGAAAGGGGGGTTATGAAAAAAAAAACACTCTTTTAACAGTTTTTTCAATCAAGGACAGTGATAACATCACATTTCAGTGATAACGTCACAATCTTGGATATACATATAATGGAAATGTCACTGAACAGATCAAAGGAGAAAAGCATCCAGATTGGACCATGAGTATATACAGGCTATCTGGGGTGAAATAAAGAAGGAAGAAAGATAGCTTTGTGTATGCTGTTATATGGATTACCTCAGGTCCCAGAACATTGCAAAGTCTCCTAGAAGAGAAGAACATACTCAAAGTAATGTGACCTAACCATGCATACAAGGAATACCAAATGGATGAAGAATGTCTATTTCCCAGATTTCCATATGAATTTGTATGAACAATATATGGAGTTTGTACATCAGTATGTATATCTGAGATAAGCAGTACTGAGAGATGCTAAGTTGTCCCAAACTGGACGTGAGGAGAAGAGTTCCTCAAGGAATTTCATATATCCTTTACTGCTCAAATCATCCAAGAAAAGCATAGGCCCATCTTTTTTTAATACCAACATTCTACTGGAATAGCATGGCTGTTATACATAGAATACAGATGCCTTTGAATTTTTTTTTTTGGAGGGGGAAAGGAAAGCCAATTGGGGTTAAGTGACTTTCCAAAGGTCCCACAGCTAGTAAGTGTCAAGTCATGTCCGAGGCCAAATTTGAATTCAGGTCCTCCTGACTCCAGGGCCGCTGGGCTCTTCACTGTGCCACCTAGCCGTCCCATGAATATTTTTTAAGTCAATATTAAACAAAGGTCAATAGAGAGGTGCCAGTAGGTGAAAGCAAGCTGTAACACATAATCAAAGAGTAACTGAAGAAGATGAAGAAGAATCACCAAGGAATTGAATGATAGGAAGCATGGCCATATAATGCTCTATCGGTTCCCTCATGAAGTCATGCAAAGGGAAGGAAGGCCTCCCCCATGTTGGATACACCTCATCCTCATAGCAGACTTACAGGAGGTAATGAATAGGAGGCACACAGCTTGAGCATATGAGTTCTGATGTACACAGTGGTGCAGGGAAGGGTCTTTAAATCAATAAAATGACATATCTATTTGAGTAGAGGACTGGTATATTGGAAGAAGAACTAGACTTATGGCAGAAGACTGGGATTTATATTTTCCTTTCTTATTTTTTAGCTGGGTACAGTTGCACAACCTAATCCCCTTCTCTGAGTCTATTTCTCATCTGCAAAATGCGTATAAAAATACATGCTGTCTATACGATAGGATTGTTATGGGGATCCGATGAGATAACATGTGGGTCCATATTTATATGTGTGTGTATGTATGTATGTATGTATGTATGTAATATTAATATCTGTCTGTATATGTTGTTCAGTCATTTTCAGTCACACCTAACCTTGTGATCCCATTTGAGGTTTTCATGGCAAAGATACTGCAGTGATTTGGCATTTCCTTCTCCAGCATATTTTACAAGTGAGGAAACTGAGACAAAAGGGTTAAATGACTTGCTCAGGATCACGCAGCTAGTAAAGTATCTGAGACCAGATTTGAACTCAGTAAGATGAGTCTTTCTGATGCCAGATCTGACACTTTATCCACAGAGACACCAATTGCCCCATGTGTATATGCATATGTGTGTTTGTGTGTGTGTCTATCACTGCAGACTAAATGCACTATATATCTGTCCCTTATTTTAGCTCAAAATGTGTCATATAGATGTGCATTTATGTATATAATGTAAATTTGCTGAAGTCCAATGCTCAAAATAAGCCTTGTTTCATAGTGCAGTGTTCAGATTACAGATATTGTGCCTTATCTCCACACCCTTTCTAGGAAGGTAGGACACTATTTACACACTCTCAGTATTACCCTGGACAACCACAGGTCCCCTCTTTGTTACGAAGAAGTTTCAGGATATCATTACCAAGTAATGTATGATATGTTACTACAGAGAACAAATTGTCCAATTTTGTATCTCTAATAAAATGGGCAAAATGTTTATCTACATGTGCATATGTAGGTCAATGTATATGCATATATATAACATATGCATGTGTGTATGTGGACACGTGGGCATACATATGCACATATATATAATTCAAGCAGTGATGTATAGGAGTTAGGGAAAGATTGTAGACTATCAGAAGGTCAAAGTTTTATGTTGTGGAATAAACCATTTTTAAAAAATGAACCCTCTGCATGATGCCTCATCTTGGGGCCTGGCTTTATAGAAATGTACCCAGTCTATTTGAGGTAATCATTTGTGTCATCCATGTGTAAACATCAGCATGTGACTCAGACTGCAATTGGTCCTCAGGAATGCTGGTTTGTGACAGCGGTACCCAGATGGCTCTGCAGTTGTGGGAAACATATCTTTTTTTTTAATTTTTTTTTTCCCTGGCAGCCATCAATCTAGCAGAGCATGGCACCAGGTTTTTTCCTAATTGCTTTTATCAGTAAATAACAACCAGGTGCTTAGGAATTTAGATGCAGTCATGTCTTAAAGGACCATAATTTTTTCCCTAATCTGTACTTTCTGCAATAATTAGGGCTTTACTGTTTTCATTAAAAACTCATCAGAACTCTAATTTAAAAGGTTATATCTCTTATGAATTCAAGATGGGAGTTGTTATTCAGGATGCATTGACAACTTAAAATTAAAGTGTATTTTTCCTACTGTGCAGTCTCTTTATGTGAGGGAGACAGCTGTTCCAAGAACATTCTGGGTAAAATCCATTTGAAGAAGCTGAAAAGGAAGCCTTAAGAAAGCATCTTAGTTTTAATGTAAAAAACCATGTTCAATTTCGTATGTAAGATTTTCTTTTTGCTCCCCCCCCCCCTTTTCTTTGAAGAACTAGGTACCAATTCCAGAACAGAGATGCTACTGGGAACAGACTGAAAGTGGATTGGCTATGACTTTTCTTCCATGAATAAATTTCAGGCATAAGCAGGAAAAGTGCTGAACATTGTTATGTAGTTACTGGGTAATAAATGAGATGAAGAAAGCCTGGGGCATTCAAGGGAGGCATACACAGATGGTTAGAGAATTATATAGTGAAAATATTATATACATGGTTGAAGAAATGCTATAGTCCAGAAAAGAAACAGTTATATATACTGACTAACTTCCTTCAAGTGTTTATGGGATTGTTACAAGGAGGATACTGACCTCACATTCTCCAAATCTTATATCCTTAGCCTTAATTTGAAATGAGAGGAACTTCTTTAGACATAAGAATTTATAAGTAAGAACGTGATTGATCACTCAAATATATGCAAGAGTGACTGAGAGGAATAGAGAATACTCATGCAATGGTTTCATTATAATTCTGCTTGATGTGAAGTGGCTGAAATCCATGACCTTTTCTTTGCATCTTTCAATTCTGACTTAATTTTTTTTTAAAGCAATCAGGGTTAAGTAACTTGCTCAAGGTTACACAGCCAGTTATTTCTGGGTGTGGTGCTAAGTATCTGAGCCCGGATTTGATCCCTAGGTCATCCCAACACTGGGGCCGGTGCTATTACTTGCTGAGCCACCTGGCCGCCCCTTTGACTTCATTTTCTTCTCTACCAAATTTCAACCCTGTGGATAACCATTGAACTCCACATTAACCTCCACTTGAAAATACCTTGCCCTCTAGTATTGTTACTCATCCCTGATGATAATCTTGGTTTATTATCCTAATTCTCTTAGGGTAGTAATTAATTTCTTTTACATATGTTACCTCAGACTCTTCCTATGATGATCAAGACTTTTTAAAACATTTTTACTTGTAAAGCTTCCCACCAAAAATCAAATTAGATGAAAACTGAGCCAGATTTCTTCAATCTGGCATCTACCTTCCTTTTGGAATATTTGAACTATGTATGACTGCATTTTTTTTGTACTAAATAATATCTGAGATCTTTTCCAGTTTCAAATTTCCATAATTCCATTTCCCAGCTCAACCCAATTTGCTCATGTTATCTCTCCTGACTAGAAGGCATCATCCCACCCACACCTCTTGTAATCTGACTTGTTCATTCTTCAAGACTTGTCTTAAATGTTACCTCCAGCATGAATTATGTCCCAATCCACTAATCAGATGCAGCTTCTCCCCCTCTGAATTGCCACAAATTTTGTTTAAAACTCCAAATTCTGCCTTGTGTCTTTATTTAAATGTTTATCTAGGAAGTGATTATCTTATCTATTCCTACAATTAGAACTGTTCCTGTAGGGCAGGGCCTACTTCCTGTTCCTCTTTTTATTAGTAGGCATCATGGTATTCTGAACAATGCATTGCAATTAAAATAAGGAAGAGACAGGCATGAAGTCTGCCTCATACACTAGTTATGTGGCCAAGTCACTTAATCTCTCTCAGTTGCCTCATTTATAAAATAGGGTTAATAGTATATTATTTGGAAGGTTGTATTAAGATAGATAGATATAGATAAAAACATACACACATGTATTTATGTGTATGTATATAAACACACATATCTACAAATATGTATATATACATTAACACATATGTAGGTGTGTATGTATAAATTGTTGTCGATGCTATTAGTATTGCCATCCCCTTTACTATCTAGTATAATACCTTTCTTGCACAAATTGGATTTTAGTATTTTTAAAAATGTAATCAAAAAAGGATGCCATAAAAAAATTAAATTTGGTGCTACCGTCACAACTCTCAACCACTGCAGTAAATTTCATTTTCTAATCCCTGAACTGTGGTGATCTCTCTTGAAATGTCACAGAAGCATGAGGGAAATAAACACATTCAGCAACTATTTACTGAATATTTGCTAGGTAAGTAGAACTATAATAGACAAAGTGAGGGATTCAAGTGAAGTATGCATACTACAACCTGGAGTTCATGATGTCACAGAGAGACAAGATGGATGCATATGGAAGAGTATGAAACACTGTAAGTTCTATATTATAAAGCATTAACTATAAATGCAATAAGATTCCTGACATAGGGACTAACATTGTGGCCTGAATTAATCAGGGAATTCTTCTTATGGGAAGCATGGCCTGAGGTGGGTCTTGTTGTTAATGTCCTTATCTTCCCCTCTATCCAACTGGAATCAGAAAAGGTAAGAGATATCTACCCTCTAGGCTACAGTTTGGAACTGTAATTTTGAATCCTTTGAAATATGTGCCTTGGGTCCTCAGTCATGCAGGCTTTTACATCCTGTAGACTTGCAAGAGCCAAAATCCCTTTTGATATTATGGAATCTGTGATTCCATTTTTTCCATGATTACAAGAAATTAGAAAAAAATCAAAACATTTTCCTCCTAATTTGAATATCATCATTACTATTTTAAAGAAGCTGATTTTTCTAAACTTTTAGCCATGTGGTTTCCATTAGAAATGAATCATATTTCTCAAAAGAGAATATATCCTGCACAACACTTCTTTGAATTGGCTAATTAGACTTTTCTTTCCTTTTTGATCCTTACTTAGTTTCCTCCTTCTATGATTACTTCAACAACTTATCAACAGCAGCATTTCAAATCTCAAAAGGAAAAACATAGTAAATCCACATTCAGTTTAATATAAATTTTAGGTAAGACTACCTTTCTACATTGGTTCTTTCTTTGTTTTAATTTCTTGAGTAAATAAAAACAACAGACCTCTTTGAGAGCTTGTGAAATTTTGGATTTGCATGAAATTATTTTATACATGTATATAACATATATGAATTTAATACAAATATATATTTCATATATCATATATATTTTATATTCAGTGCCAATACATTCATGTATGTCTGTGTGTGCATACACAAACATATACACATACATAGGTGCATACCCTTTGGAGTCTCATGCAAAGAAACCTAGCACAACTGTTTATACAATGGTTCCTCTCAAGACTTATTTTTTTCAATCTTAAAACACACACACAAACACAAGCACATACTAAGTCCTCTAATTACAATTAAGAATATTCAATACATTTTTTTGTGAGATAAAAGCCATTTTGATTTGCATTTAAATTCTCTTCCTTTCAGTCTGAAAACATTAACTGAGGGCCCTCTATTTGCATATCCCTGTTCTAAGGGCTTTGAGAAATTAGAACAAAACTAGCCACTCTGGAAGACAGCCTACATGGATATATAGGTGAAGGACAGTGCAAAGGTCCCAAAACACAATATCTCTACCTTCCCCATCACTTCCCTATCTGAAAATCTAAATTCCTGTCACTAGAATTTAATTCCTGTGATTTAAGATATGGTAACGTCTAGCCCTCCTATTTGAAAAATGCAAATATCCCTGGGAGGGATAATAGATTGGGGGTTATAGTCATGAGTACCTTAGATTGCATTACTTTATCAGCTTAATTTCTTCCTTCATAGCCAGTAGGGAAATTGGAGTTTAATGACCTAGGATTCAAGAGAGAAACACAGAGTCAGGAAAGGAATAACTGATTAAGAAAAATGTATCTGAATATAGGATTCTGATTTCTCTAGGAAAACTGAAAATATGTGAATGACAGGCTCCTAACCAGGAATGGAGGCCACCTAAGAAAGCTGGTAATAATATATTTGCCCAGAGGCTTGCAAAACTAATCAAATGGTCTTTAAATTGAAATGGAAAGGGGAACATAGGAAATTGCCTATGTATACATGCCAAGGTAGATACAATAGAAAGTAGCTATTATGCATGAAGGATAAAATTAGAAATACCCAGAAGTTTGTAGGAGACAAAATCCAAGAGAGAAGCCAGTAATATAACACATACTCTCATATAGCTGTATGCAAATTCAAAGCTGGAAAGCTTAATAAAAGTATACAAATTAGAACTGATTTATATCACTGAGCCTTGGTGAAACCATTGGAATACAGCTGTGGAGAGTCCAATCATAATTAAAAGAAATAGAATCATTAAGACAGCAGGGGATGGAGTAACATTGTTCATTGGTTAAAGATAGTAGGTAGTGGAGTGACATTGTTTATTAAGGACATATACTCCTGAGAAGAGTGAGGAAGAACCTGGGGATGAGGGATCATGAGTGATGATTGGAATAAAGCTCAGGAGAAGAGATCCTGTCATTTGTACTTAATTAAAAACCAATCAAAACAAAACAAAAACACCTATCCAGGAGGAGAACATAAATAAGGATTTGTGAACCAGATTATGAACTAGGGTTTCTGAGAGATGGAAGTAGGAGGCATTGTAGACAAGAGAATAGCCTAAATCATTACTTTTGTAAAATGATGAAATTCAATAGGTTAAATGTAAAGTCTTTCATTTTGCACAAAACAATCAACTTCATAAATATAAGACCAGGGAGGCATGTATAGATAACAATTGTTTTGAAAGAGATCTAGTCATATTGTTTGAAAGTTCAATGCAAGTCAAAAGCATGATGTGGTAGCCAAACAACCTCATTTGATCCTGGTTGTATTGAGAGGCACAGCTTCTAGGATTAGAGTGAGGTGAGGAAGTGATGGGCACAGTGCCCTCCAAACAGATCTCATCTGGGGTATTGTGTTAAGTCCTTCATTTCATCAGCTTGAGAATGTCCAGAGGATGACAACAAGAAGGGCCATGGTCTTGAAATCAAGACATTTAAGATTCATTTGAAAGGCCTGAAGGAAAAGGTATGGTTAGCCTGGAGAAGAAAAGATTAGGGAGAGGTGGGGCAGCCATATGTAATTTTCTTCAGGTATTTGAGAAGTTTTTCAGCTTTCTTCTTAGGATTCAGAGGGAAAAGCCAGGAAGAACATATGGAAGGTAAGAAGTCATCTTAGTCTGGAAGGCAGGAAGTTCCCTTTCCTTGTAGGTTTCAAGCAGAGGAGGCTTGTTGAGCATGTGATAGGCACTCATTGTGTATAAGTTGGACTAAATGACCTATGAGATTCTTACAATAGTCACATTTTGTGATTCAAGCTATTCCCTTGTCTTGGAATGCCTTCCACCTCGACCTCTCAGAAACCCTAGTTTCCTCAAAAGATAAACTTAAAAAACTATGACATTAGCCATTTCCTGATCCCAGAAGATGCTAGATCCCACACCTATGCTGATATTTTGTTTATATTTTTATATCTACATTTGCTTATATGTGCACATGCTATTTTCCCTGATAAAACATAAGTTCCTTGAGGATAAGGGATGTTTCTTCTTTATCTTAATTATCTCCTTTGCCTAGCATAGCATCTGTGGTGTACTAAGTCCCCTATAAATGGCTGTTGATTAATCAATTCCCTCTCAGAATCAGTGATAGAGGAGAAGAAAGCTGAGTATAGCTGAGCAGACCACCAAGGTGGTCCCAGAAAAGAACTGAGAAAATGGATGATCTCCCCTTCTTTATGTAGGGTGAGGCAATAGGGATTGAGTATTACCTATAATACTGTACATGGATTGATTTTTATATACTTTTTGTTTTTGCCTTCTTTTTTTATCTTTTGTTGCAAGGGAGGGCTCATCGATTGGGAGGAGTGGGGAGAGGGAGGAAGTAAATATTTGGAAATTAAGATAATGGGAGAGCTGATAATATCAACAACATTTAAAATTTTTAAGAAGAAGTAAGTTTTTTGTAATGGGCAATTTAAGAAAATGTTTTCTAAAATCAGTAGATTAAACCTGCGAATGACCAGATAAGATCACGAGCAGCCTTGGAATTCTCTCTTTTAAAAATTACTTCCCCTTTCTCTACAAGATGGTGCAATAAATAATATCTAGAGGCTTGAACAAATTAAGCCACTTCAAAAAGGTGACTTGTTTAAACCTTGCCCAGGCACATTATCTCATTAATTCACACCACAATCCTGTGAGATAAATAAATCTCAATTTTATTCTTTCTCTGTTTGGTAAGACTAATTCCAAGCATTAAAAATGCTTACATCAAGCTCATTTATCTCAACAGAATTTTTTGGGGGGCGTAACAGATCTATAGTTTTTTATTGTGCCTAAGGACACTTTAGCATATGTTAATTAGATAGATATTTATTACTGTTGAGAATGATATTCACCTCAAATGAATCATAAAAGTTTGGTCTATGAGACACTTTTTTTTAATGTTGTACTGTGATTTAGTAAGACTTCTGTATTAGAATTTTTTTTTCCATCTAAATTGGGAATTTGTTATATACATATGATACAGCATTTTTTACTCATGCCATCATATTCTAATGTTTATTTTAGTTACATGTGTGCATGTCATAGCAAAACGGAAAAAAAAAGCATGAGATTTGAAGTCAAAGAACTTGAATTCACATCAGCCTCTCTGGACCTCATTTTCTTTATCTTTGAAGGGAGAAGAAGAATTTCAAAAGTCCCATTCTGCTCAAAATTAATGATGCTATGAATTGGGCTTTTTTAAATATTTGAATCCCAAAAGTCAGAAAGCATATAAGGAATATTTTGTTTTTAAGGATGTGGAAAAGGAAGTTGAGAGAGTGCCAAAGGGCATGGAAATAGTAAACAACAGGATCAGGATTTGAACCCAAATCTTCTGAAATAAAATTCAGTGTTCTTCCAATATGGCATGTTGCCACATATCCACAAGGCCAAGCACAATGCATTGCACACATCAAGTACTTTAATATCTATTTATTAAAGAGTAGATGGATGAGGATCAATATAGAAGTAAATTTAGAAAGCTATTTATTTCACCACCAAGAGTAATTATCTCTGTCCTTTGCCAACTTATACCACTAACACCAAGGGGGACAGGGGAGGCAACCTGTAGAATCAGATATGTTAAAGATATGTTTAGGATATGTTAATTACATAGATATTTATTAGTGTTGAGAATGATATTCACCTCAAAGGAATCATAAAATTTTGGGCTATGAGACACTCTTTTTTTATGTTGACTGTGATTTAGTAGGACTTCTGTATTAGAATTTAGAATCAGATCTACTAAGCAGCAGCCACAATTATTTTAATCATTATTCTTCTATTCCTTACCCTATCCCAAACCCAACAAAAACAGCTGATAGGAGGAAAAATAATTGATGCCTAAATTTGAGAGAGAGTTAAACCAAGATAAACTGAATCAATTTCTTCTAAATCATATTTTAGCAGGGTGAAATATTTCTGTTACTAAAATTTTTCACTTTCTGTGTAATAAAATAACTGAGAAGATTCATGTTAAATCATATCATTACAGAACTCTGCTTTAATTCTGAGTACATGGTTGTGATTATATTTTGGTCTAGTGGGTTGATCAGGAAATAAATCTGTGTTTTGTGACATTTTGCTACTCCAGAATATTAAAAGTCATTTTTAATACTCTTCTCATCCACCTGAAAGTGTTTGAAGTGAGATTACTATTTGTTTTTATAGTATATTAATTAGAATTTGTTTTAATAACCTCCAAATTAAGCAGTGGTAAGACATAATTATTAGGCCTTATTTAAAATACAAAATATATAACCTGCTGATAATTCTCCTATGAATTTCTTTATGGACATTACTAACTGCAATATACCTGTAAGTGTATAATTAGAGGCTAAATAAAATTCACATAAATGGTCCTGAGAAGCTTCCAAATTTAAAAGCTCTAATTATGTAATTATGCAAAGGTTTGCAGTCTGACTTCAATGGGAAAAACAAAGAAAAAATGATTAAAAGCTACATTTGGCACATATGTCACATTGTACTTAAAGTGTGTGATTGTTTCTATTTTGTGCAAAAGGGTGTAAGAGGAAAATTGTACATGCTTTCAAATTATGCAGCTTGCATAGGTCAATCTTGAGAAGTTCATTAGTGATTTCTAGTCACTATGAATCATAGGATCATGTATATAGAGCTAGAAACAATGGCATTCTGGAGTTGGCACTGGAGAGCCAATTGTTAAAATTTCAACATGAGCCTTTACACCTCAGAAATTAGCAAATGCTACAAACCACGGCTGGGCTTGTGGTTTGTTGATTATCTAGACTTAAGAAAGTAATGGAGTAAATGTTAATAATGTAGGTTATAATTAAAAGTGTGCCCTGCATATATTTTCTTTGTAGAGCTGATGATTAAACATTTATGAGCACATATCTAGCTGGAGGGACTTTGCAGGCCACTTAGTCTAACATTTTCTATTAACAGATTATGAGGCTGAGACCTAGAGACATGATGTGACTTGCCAGAGGTCATAACAAAGGTAGTCAGTGTCAGAGATAGGATGCTAGTCATTTCCTTTGACTGCTTTTCTTGATACCAGACTGCTCTTTCCAAGAGCTTGCTAATCAGTCAAAAAGTAAGGCAAGCAATCAGTTTTCTTCCTCCTCAATTTACTCTGTTCTAACAGAAATATTAAACTAAGTGTTCAAATACACAAATGATTGTATTTCCACTACTCCCACCAATACACATGGCAAGGGCAGGGGCTTTCTATACTAAAACCACTTCCCTTATAGTTTTATAGTTGCTTTTGGTTTCTGATTTTTCTATTATGTCTGTACTCTGAGTATTCTAAAGAATTTAGACCTGGAAGGACTTTTAGAGGTCATTGATTTTATTCATAGATGTGGAAATAGAGGACTAGAGAGATGAAATTACTTCCCTAAGGCCACATAAGGCTATGAGACATAGAACATTCAAAGAAATGGACTCAGGTCTTACAATTCCAGGTCCAGTTTCCTCACTGCACTACAGGTAGTTAAATGGTAGTGCTGTGTTTTGAATCCAAGTTCTCTGACTTTCAAAGTCAGAACTTTTTTTCCACAACAAACCAGCAAACCAAACAACTTTGAGAGTGATTCTCATCTTTCTGGACCAATGTTGTATGGGTATAGTTGTTATTACGTACACATATAATGTAATATTACAATGCCATGTAAAACAAACAGGAATATAATATATAATAACAAATAATATAATATATAAAGTGCCTAAGATATCCAATGTAATATGTCATGAAAATAATATATATTCCATCTCTTTTAACCCTAGATCTCTTTACATCTCAACTCATGCTGCCTTCTCCCTATGGTATCCCTATATGGTATCTTTTTGTGGCCTCCAAAAGCTATCCAAAGGCATGAAATAATAGTAACTCATGCATACACTGTGCTTTCAGGTTTGCAAAGGAAAAAAAAAAAAATATATATATATATCCTCTGAGGAAGGAAAAAGACATATAATTTACTGATGAAGAAACTGAGGAAAAGAGTTATAAGTTGACCTGTTCAAAGTCACACAACTGCTAAGTATCAGAGGCAGACCACAACTCGACGATTCATCCTGTTTTCATTCTTGGTATTATTTACCTTTTTGAGAAGGTCTAAAACATCTTTTTTTTTGCTTTTTCATTTGAATGCTATTAATTAAAAAGTACTTGAAGACTATCTTTTCCTTCCTAGCCATGCATTTCACATTGGTCACATATGTCAGGTGAAAGGAAGATGGAGACATGACAAAAGAATACTTCTTTTTGAAACCTAGCTTTTCTAGGAGAACTCATATCTGTTTATTTTTTTTATATTAGAATGTATTTTTAATGTCTTCAATATTTATCAACTTTTGCCACAGTTTGTATCATACATAAGCCCAATTTATGACATCAGGATTCTTCACTTTATATACTTTCTTTTCAAATATTCTGTTTTCTTAAAAAGTGATTCTCCTATTCTGTCAGTAAGAGCCATAAAGATGAGAAAAAGTATATCTGAATCATTCAAAGAGTGTCCAATATGTTGATGTTTTAAAAGATAATTTGGAAAATTCATTTGATAATTATAATCATGAGAGAAAAGAGGTTCTTTTAAGGTTTCTTATAGGAGGTGTTGGGAAATACCCTGCAGTTACATTTAAAATACCTATGTGACACACTAGGTAAGGCACTTTACTTCTAAAAGGGGATAATGGAAACAAACTATATATAGATACTCTAATGTCCTTTTTAGGTTCACATCTGTCTTATAAAAATCATAGTACAATTGAAATGGGCAGCCTTGTTTAATAGATAAGGAAAGTTACAAGTAGATTTTCCTGGTCTGTAAATCTATCAAGAATATAGACTCACTGTTGTGAACAAATCTCCATATTGATCTCCTTGCCATACCTTTATATGCCACAATCTATAACCATATTGGTGTAAAACCAAGCATGAGCAGTTTTCCAGAGAACTATTGCTGTGAACAGCTTCAAGGTTCTGATTACACAGTATAGTGAACTCTCTATTCAGTAACAAACTAAGACAAACATTCACAGAAATCAAAGTACAGCATTCGCATTGTTATGACATAAAAACTTATCGCTAAAATGGCCACATAGTTTTCACAAAAGTGGCCACATAGTTTTAAACAGAGTTCATTCATTTAGTAACTCAATCATTTACTTAGTCATTAATTTAATCACAAAGTAGAAAGGTCAAATTTCTCCACCCTTAGGTCACATTGTCTTAATCTCTTCAATCAAAAAGTCTTCTTTCTTCTTAATTGGAGAAGTCCTTAACTCAATCATCTAAATGTCAAGGTCAAAGTTATCCACCCCTAGGCCACAGTAAATCATGATCTTCTCAGTTTGCATTAAATACCCAAGAAGGCTTTTCATGTAGACTCTAGGCAGGCTCTCAGCTTCCATGGTTCCTCTTCCATGGTCCCAGCTCCTGCTGAATTCTACCCAACTGTCACCTGTGTTCAAAGGCAGACAGCTGTCATTTCCTTGTTTAGCTCCTTGTGAAATTCCTGTTCCATACTGAAGCTCACAGTGTCTGGTCCATCTCAAGTCCTTCACAGTTTCTGTTCCTGGGAAGACAAAGCTTAACAAAGCCACAATAACATTCATGTGGATTGCCGGCATCTTCATCAATTCACTTTCTGCCTGTGAAATCAACATGCACCCAACAACAAAATCTGAGGAATTAACACAAATCATCAGTATAGTCCCAGGACCTCTGAAAACATCAGTAAGACCCTCCTCCAGGATTTCTGAAAGCATACAAAAAGACAACCCTCTTTCAGGACTTCTGAATCAGCAGTAAGGTCCCAGGTCTTCTGTAACAACAGCAACGTCCTCTATCAACAGATGCATCTGACAAAGTAATATCAAAACAGACAAAGTACCAGCACCACAGCCATGCTTCTTCCTAGCTCTGCTCTCTTCTCATTTCCTAGTTCTTCTTAATTCTCTTCTCAGTTCTTCTCAGTTCTCAGTTCTGTTCTCAGTTCTCAGTTATCCCTTCTGCTACCACAAATTCTGTTCTCCATTATGTTCTCACTTTGTAGCAGTTCTCAGAAGTTCTCAGGATCCTAGCAGTTCTCGTTCTCTCTCTCTCTCTCTCTCTCTCTCTCTCTCTCTCTCGAAGGGATAACTGAGAACTGAGAACAGAACTGAGAACTGTTTCCTCTCTCTCTCTCTCTCTCTCTCTCTCTCTCTCTCTCTCTCTCTCTCTCTCTCTCTCTCTCTCTCTCAGCAATTCTGGCTCTCTAGCTTGGGCTTTTCCTTAGATATGGTATTAGCTTCACCCTGTTCCACCCCTTCCTCTGACCATGAGATTCACAAGTTCTGGATCTTAATGTTTGATACAATCATGAACTTGAAACAAGGGCCTAAGTACCTGTTTGCCAATAAAATTTGAAAATCTTCAAATCTCCATTACCATTACAGTTGGTTAATCTCAAAAGAGGCTACTTTGAATTCAATAAACTGAAATGCCATTGGATACTGGAGCAAGTTCCAATCTTACAATAATTCTTGAGCACATCTCTGGATTGGATTAATTTGGAAGAACTAAGATTCATGAACCTGTGATAATGTAAGGCCATCATAGCTACATAAGGACACTTTATGCTGAGGGGTTGGTACTTAGTGAAGGTGTTAACTCATTCAACTAATATTTAGTGAGCAATTACTCTGTTCAAGATGGTAGGGTAAAAAAAAACACCACTAGATCTTTTCATTTAAGTTGGAGAAATAAGAGTCAATGGGGAAGGGGGAAATCAGGTGACATGGATTCTAGATTTTTGTCCTATCACTAAATAGATGCAAGAACTTTGACTAGTTTGTTTTTTTTTTTTGCTTTTTTTTTGGAGGGGGGAAGGTAGGGCAGTTGGGATTAAGTGACTTGCCCAAGGTCACATGGCTAGTACATGTTAAGTGTCTGAGGCTGGATTTGAAATCAAGTCCTCCTTACTCTAGGAATGGTGCTCTATTCACTGTGTCACCTAGCTGCCCCCTTTGACTAGTTATTTTAACCTCCCTTCCCCAGTTTCTTCAGCTATAAAATAAGGAGATTGAACTAGTTATTCTCTAAAGTTCCCTTTTGCTCTAACTGTTTGTAATTATACTCCAAATGTTATCAAAATCTCAGCCTTAACTAATGACAATAAAGATGAGTGTTTGGGGAAGGGGCAGAGAATGCACCCATTATGCAAAACTCAGAGAATATTAAATACAGGTAACCTTTGAAGGTACAAAATTAATTCATGGTTTTCCATGCTTTTGAAGGTGAATAAATTTGTCTGCGGAGGACAATGCAGGAACTGAAAAACACATGCAGATCACTGAGTATATATTTATAAAACCAAAAAAGAACCATATTAGCATATATGAGCTCAATTCTGTGATAAGCCACAGAATACATGGAGATTCAGAATCGTTGCATGATAAGTGGTTTAGAGATTTAATGATTCTTTAAACCAAGAATGTTAGTATTTTTTCTTGCTAATAAAACGACGAATTCAAAATAACTTTTTAGTCAAACATGCTCTGTGCCATTTTCAATCTGATAGAATAGCAATATCTGAAAATGATAGCATATTTAAATAGATGAAATAATTATAATAAGCAAATGCTTTATGCATTTTTTGCAAAGGGAGAATGAGAAGTTTAGATAGGCATTTTCAGGTCTATTACTTTTTACAGTCAAACTCTCAAGGTGATAAGAATTACTGGGGAAAAAATTTCAATCTTTCTGGATGTTATGACAGTGTATTAGATGGGAATGCTGGCTGCATTCTAGGTATGTGCTTTTTTTTTTAATTCTATAAGCTTTGAAATATATTGCTTTAGAGTAGAAGCTTCCCAGGAGCAGTATTGGGGAGAAATATTGCTACTGATTTGAAATAGATTTCTGACTACCATACCAAAAGCAAGCTGATCAAATAGCTTCTTTACAAATATATATTTTTCATTGTTAATATTTCTTTGAAGTGGAGAGGAGGCTCATGTTTTGAAATTGCATTAGTGGAAAAGAGAAATAGTTTTTGAGCACAGAAATTAGTCATACTTCAAGATATTGCTAGAGTATTCCTGTGGACAACATCTAAATGTTTGAAATTTTCTGAGCACATCAAATTTCATAGACATTTTTGTAGTGTAAAGTTTATTTTTATTACTAGTATTAACTTGGGGTTATCATTTCTTAATTTTTCTATTTGTATCCTCCTTTTCAACTACTTTATCATTTCAGGTCACTTGTGAAAAAAATATATGAAAAAAAGAGGTGACAGGTTGAGACATGCACAACTTACTTGAAGTTCTATCTCCCAACCAAACCATTGGATTGTGGGAAAGAGAACACATTTCAGAAAGATTGGGAAGTTAGGGAGAAGAGAATAACAAAGCATCAAAGATGTAGAACACTAGTGGTAAAAAATGAATAAACCACTTTAAGTGGAATGGGAAGGAAGATTAAAAGAAAACACTATGCAATGTTAAGATGTTAACAAGGTAACATGTAGAAAAAAATTATAATTAGTCAGAAATCTATTTCAGATTAGCATAAATAGAGATGATATTTCAATCCTTTGGAGTAAAGAAGATCTTTGAGAGAACATAGAAAGAACATTTTTTTTTTTTTGCTTTTTGGAGGGCAATTGGGGTTAAGTAACTTGCCCAAGGTTACACGGCTAGTTTTTTGTGTGGATGTTAAGTGTCTGAGGCCAGAACCAAACTTGGGTCCTCCTGCCTCCGGGGACAGCACTTTACTAACTGTGCCACCTAGCTGCCCCTATAAAGACAATTTTTAACATTCATTTTTTTGCAAAATTTTGAATTGCAAATTTTTCTTCCTGACTCCTTCCCCTTCTGTCTTCATAAAATGGTAAACAATTTGATATGTGTTATATTTGGTCAATCATTTAAAACACATTTTCATGTTAGTCATGTCGTGAAAGAAGAAACAGACCAAAAAGGGGAAAAAAAACATGAAAGAATAATGAAAATGAAAATAGTATGCTTCAAACTGCATTCAGAGTCCATCAATTCTTTCTCTGGATGTCAATAATATTTTCCATCATAAAAACTTTGCAATTATCTTGAATCATATTTCTGAGAAGAGCTAAATCATTCACAGTTGATCACTAAGTAATGTTGCCATTACTGTCTACAAGGCTCTCCTGGTTCTGCTCATGTCACTTTTATCAGTTCATATCAGTCTTTTCAGGTTTTTTGGAAATCTAGCTGCTCATAATTTTCTTATTACATAATAGTATTCCATCACACGAATATGTTTTTTAATATGATCAGTTTTTTTTTACAATTACTTCTGAAGCATTTAAAATAAATCAAAATTTAGCAAAATACACATAAAAGGAAATCTTAATCACCAGAACCATTTGTTTACAGTGAATGAAATAATTCAGTTTAAACAGGGAATTTCTGTTCTATAGATGAAAACAAAATGGACATATAAGAACGTGGAAAATAAATAGATACAAAATGGAATTGGTATAGGACCTTTCATAGAAGGGGACATCTGAGCTGAAATTGAAAGGAAACTAGGAATTCTAAGATATGGAGCATAGAAAGGTGTGCATTCCAAGGGAGAAAGGACAAAATGTACAAACAGAAGGTGATCAGGAAAGAACAATCGTATGAGAGGGCCAATAAGAAGCCAAAGGCCCATTTAGCTGGACCAAAGAGGATGTGAAGGAGAGTAATAATGTAAACCATGTATGCACACACACACACACACACACACACAATAAAAGGCAAAAATAAATGTTACAATCACAGGTCAGGGGACTCTTGTTTTGTGAGAAAAGAGAGCCTAAGTATCATGATAGTGATTAAATTTTCTTCATGTCTGAAAACTGTGCAAAGATAAAGCAAAAGAATTAAGAGAACTTTCCTCCTATCAAGCACAAGTATCATAACTGGAAAAGGAATAAGGTTATAAACAACATGTGGCCTTGAGGCCACATGTGGCCCTCTGGGTACTCAAGTGCTGCCTTTTGACTGAATTCAAACTCCACAGAACAAATCCTCTTTTTCTGTAAAACTTGAACTCAGTCAAAGGTCTGCCCTTGAGGACCTAGAGGGCCCCATGTGGTCTTGAGGCTGCATGTTCCCCACTCTTGGCTAAAGTTTTCCACTGCTTTTCAAATTTCAAAGTGGTAGAAACAGCTGGGATAACAGGTTAAAGCTAACAGCATCATGACACAGTATTAAAAGTTCCAGAGGTTTCTGAGGGGAGGGAAAAAAAAAAAAAAAACAACTTAGCAACTCTTGGTTAAGCCTACTAGGAAATAAATAAGAGAAAGCTAAAGGCCCTTAAAAGTATTTTTCTTTAATGCTAGATTTAAACCAGATTTACTTTTCTATACTTGAACCTTTTTGTATTATTTCATGTAGTTGTTTTTTATTGGGGCACCAAGGTGGCAGAGTGGATAGAGGGCCAAGCAAAGAGTCAGGAAGTCTCCTCTTTTGAGTTTAAGTCTGACCTCAGATATTTACTGTGTGACCCTGGACAAATCACTTAATCCTTTTGGCCTCAGTTTTTTCATCTATAAAATGAGCTAGAGGAGGAAATGGCAAACCATTACAATATCTTTTCCAAGAAAACCCTAAGTGGGGTCATAAAGAGTCAAATGTGATGGAAAACACCTAAACAAGTTTTTATTAAAGAATTTTTAAAGAAAAAAAATCAGAATTAGCTTCTTTTACTTTTTTATCTCACACTATCTAGCTGCAACATGTGGAGAAAAGTTTAACCAGAAAATCCATGTATTTGTTACCATCTCCATGGTCAGCTGCTCATTTCTCAAAAGCTTTTCTTTCTTCCAAATGTATGACATTGAGCTGGAAGAAGAATACTTTGATGTCTCATCGATTTCTGCCTAGACTTTCAAAGTCATTAAAAATGCTTTCCAGATTTCTTCTACTGTCAGTCAATCCTCTATTAATCAACGGGAGTGGGTGGTAATTGATGGTTTTCATAAATATTGGCTTATTTCCCTTCTTCCTTTACCTCAGCATTTTGGAATCCCTAGCTACCTTCATGACACAACCCATGACACCATGTACATAAGGAATTTCTTTCCTCTCCCTCTTCCAATTACTTTGAGTTTCATATGTATGTTTTTGCATTATTTGTGTTCGTATTGTTCTCTACAAGTAGAATAATGTAAGCTGTTGAAGAGCAATGAACTTTTTTCCTGAATTTGGTTGTGTTTGCAGCATTAAGCAGAGTCCCTAACACATGATAAGAGATTGATAAATCATCTTTGAATTAAATTACCAGTATGAAAATTGTATGTCTTTTAGGTACTCTGGAAATATCTTCTTATTAAACAAGATGAGATTGCTTTTTTTTTTCCTGAGGCTATTAAAAGTTGTTTTTTTTTTTTCATCCTTGCTAATGCCTATAAATCCTTCTAATTGTTTGGTACACAGCATGCATAGGATGTAGATGTTTTTTCTTCTCAAAATCCAAATTTAACTTCTACAAAGGAAGACATGCCTTGGTTCTATAGCTCTAGGTTTCATTTATTTTTAATGGTTTCTCCTCTCTTTTTTTTCACATTTTTTCCTCAAGTTGAAGTTAAGTAAATCTCCATGTAAACTTCCTCCTTACTTCTTGTTGGTCCTATATTGAAAAAGGGATAAGGTTTTACGACCCAATTAATACCATTTTACTCAACTACACATTGTCCCATTCCACCAAAATATTACTTTAACATAGAATAGGCACAACTATCCCAGGGAAGGAAATAAGTATTTATGTAGCACCTACTGTGAGCCAGACACTGTACTAAGCATTTTTACAAATATTATCTTATTTGAAACTTACAACAATCCTATAAGGTAGCTGTTATTGTCATCTACATCTTACAGTAGAGAAGAAGCTGAGATGAACAGAGGCTATGCCACTTGCCCAGGGTTACACAGCTAAGAAGCATATTAGCCTGAATTTGAAATTTGGTCTTCCTGAATCCAGGTCTAGAGCTCTATCCACTAGGCCACTAAGCAAAGAATAAGCTCTGAGGTAAAGTTCTAATGTATTTCAAAATAATTTTAAGCAGAAATCTAGTGATGAACTTTTATCTGTTATCCCAGTACAATCAGAGCTAATTTCAGAGACTCTAATCCCTGAGGTCATAACTTGATTTTTTGGTAAGGGCACGGGGCATATCATTGTAACTCATGAAGCTATCTTCTAAGGCATAGAAAGATGGTAATCTTGTAGAGGTGGAGGGAATGTCAACCCGGAAGAAATTGGAGATTTTCTGAAATACTAAAGAAGTAATTCTTTCCTGAGTTTTATCAATTTTTTTTTTCCTGGTGCAATAATAAGAAGGCAATATTGCTATTGAGAGAAGAATCTTAAAATGGTATACCTTAGTCTATTTTTCAAAGCTTAGGCAGGACAGTTGTCCATAATTATTTTCTTATTTTTGTGTTTTCTTTTACTTTCAGCAAACAAGAACTTTTGGTTGTCTGACGCTAAAAGTCACTTAACCCTGTTTGCTTCAACTTCCTCATTCATAAAATAAGCTGAAGAAAATGAAAAACCACTCCAGTATCTTTGCCAAGAACACCCCAAATAGGGTCATTAAGAGTCACACACAACTGAAATAACTGAACAACAACAAATAGCAAGGACACAAAGGAAGGAGTAGAAGGAAGTTTATTTGAGAGAAGAGGCATTTTTAGAAAAAAAAAGACTAAAAAGCAGAATAAATAACATTAATTGGATAATGCATATATACTTATGTATATGTGTGTGTGTGTGTATATACTTTGAAAGTGAGTAGGGGGGTGGCTAGATGGCGCAGTGAGTAAAGCACTGGCCCTGGAGTCAGGAGGACCGGAGTTCAGTTCCTGCCTCAGACACTTAACACTCACACAAAAAACCTAGCCGTGTGACTTGGGTAAGTTACTTAACCCCCATTGCCATCCAAAAGGCAAAAAAAAAAAAAAAAAGTGAGTAGAAGCAACGGCCCCAGTGTGGGGATGACCTGGGGATTGAATCCTGGGCTAAGACACTTAGCACCCACCCAGAAACACTTGGCCATGTAACCTTGAGCAAGTTACTTAACCCCAAATGCTTAAAAAAAAAGTGAGTAGAAAAAGTGAGAATAAAAAGAATAGAAATGGAATTATTAAAAAAAAAGGATGCTCTTGGTATATATTTAAAAAAATACTCACTTGCAATATCACTGTTTTTAGTGACAGTGCAATATTTGTTATATTATTTTAATAGTAAAAAATACTAACAAGAAAAGAAGAATGAGTACAGATTAATGATGTGTTCTATCTGTTCTATGGTGGAATTGATTCCAGAAGAGAAAATTGGGGAAGTAATTCCTAAAAGAGGAAACCCCATCTACCAACATAAACATTTCTTCCAAAGTATTGTTTTGGAAAACCTCCTAAAATACTAAAAGGCTAACTCACCCAGGGTCATATAACCACTATGTGTCAAGACTTGAAACCAGGACTGGCAGAGTGAAAGCAGAAACTTACCTGCCAATGAGTTCCTCCAGTAACCTATAAAAAGTGAACCTGAAAGGATTTTATAGTGTCAGAATCCATTGGGAGATGGAATGTGGCAGATTTACAGCCCAGGAAAGCACAGAAAACCAACTGGTAGGATTTATTACCCTAGGCGAAGGGTGTGTGTGGGGGCGAAGAGGTTGGAGCACAGAGCATTGCACATAAAGCCCAGGGTCTGCACCAGAAAAGACCTGACCATACTCGAGCCAGATTAGGCCAGGGTGGACAGACTCACTCACTGCAGGGGTGATTCCCAGACCTCTCACTGCAGAATGGGGGTTGGGCAGAGCTAGATAAGCAACAAGCACAGGTCATGCAGAAGCAACAGCAGCTACTTCTAGGGCTATCAGTCCACAGTCTGGATGGTTAAAAATCACCTGCCTGAACTTCCAAGAGCCCAAGGTGGCAGAGAAAACCTTAGGTGCTCGTATCTCCTCCTTTTTTTTTTTTTGACCTTGAAAAACCCAGAGATTATTGCCCCAGTGTAAAATTCTGAAATAAACCAGCATCAGGCTTGGGAAACCTGGAGGAAGGGTGTCACTGTTGCTGTGCTGAGGCTAAATTGCAGGACCAGAGGCATCCCAACAAGCCCCATCTAAACCGATCAGGAGGAGATCCTGAACCCCAGGGGATGGAATCAGCAAGAGCTAACACCAGAATCCCAGGTGAATCAGCAGATATGAGTGTGACCCAGCCAGCAGCTGGTGTGTCTGCCTGAGCTCTAGCCCAGGGCACAGAGGCAGAACCTTGAAGCGGCCAGACCACCCTTCCCAAACACATCACTCTGTGAGCTTCAGTGTAAACATTAAAAGTCCTGGCCTTAACCCAAGTCTAGGCCCTCAGAGGCCAGAGGACACAAAGCCAAAAACCAGGCCCCTAACTCCCAGCATAAGAAGTGCAGTTCAGAGCCCTCTGTAGCCCAGAAGGAAATATCCACTTTAAAAGTCAGGAAATAGGCAATTGCAATGGGTAAAAAGCAAATTGGAAAAACAAAGACTATAGAATCCTATTAAAGTGAGTAAGCAGAGCCAAATTCAGAAGAGTCCAGCATTGACCCTACATCTGAAACTCCAAAAGGGAATATCAACTTGTCTCAAGCCCAAAAATTATTCTTGGAAGAGTTTGAGAACAATTTTAAAAGTCAAATTAGAGAGGTAGAAGATTATTTTTAAAATAAAATAGACAAGATGGAAAACAAAATTTCACTGAAGAAAACAGATCCTTAAAAACAAAATTTGTCAAATGGGATGGGATATCAAAATCTAACTGGAGAAAATAACTCCTTAAAAGTAAAACTTCACAAATGGAAAAGAAGGTTCAAAAAGTAACTGAGGAAAACAATTTGCTGAAATTTAGAATTAGACAAATTGAAGCTGATGACTGATATGAGGCATCAAGTATCAGTCAAACAAAATCTAAAGAATTAAAAATAGAACAAAATGTAAAATATCTCATTGGGAAAACAACTGACCTGGAAAACAGATCCAGGAGAGATAATCTAAGAACTTTGATCTACCAGAAAGCCATGATGAAAAAAAAAGTCTGGATCACATTTTCCAAGAAATTATCAAGGAAAACTGCCTTGAGGTCTTAAAACCAGAGGATAAAATAGTTATCAAAAGAATCCACTGAACACCTCCTGAAAAAGATGCCAAGTTGAAAACTCCAAAGGATATCATAGCCAAATTCCAGAATTATCAGGTCAAGGAGAAAATACGGCAAGAAGCCAGAAAGAAACAATTCAAATATTTCAGAACTACAGTCAGGATCACAAAGGACCTATCAACTTCTATTTTAAAAGATCAGAGGGATTAGAAAATGATATATAGTAAGTCAAAAAAGCTTGGACTACAACTAAGGCTCAAATACCAAGCAAAATTGAGCATAATCCTTCAGGCAAGGAGATGGTCATTCAATGAAATAAGGAACTCCCAGACTATTTTTTTTTTTAAGCAATCGGGGTTAAGTAACTTGCTCAAGGTTACACGGCCAGCTATTTCTGTGTGTGGTGCTGAGTGTCTGAGCCCGGAATTCGATCTCCATGTCATCCTGACATTGGAGCTGGTGCTCTTACTCACTGTTCCACCTGGCCGCACTAAAAACAAGTCTTTTTGTTTTTCTTTGTGGAGAGCAATTGGGTTTAAGTCACTCACCCAAGGTCACATGGCTAGTTTTTGTGTTAAATATCTGAGGCCAGATTTTAACTCAGGTCCTCCTGACTCCAGGGTCGGTGCTCTATTCACTGCACCACCTAGCCACGCTTCACTGCACCACCTAGCCACCCTTGGAACTCCCAGACTTTCTTGATGAAAAGGCCAGAGTTGAAAGGAAAATTTGATCTCTAAATACAAGACTCAAGAGACACATAAAAAGGTAAACAGGGAAAACACATACACACAAAACTTTTTATTTAATAAGAGCAAATTGTTTACATACCTATATGGGAGGATGATACCTATCAATGTTGAGAATTATATAAATATCATGATATTTAATAGGGATATACATAGATAGAGGGTGTGGGTATAAATTAACTAATGTGAAGATAAAAAAAACTTATTAAGGGGTGCAAAGTGATTATAATGGGAGAAGATGAAAGGTGGAGGCAGAAAAGAGTGAATTATGCCACATAAAAAGGCATAAAAACATTATAGTAGAGGGAAAGAAGGAAGGGAGATGAACATTGTATGATCTTTTCTCTCATTGGTTTTGATTCAAGGAGAGAATAACATACTTTGTTAAATATAAAATTCAAATGTGCCTGTGGAACCAATGCAATATTGACAGCACCCATGATCACTTCAATTGTTCTGATATAGAGCTAGATTACAAAATATAAAACTCTCCATATAGAAGACTGAAGGAAACTATTTATTCAGAGACCAGATAATGAATCCCAAAACCAGTTAATCAATTACATCATAGTAGCAAAGAAGTTAATAAGCCACAACAGCACAGACAGCCACAGCATCTTTTAGCCTTCCCACAAACCATAACAAGCCTAGCTGTCACAGCAGGTGGCAAACACCTTGTATTCACAAGCCTGTCTGTGTCACTAAGAAATGGACTCTCCTCCCAATCTAGCTGATCTTACTACCAGCTTCCCTTCAGCAAACTCCTCCCACAAAAGGCTCCATGTGATTAAATTCAGCCTATTGGGAGGAAAAGTTTATTTTCAAAGCTGGGAAGATCTTCAAATTCCCATTATCATTAGAGTGTGCTACAAGCAGTAGGAGGGGAAAGAGGAAAGAAAAGGCGGGGAGTGATTAGAAGGGAGAGAAGTCGTAAGAGGAAAGGGTAGGAAAAGGGAGGGGGGCTGACATGAAGGGAATATTGATGGAGGTGGTGGTAAAAAGTAAAATTCTTAAGAAAAGGAAGGGAGAAGGGAAAAATAAAAGCATAAACAGAGTGGAGAATAGGATGGGGAGAAAGATATATAGTAATCATAACTGTGAATGTGAATGGTATGAACTCTCCCATAAAACAGAGGAGGATAACAGAATGGATTAAAAACCATAATCCTACAATATGCTGTTTACAAGAAACACATTTGAAACAGGGGGATAGGTAAAAGGCTGGAGTAACATATATTCTTCTTCAGCTAAAGTAAAAAAAGATGGGATAGCAATCCTAATCTCAAACAAAGCAAAATCAAAAATAGATATAATTAAAAGACCCACAGGAGGAAATTATATCCTCCTAAAAGATACCACAAACAATGAAGTAATATCATTACTAAAAATATATGCACTGAGTGGTATAGCACCAAATACTTACAGGCAAATTTAAGGTAGTTAGAGGAAGAGATAGATAGCAAAACTAAACTAGTGAGGGACCTCTACCTCCCCCTTTCTGAACTTGATAAATCTAACCTCAAAATAAACAAGTAAGCAGTTAATGTAGTGAATAGAATTTTAGAGAAGGTAGATATGAAAGACCTCTGGAGAAAATTTAATGGGGATAAAAAGGAAGATACATTCTCTCAGCAGTACATGGCACATCCAAAAATCTGACCATATACTAGGGCATAAAAACCTCATAATTCAGTGCAGAAAGGCAGAAATATTAAATGCATCCTTTTCAGTTCATGATGCAATAAAAAATTATATGTAATAAAAGGCCATGGAAGGATAGACTAAAAACTAATTGGAAACCAAATAATCTAATTCTAAAGAATGAGTGGGTCAAACAACAAATCATAGAAACAATCAGTAACTTCATTCAAGAGAATGACAATAATGAGACAACATGCCAAATCTTAAGGGATGGAATGAAAGCAGTTCTTAGGGGAAGTTTTATATCTTTTAATATTTACATGAATAAAATAGAGAAAAAGGAGATCCATGAATTGGGCATGCAACTGAAAAAGCTAGAAAAATAACAGAGTGAAAGTTCCTAATTAAATACTAAGTTATAAATACTGAAAATCAAAGGAGACATTAATAAAAGTGAAATTAAGAAAACTCTTGGACTAATAAAAAACTAAGAACTGATTTTATGAACAAAAACAAATTGATTAAACATTTAGTCAATTTGATTTTTTAAAAAAAGAAAGAAGAAAAACAAGTTACAAATATTAAATATGAAAAGGGTGAATTTTCCTCCAATAAGGAAGAAATTAAAACAATAAATAGTAATTATTTTGCTCAATTGTATGCCCATAAATTTGACAATCTTAGTGAAATGGATGAATAATTACAAAAATATAAATTGCACAGATTAATTAAAGAGGAAGTAAAATACTTAACCCCAATTCAGAAAAAAAGAAATTGAACAAGTGTAGCAGCAAGCACCCCAGTGTCCCCAAGGTGCCTGCTCACACAGGTTCTTGGATCTGCTTTGTTAAAGGAAAGCAACTCAAAAATGGGTTAACAAGCTTACTTTAATCAGTCAGACATATATCGTTTACCTTGTTCAGGGGAAAAAGGTCAGCACCCCAAACTTCAAAATATACAGACAGAATTATCAAGACATTAACAGACCAAGTAGACAGCTTTCCAAACTGTCCAACCATTACATCCATACCCAGTCAACATCTGGGTTTCCACATCTGGGTTTTTCAAAGCCGGGGAACTCTCAACAACGGCTTCCCAGAATTCAGATCAAATCGCAGAACACTTCTCAAAGTGAGTCCCAAAACAAAGCTACACATCAGGGCTTATCCAGCCTTCTCCTGGCTCAGAGAATGTAACAACCTTATTGACTCACTGGCCAATCAAGAAGTATCTACTGAAAAACAACCCTCCCACCCCAGTCTCCAGGTGCACTTTAGCCTAGGGGCAGGGAAGATCTTTAAATTTGCATTTCCATTACATTCATATTTGTAATCTCCATAGGCATTGTGAATATGGCATTGCTGATACAACAAGCCATCAATTATCTCCCTAGGAAATAAATCTCCAGGGACAGATGGATTACAGATGAATTCTATCAAACATTTAAAGAGCTATTACTTCTAATACTTTACAAACTAATTAGGAAAATTAGAGAAGAAGGAGTCCTATCAAATTCTTTTTATGGCACAAATATGGTACCAGTACCTAAATTGGGAAGAGCCAAACAGAGAAAAAAATTATAGGCCAATTTCCATCATGAATATAGATGCAAAAATTTTAAATAAAATTTTAGCAGAAAGATAACAGCAATTTGTCAAGACAATAATACACTTTGATCAGGTAGGATTTTTTCCAGGAATGCAAGTCAGGTTCAATATTAGGAAAACTAGCAATATAATCAATCACATCAACAATAAAACTAGTAGAAATTATATGATTTTCTCAATAGATGCAGAAAAAATCTTTTGACAAAATATAACACCCATTCCTTTTGAAAACACTAAAAAGCATAGGAATAAATGGAGTCTTTCTTAAAATAATAAGTAGCATGTATCTAATACCATCAGTAAGTATTATATGTAATGGGGATAAGCTAGAAACATTTACAGTAAGATCATGGGGGAACAAGGATGTCCACTATAACTCCTGCTATTCAATTTATTACTAGAAATGTTAACTTTAGCAATAATAGAAGAAAAAAATCAAAGGAATTTGATTATGCAAAGAAGGAACTAAGTTATTACTCTTTGCAGATAATATACTTAGAGAATCCTAGAGAGTCAAATAAAAAATACTTGGGATAAATACATTTAGCAAAGTTGCAGGATTCAAAATAAACTCACATAAATCCTAGGCATTCCTATATTTTTTTTTTTGGAGGGCAATTAGGGTTAAGTAACTTGCCCAAGGTCACACAGCTAGTTTGTGTTTGTGTGTGTGTGTGTGTGTGAGTGTGTTAAGTGTCTGAGGCCAGATCCAAACTCAGGTTCTCCTGACTCTAGGGATGGGGCACTACATACTGGGCCACCTAGCCTCCCCAAACATAGATAATTTTAATATGTATTTTTCTATGTCAATATTCACCCAGTAGGGATCTTTTTATTCCTATATATTTCTAATGAAGCCCAACAGCAAGAAATAGAAAAAGAAATTGCATTTAAAGTTACTGAAGACATTATAAAATATTTGGGAGTCTACCTGCCAAAAAAAACCCAGGAACTCTATTGACACAATTTTAAAATTCTTTTCATACAAATAAAATTAGATCTAAATAATTAGGAAAACATTCAGTTGTGCATGGTTAGGTCAAGCTAATATAAAAAAATGACAATTTTACTTAAATTAATTTACATATTTAGTGCCATGTCAATCAATCAATGAAAAAATTATTTTATAGAGCTTGAAAAAATAGTAACAATGTTCATCTGGAAAAACAATAGGTCCAGAATATCAAGGGAATTAATAAAAAGAAATGCTAGGGAAGGTGGCCTAGCCATACGAGATTTTAAACTGTATTATAAAGCAGCAGTCATCAAAACTTCTTGGTACTAGCTGAGGAATAGAGGTGTGGATTAGTGGAATAGATTAGGTACACAAGATGTAGTAGTTAGTGACTATAGTAATCTACTGTTTGATAAACCCAAAGACTCCATCTTCCGGGATAAGAACTCACCATCTGAAAAAAAGTGCTGGGAAAAGTGGAAACTAATTTAGCAGTAACTGGGCATAGACCAACATCTTATACCATATACCAAAATAATGTCTAAATGGGTTTATGGTTTAGATGTAAAGGCTGATACCATCAGCCATCTGGTAAAGCAAGGAATAGTTTGCCTTTCAGATTTATGAGGAAGGGAAGAATTTATGACCAAAGAAGAGATAGAGATCATGATGAAATGTAAAATGGATAATTTTCAAATAAACAAATAAACAAAACCCCCAAAATATTGTTGTTTGGTCCTTTTTTTCTAATTCTTCTTAACTCGTTTTGTAGTTTTCTTGGTAAAGATACTGGAGTGCTTTGTAATTTCATTCTCCACCTCATTTTATAGATAAGCAAAAATCTTATAGGTGATAACTGAAGGCAACATATTCAAATGACTTTTCTATGATCACACAGCTAATAAGTGTCTGGGATTGTATTTAAATTCAGGTCCTCCTCATTCCAGGCCTCAGATTCTATCCATTGTGCCACCCAGCTGCCCTCCTGACCATGACAGCTGTTTAAAATGTTAAGAGATTCTTCAGGTGGTAGTAGTCTCTTCTCATCAATATGCCTTGTAAATTTTAAAGTAAAGGATGAAAGATTATTTTGTTGAGTGAATTTGGGGAAGGCTTTTTGGAAGGGGAAGGCAGGGCAATTGGGGTTAAGTGACTTGCCCAACGTCACATGCCTAGTAATTATTAAGTTATTAAGACTGGATTTGAACTCAGTTTCTGCTGACTTCAGGGCTGGTGCTCTATTCACTGTGCCACTTAGCTGCCCCAGTTGAATGAATTTTACAGAAGATTCTCTTTTAAGTAATAGCTGGACTAAATGGTTTCTGAAATTCCTTTCATCTATCAGATTCTATGACTGTGACGAAGAGGTCTTAATTGTTTCTGTATTCACATGTGTGTGTGTGTACACATGTGCACATCCTTATGCTGTCTGATGAAGCCTATAGACTTCACTCCAGAATAATATTTTTAGATGCATAAAGTAAAATACATAGAATTATAAAGGAAACCAATTATATTGAAATATAGTTATCAAAATACCTTTTTTAAAAATTCATTACTCTAAAGTTAAGAATCCCTGTAAATTAGGTAGGCTAAAAATATCTTCAGAAATTATAAAGATGCATGCTAATTTTTCAGAAAGTTTTAAAGTATAAACAACAGTCATAGTCATCTACAGAAATAGTCTGTGACTTTTCAAGTGACAGGTCACTGTCTCCGAATGTACTCCCTCACAGAAAAAAAATTTTCTGTTATTAATCAAACTACAACATTACTTATTTGACAAAAGATGCTTAAAATAAACTTAAGATAAACTTTAGATGCCAGTGGCTCACATGTTTTTAGTTTGTAGTCAGAGAACCTCTTGAATTTTAGCATTATAATTTTTTTTAAATAAACTGAAATTTTAAGATTCTTCCAAATGGTAGTAAGAAATATGACAGTTTGGGGGTGGCTGGGTCATACAAGGAATAGAGCACCATTCCTGGAGTCAGGATGAGCTGAGTTCACATCCAGCCTCAGACTAACACAAAAACTAGCCTGTGATGTTGGACAAGTCACTTAACCCTAACTGCCTTCTAAAAAGCAGATAGATAGATAGATAGATAGATAGATAGATAGATAGATAGATAGATAGATAGATAGATAGATAGATGATAGATAGATGGCAGTTTGTTTATAGTGGAAGTAAAATAATTTAATTTAAAACTAGTAAGCAGATAGACTCACAGATATGGGGGGAGGAGTCTATCTTTTTACCATCATATAAAATGTTAATATTAAGTAATTAGAGAAATAGAAATTTAAAAAAAATTGTTGTTAAATCTATTTCTACTGTTGCTTTACATTTCTGCAGTAAATAAACATTTTTTTTTTTTACTGAGCAGTAACCACTTAAGGTTTTCAGTTTATATTTATGTCTCTGATTTCCTTACCAGTTTGCATACAAATGATTATTTAGGTTTTTACCAGGTAACCAGAAGCAATATCTGACTTCCTGCCTGCCTGAAATAAACACTGGAATAACATACAATAGATCATAAATTAAGAGCTAGAAGGAACATTTGAGATCACCTGATTGAATCCAATCTATTTATCTGTTTGTTTATTCAGCATTAATCAAAATTCATTCATTTGTATGTTAATTTATTTATTTGTTCACTCATCCATCCTTATTTAGATGTTTATTTATTTGATCTTATTGAGCAGCTAGGTAGCACAGTGAATAGGGGGCTGGACCTGGAATCTGGAAGAATCATCTTCCTGAGTCCAAATTTAGCCTCAGATGCTTACTAGCTGTGGAACCCAGAGTAAGTCTCTTAACCCTGTTTGCCTCAGTTTCTCCATCTACAAAATGAGTTGGAGAAGGAAATGTCAAGCCACTCCAGTATCTTTGCCAAGAAAATCCAAAATTCAGTCACAAAGAGCTAGACAGAAATAAAAAAAAAAAAAGAAAAAAGCAACTTTTTTTTTAATTAGTGATGTCATTATTGAGTCCCCATTTGGGTCTGTATTTTGGAAGTAAATACATGAAGTACTGTGTTCACTTCTGGGTGCTGAAGTTTAAAAGGTGGTTCATAGACTGGAGAATGTCCAGAAGAAAGATTAAGACACATATTGGTAATGTGACCCTGGGTGAGTTACTTAGCTTTAATTTTGTAGGTAACTCTCCAAAATTATACTTTGGAAGAAAAAAAAAACTTAATTGCATTGGTAAAGGAGCTTCCTTTTCAAGGAATTACTCACCCAATTTTTCCATTCTGGAATCAACTCCTAACATAATAAGGAAGCCAGCAAACACACCATTAAGTTACACTCATTCTTCTTTTCTTAAGGACTATTTTTTCTTAAATAGGATGTGCAAAGATAGCACTGTCATTACAAATAGACCTCCTCAGTTCTATGTTACACAAACTCTTGAAAAAACTGGGCATTTTTATTCTGGAAAATTAAGTTTAAAAGTTGGTAGTCTGTGGTCAAAAGACATGCTTGCTGTTGTTGTGTACTTGAAGGCTAGCCAATCAGTCAACAAGCATGTATGAAGGAAGTCATGGAAACTAAGAGGTACACATGAGGATTACATTAATGCAATATATTAATTAATGTGATCCTTACAGTCACTGGGGACAGCTAATGCATTGTCACAGAAACAAAACATGTAGTGTAGTCCCCTGATTTTCTACCTATTTTTTTCTTTTTCTGTAAAATATTCAACCCTTTCATTCAATATCTTCCATTTCTTTTTCCTGTTCAATACCTTGGGTCAATTCATCATTTGTGCATCAAAAGATTTTCTGAATTTTTTCCAATTGTCATTCCTCCCTTCTTTCACCATTAACTTTTTTTGATCCTTGGTTTCCAAGGTAAGAAAACATTGCTCTTTATGCAACACTGAGATATATACCAATTTTCATAACTCCATCCCTTTGCTCAATATTTAAAAATCCATAAAATTATGTGGAAGATAGCATGCCTATCTACAACATTCATAACATTCACATTCATGGGAGTGTTCAAGTTCCTCTCCTTCAAAGTGATGTTTTTCTAAACTGTATTTTATTAATATACATAAGCAACAATAACATGAAAACTGTTAAGTGCCTTTAGCAGTTTTCTCTTTAATAATGTTACATTCAAATTCTGATTTCAGAACAGTCTCCTCTTTTCTTGTCAGTCTACTCCTTTTAAAAAAAATTCTCACACTCAAAGGGTGTTTCTTTGCTCTTTTTTGTCTTTGTAATTTCGTTCTTATTTTTGGTCTCTACCCTTTGTTCCTGTATTTATGAGATCCAATGGGTCATGCAAGACTAAACTCATTTCCTTTTTTGACAGGATTACTGAACTAGTAGATGAGGTTCTACCAATAGGTCATGCCAGACTAACCTCATTTTCTTTTTGACAGGGTTACTAAACTAGTTGATGATGCTGTGGATATAATTTACTTAAATTTTAGCAAAGCTTTTTACAAAGTATCTCATAATTTTTTTTGGGGGGGAGAGATGGAGAGATATTGTTTAGAATAGATGATAATATAATCAGATCCATTCAGAACTGATGAAATAATCAGATTCAAAGAGTAGTTGTGAACAGTTCAATGTCAAGGTGGCAGGATTTTTCCAGAAGAGTACACCAAGGATTTGTGCTGGGACCTATTTTATTTACAATTATAATATGTTCTATTTATCATATTTACTTACCATATGTATGCCACATTTATCAATAAATATTACTATATTTATTTATACCATGATACTTATCCCATATGTATTACTATCTTTTAATAGGAGAGGAAAGATTTTTATCTTTTCTTTTCTCTCCTTAATGAAACCTCAATTCTTGATGCTACATGTAGTATTTTTAATATGTCTACATGGTAAATTCAAGATAAAATTATGCAGGATGAAATATGTCAACAATGTTCTTAAAAATAAAGAAAATAAAGACAGACTTCAATAGCTCTGGAAAGAACTGCATCTTCCTAACCTCCCCCTCTTTAATCATCTTTACTTTCTGGATGTAACTTAATAAGGTATTCAATTTGAAGAATAGTAGTTAAAATTTCTCTTATAGCTTTCAGATTCTTAACTTTAATGACAGCAGGTTCAAATATACCAGTCTGCCTATTGCCTTGAGGTTTGCCTTTAAGTAAAAAAAAAACAATCCATTTTAGATTGTTTCAGGTTTACAAGCCTCATAAAAAATCTCTTAATTTGGCAACCAAATCTGTAGAGTTTAAGTAGTATTAACTGCCAATGTGTTGGGGATAATGAGAAAAGATCTGAGAAATGCTCCAATCTCAATTTGATCCTGTGGTCCCGTGCTGGTTGCATAGGTTTCCAGATAAATGGCTTAGATAAGTTATTATAAATTACTTGGTAAGTGACTTGGGTGAAGGGATAGATGGTGGGCTCACCATTTGCAGATAACACAAAGGCAGGAGGGATAGTTAACACATTGGATAACAAATTTGGAATTCAAAAAGAAGGATCTCACCAGGCTATAACATTGGATTCAATCTAATAAGATGAAGCCCAATAGGGATAAATATAAAGTTTTGTGCTTGGACGTGAAAAATCATCTTCACAAATAGGATATATGGTAAGCATGTTTAGACAGCTATTGTCCTGAAAAAAAAGTCTGGAGATTTGAGAGCTACATTTGTGTGAGTAGTGTGATATGATCCATCTTCCTCTCCTTCCCCCCAAAAAAATTATCTTACATTACAGTAAGAAGGACATAAGTTCCAAGAACAGGAAGCAGGCAGCCAGCCCAACTATACTCTACCATGGTCTTGGTACCATAGTTTAAAGAGATATTAATAAGCTAGAAAGTGTTAAGAGAACTAGAGTGGTGAAGGGCCTTACGTACATGACATAAAAGGATCTATTGAAAGACTGCCCATGGTTAATCTTGAAATAAGAAGACATGAACATAGATAGACATATATAGATATAAACATATATCTTTCTATCTATCCATCTATCAATCTTCTGTTCATGGAGGGAGAGAGAGAGAGAGAGAGAGAGAGAGAGAGAGAGAGAGAGAGAGAGGATCTAGGTTAATAGCTGTTTGGCCCAAGATTTCTCTGAGCAAACATATACTCAGAATGCAATAAAAAACAGCTTATCTTCATCTAGAGACAAAAACCATTATAAAAATATAGACAGCAAATAAACAAGATTTAAGAGTAAGCAGTGCTAGTTTGTGAGGCACCAGTAAGACAGAGAAGAGAGAGGAAGCAGAAAGGGAATTAATTCACTGGTTTTATTGTGGCACCAGATTTTGTTCTGGCCGGTAACTCCTTAAGCGAGTCTGTGAAGTGAGACAAGATTCCATCTCCTCATGACTATATTCTGCTCTGAAGAACTGTACCCATCCTTTGAAATTTACTGGTTACTTGCATTGGCATGTTTTATGCCCCTTCCTCATATACTTTCTTTGATGTTCAACTTCTCCCAGGCTTCCCTCATTTCATGGTAGCTATAACTTCCCATGATCCTTTAGTGTCTTTTTCCAGTTGAGAAAACATCCACATCCCATCATTCTCATTGCCAATAAAGATCTACATCATTATATTTTAACTCTCTCCCCTCCTCACCTCTTTTTGAAGGATTTAATTTAGGGAATCCCGCTACTATTTAGTTAGTTAACACTTTTTTTCTTCCAGTGTGGGAAAGTTGCTCTTAATCTGTGATTTAATTAGTGTTAGAAATTCCTGATGATACCAACTGCAAGCAGAATAGCATTGATTGTGCAAGATAAAGTCTTAGAAAGTGGGAAGGGACACTCAGACATTAATCAAGCTGAACAGGGTCTTACAATCAGTATATATCAGATGAAGGAATTAAATGCAAGTCTCCCTGATTTCAAGTCTGGCTCTCTATGCCCTATTCTATGCTAACTTTGCATTATACATAGCATAGAATGGAAATCCCACTATTAAATAATTTTTCTCATTAATCTTTCCAAAGATAAGAAAAAGGAAATAATAACTTATTCACATCTGTTGAAAATGTCTGTTATTCAATCTGCAATATGCAAACTTCAAAAATGTCAAAATTTTGTAACAATAATAAATTTCTTCTAGAAAACAATCAAAACACCATGATATGAATGCTTTCAAGGGTAAAAAAAGTGTAGAAGTTCAAAAATATCTCTTAGTAAACAACAAAATAGTGTCATAGGAATAAGAATTTCTTTAAAGGATAATTTCTTCTAAGATTATATTTTTGAAATTTTCATAATAGTTTTATAAAATGAACAGCTTTTTAAAGTACTCTTTGTGTGTGTGTGTGGGGGGGTGTGTAATCCATTCCTGGACCTCAAATTATAAATCTTAAAATGGAAGACCTTATTTGATTCAAAGATATCTTTTAAATTACATTGTATTTAAGCCCCCCCCCCCAAATGTGCATGCTTTATGTAGAACAAAAAAACAGCCTTTGTAAGACTTTTCTTTATATTAAGATATATTTCTCAGCACTCTGTTTATTGGAAACATTACTTGATGAATACATAGGGAATGAGAAAAAAAAGAAAACCTTCTACCACTTTCCTACACTATATATACTTTTTTTTTCCTTTTCTGAATAGAGGAAATTCAGAAGTAAGCAACAGTGGTGAGATTAGACCCAGGAGTCGGGAGATCTGGGTTTTAGCTTCTAGATCAATCTAAAGTCTGTACAGGAATAACTTAGATCTTTCAAAGCTGTCAAAAAGCAATCGAGTTCACTGGTAAAAGATATTCAAAATAAAGACAGAAATGTGGGCTAGGTTGATGCTAGTGTAGGCTTCCACTAAGGGTGAGGTTTTTTTGTTTTTTTTTTTAAGCAATCAGGGTTAAGTAACTTGCTCAAGGTTACAAGGCCACTTATTTCTGGGTGTGGTGCTGAGTGTCTGAGCCCGGGGTTCGATCTCCAGGTCATCCCAACACTGGAGCTGGTACTCTTACTCGCTGAACCACCTGGCCACCCCTAAGCAATTGGGGTTAAGTAACTTGCTCAAGGTTACATGGCCAGGTGTTTCTGGATGGGTGCTAAGTGTCTGAGCCCGGGATTCGATCTCCAGGTCTTCTCAACACTGGAGCCGGTGCTCTTACTTGCTGTGCTACCTGGCCGCCCCAAGGGTGAGGTTTTATAGCCAACTGGACTCTATGATGATTCCATTTATGAAAAGTTATTTTTGTTTGTTTGTTTTCATTTGGTTTCTGAAGTCTTCTCTACCTAAGAAGGCAATCTTCATTTCAGAACCAGAATGTTGGGAGTCTGTTGGATTCTGTGCATTGCTTTTGGGGAATAATCTACATCCCATTCAGGCAGTGAGAATCTAAGTGCCTGAAAGGATGGTTATGCTCTCAACAGAAATCAGGAAACTTGGGGGAGAGCTGTTTTGTTGTTTTATTGGGTCCATGAATTCTATTTTAAACATTTTCAGTTTAAGATTTTTGTGCACAGGATTTTAAACGAGCCAGCTCAAATCAGTTTTCAAGGGTTGATTATCATATTTTCAATAGAGGCATTTACACCTCTGAAATATAGAAATGGCACTGATCAGGGCTTGATTTATTGTTCTGTTGATAGTACAGACTGTGTAGTACAGAGAGAAGTACTCTGGATATGCAGTCAGATGACATAACTTTGAATTCTCATCCTGATATTTATTTCCTGTGTGACCTTAAAAAAAAGTCACTTAACCTCACTGAGCTTGTTTCCTCACTGATAAACTAAAGGCTTTGATATAGATTAGTGCTAAATGCTTATGATTCAATACATTTATTGTTATTTCTTCAGAATGCTTCCCCTTTCTTTGCCATTTTCTTATACTACATATTATATTCCTATACCATACAATTTCTATCTTTCTTAACTTTATATGCCACTTGTTTTCTTTAGTTCCTTTATGTATAAATTGTTTAAATTTTCCTCTTACTTCAGTGCTAAATTTCTTGTATTCTAGTATTTTCATTATTCACTTCTGGGCTTCCTCTTTTCTTGAAATACTATGGCTATTAGTGCCATATTTCCTGCCTTTTCAGTGTAGTATCAATAATATCAATCATTCTTCTGAGATCACATATATTCTATAAGCATTTGCTGTCATATATTAGTATTGGGAGAGAATGTACTTGTACCTAGAGCCTGTGTTAAGATATTTTTAAAGCACTGGCAAATTTTATCACAGCATAAATCTTTTGAATATGTTATAGGGGATCAGGAAAATCTTTATTCTGGAATGTATTGAAGTAGCTTCCCAAATTTCTTTGGTTTCTATCTGTTCCTTATCCTATAGTGAGATAATACTCTGTCCCTCTAATGTGAACAAAGTTTAGAATTAGAATTGGAAAAGTTCTCAAAAGCCATATAACCTGATCTCTACTGAAATAATGAATCTCCTCCATGAAGTCCTTTAATAAGTTTTCTTATGTTCCACCAAAAAGGAAGAGCCTTGCCCTCTTTGCCCTCCTTCTTCACAGTCTCCCCCAAGCTTAAGCATCTTGAGTTGATGTCCTGATAGCTGGTTGGTGGTACCAAAATGAGAAGCTACTCACTTGACCTAGGCTTCTTGGTTCACAGGTATTGAATGAAATGTGAGTTGTTATGGGAGAAATATTTCTTTTACAAGTTCATGTGGTAAATAACTGCTGTAAAAATTTTTCTACTCCAGTGAAGAAATTATAGAGATAAGAAAAAAAATTAGATTTTATTATTATGCTTAAGCTCAGTTTCAGATCTCAGTGAAAAAAAAATAACCCAAACAAAGATTGGGGCTCTAACAAGGCCTCTTATAGACAAAATTACGTCAGAATGACAGAAGTAATTCTTTTATGTATTGAAATCTTGGATATTCCATAAAATTAAAAGACAGATTCATAATTCCATGCTTTCTTGAATGTCATGAAAGTTGAGTAAATTTAGTTAAACAAACATCTCTTCATACATAAACAAACATAGCTAAACAGACTATATAGGTAAACTATGTCAGATTATAAATTAAATTTCACTTAGAAGGTTTACGAATAGACAGAGAAAAGATGTACATATCACTAAGATAACCATGAACCTGGCATCATGGAAAGCCTTCTCTACGTAATTAGCTAGGGGGCTACCAGATGGTTATATCACTTTGGGGTGCACAAACTCCTCTTTGGATTTTATTGAAGGAATGTACAACAGTCTTCCCTTAACTTTATTATTCCAGGAGTCAGATTTGCACAGATGAGGTTAATATTAACAAAAGACAGGATTTATTTAACCAAAAATTACAGTCTCTGGGTCCCAAGCAACAAAATTTATAAGAGGGAATCAAAAATTCCAAAAACAGAATCAACAATTTTACTTCATCTGATGAGATGAAAAACAATTTAGCCTTACCATTTGCCCTTCTGCTACCTACTAATGTCCTCCAAACCTGGAGGACATCTATTATCTTGTCTTCTGTAATTCGAGGATCTCCAGGCCTTATAATCCATCCCAATTCTGAACCCTTATAACTCCTAGGCCTTTCCATCTGACCTGTTGCTGAATTTTCTCTAATATGTTGTCTCCTCTGATTAGAGTGTAGCTTCTTGAGAGCAGGGACTGATGTACTTTTTATGTGCATTTCTGGCACGAATAAATTGGGAATCTAGTAAGCACTTAATAAATCCTCTTTTTTTCATTCATTCCTTCAACAAGTCAGCAAATACACATCAAGTGCATACTACTAAATGTAAGGAGAGGTTGCATAGCATAGTGACTATTCGAGTGAAAGCCTTGGATTTGATCTTGTCTTAACTCTCACATGTTTGATCTGTGTCACTTTGTACAAGTCAAGTAACCTCTCACTTCCCCAAACTATAATTTGCAGGACAAATGCTGGTCTGCCTTGACAGATGGAATTTCTTTACTGGAATTTCCCTATACCAACAAAATTATAGGTCTGAAAGTCCCTGCTCTTGCATATAGCTTACAGAGGTAATCCCTGTCCCAACAGATATCAGTACCTTCTATGCAATTTATAGTCTTAGAGAGGTGCCTGGAATATTGAGATATTGAGATTTTCCCGGGATCAAAAAACTAGCTTATGTGAGAGGCAAGACTTAACCTAAGACTTCTTGCCTATGAGGATGACTTTATCCCTCCTTGAAAGGCACTAGGATGAAATTTTTAAAAAGTGGAGCAATCCCTGATTCAAGGATTACATATTTACACTTGTGTGACTAGGGGTAGGGATGGCAGAGGGAAGATTGCAAAGTGTACACGAGCCAAAAAAAAATTCAGGAGGGATTGAGCACTAACTGGCTCAGGAAAAGGCTTTGAGAAAAAGATTCTAAGAAGCAACAGGGAGGAGAGAGCATGTTCTCTGCATAGAAAGCTCTGCTCGCGATCCTCCAGTGACAGGGTATTCATTCCTAGGGACAACCAAGTCCATTTCTGGACATTTAATTATCAGCAAGTCCCCTCCCCAAAGCTCATTATAACAAGCAGAAACTCTGCCTTTCCCTAGCCTCCCACCACTGATCTGAGCTCTGCCCCCCTCAGTAAAATAAAGTGGGAGGCATAACGTTCAGAGGAAGATGAGATCACCATGAGCACATATCCAGAGGAAGTTAAACATGATGAGGAGGGGACTCAAAATCTTGCCTAAAAAGTAGACATTGAAATCATGAAGTAGCAGGAAGAAGAAACCCCATGTGTCTCCTATTTAGTCCCTCTGTGACTTTGGGTAAGCCAATTTACCTTTCTGTTCCTTGTTTCCTCCTCTGTAAAATAAGAGGTTTGGAAGGGAATGCTTTTAAGGTCCTTCCTAACTCCCTCATTTATTATCCCATCATATTATTGATGTTTAACCTGATGAAGAAAAGATAGGGAGCATGACAGGAGTTTTCAATCATTTGAAGGGCTGCCATTTGACAGGAGGATTAGATTTATTCTGTTTATCATCAGAGGGCAAAATGACAATAGTTATGGGTCTGTTCTTTCTTAAGCTACTAATGTTCTCCATTATCCCTTATATCATCAGTAAGATTTGAGGAAGTGTGAGAAATACTAGGGAGCTTTTCATGTTCTAGTTTAAAATAATACCTCTGATTAGAAATGTCACTTTAAATATACATACTTACACACACACACATATATGTTTGTGTATGAAATAGAAAATCTTTAACACTCCAGATAGAAGGAAATATTAATACCTTTGTAAGTGCAATATAGTAAGAAATAAAAACTAATGATAACAAAACAAGATGGTAACTTCTTATTCCTCTTTTTTACAAACTATTATTTATGGGTACATGTATCTTTATTTTCTATTCATTGAAAATTATATTTGAATAGAAAAAAATTCAGTAAGTTAGTATAATCATTAATGAAGTGCCCTTACAATATCCTGGAATAATGGTATTTTTGAATTACTGGACATATTCTATTTAGAAATGTTTCAATTATTAATGAATAGAAAATAAGTATCCCCACAAAAGCTTTATATTACTTATTCATTTTAAGATTTTAGCCTTCCTAAATTTTATGGTGAGAGAATGGATTTAGGTGGAAAAAAATACTTCTACATATTTTAGGGTAAGACTAAGTTGCTTTAATCTATATGTAAATCCAGCGTAAGTATATTTAGGTGATATAGGTTATTTTTATTTTGCTGATAGGCACAAAGGCAAAAATTTCTACTACACAAATAGTAATTTACTATGCTGTGCTTAAATATTACAAAGAAGACATAGTTACAACTCATTACAGAGGCACAAATGATATTAGGTTTGAAAGGAATGTTTTATTTTGTGACACAAAGTGAGAAATGTCTATTGAATAGGATCCACTATTCAATAAAATATTTTTGTTACTCCATAAAAAAAGTTGGGTTCCCTTATAAGTAAACTAAAATGAGAAATCCTCAAATATTTCCAAAGCAGTAAGACTGTATTTGACTCTAAGTAAGCACAGTTAACCCTTAAGACTCCTCTTTCACCTACATTCCCGACATGGGAAGCCCTGGCACAGGATGGCTCAGCAGGGTATACCTACATCGTAGAAGGCTCTGTGCTCTATCAGCAGAGCAGAATTGAAACAGTCCAAAAGAACCTCGGGGCAGATTTAGAGAATCCCCCCCAAATATTCCCACAGACCGTTTGTGCCCAGCCTGTGGAAGAGCATTCTGAGCTCATATTGGTCTGATCAGCCGCACAGTCTGGTAAGGACACATTGAACCTTGCCTCCAGCATAATGATGTCATTTTGATCCTTCTCAAGAACGAAAGACAACAACCAACTAACTGATTTTCTGCCTTGTTTTCCATTTTTCTTCCTGGCTAAACAGAAAGAATAAAGTTGGCAAATGAAAAATACTATTGTGTTTTAGAAATGATAAAAAAACAAAAACAAGATTATAAAGAGAGGGAACAGATGCAAATTGAAGTGAACAAAACCAAAATAACAATATATAACAACGTCACAAAAAGAATTATAAAGACATTGATAAAGAATGAAATGAACAGAACCGGAAAAACAAGTTATACAATAAAGCAACACTGTATAAACAAACAACTTTGAAAACTCCAAAAGCTCTAATCAACACAATGACCTTCCATAAATTCTGAGGACCAATGATCCTCTGACCATCTTCTGACAAAGAGGTAAAATATTTCAGGGGGAAGAATGACACATACATATTTTTTTAAAACATAACCATTGACAGAAAACATTTTGCTTGATTATTTTTTCCCCAGTGTTCTGGGGGGGGGGGTAAGGATAGGAGGGAGAAAAAAAAGATTTCTTTTAATTAAAACACACACTTATTGGGAAAAATAGAAACTAAAAGTCAACTGAAGAAAGAACAACCAGCCAAGAAAAGACATTATTTACTGGCATCTGAAGGCACTCGATATGTAAGCAAAGGAATCATTCTGCCTGATTTCCTCTAGATTATACAACTACTAAACATACAATCAAACAAATTATATTAGTCACTATCTGTAGATAAATTTTATCATGTTTTATTTGTATTTGGAGAAACCAAAGGTATTTCAGAATAATGTTATCCCAAATCTCCCACACAGTACAAAATATCAGGCCAAAGTGGGAAAATTAAAATGGAATTTCCATATTACACAAGTTATAGTCAATATGTGACATTGCATATAACTCTGCATTGACTTCATTTTGCACTTTTGAAGAAAAAAATGTTCAATCCTGGAAAATATTTAATCATTCATAAAGCATTGATTGAATGGTTTTGTTGTTCAAACCACAGGTTTGAGTGCTGGAGATAGATACAAAGTTGAGCTAAGAGATACTTTCTGCTTTCAAGGCGTTTTCAGTTTAGTAGTTTTTTTTTTTACTTTTTCACTCATTTTTGTGTCACTCAATTTCATGTGCCATTGGCTCCAATCTAACTTTCTTTATTATAACAAGCTATTCAATATGTGATCTATGTTCACCTGAAAGTCTATAGAATATCAATTTAACAAAAGTGCTTCCTTTCAAGAAGAACACAATATAAAGTACTTTCACTCAGTTGGATTTTTTTTAAATCTAGGTTTACAGGTTAAATGGTTAAAGGGAATGCTTTCATGGATGCCATTTTCAACTGTTTTCTAATTACTTCCATTTCCATACAATAAAATGTTTAGTAGATAGTTAATGGAATTTACCTCTCTTCCCCTTTGAGCACTGCTGGATGATTCCAAACCAAAACCAAATACACAAACAAAACACAGCATAACAACAACCCACTTAAACAAAACAGAGGGGAAAAAAGCACTACTTCTTAGAAAGTGCTACACCAAAGTTTTAGAAATTTCTTTAAGTGAAATTTGCATTTGAATCTCAATACATTGTTACCTAAAACAATCCTCTGTTTCACAGTATTTTTTATTACGAATGACAAAGTAAAAGTGATGTCTTAGAGTAAAAAGGTGCCTATTAAAGGGGATCTCTAAATAAGGTTGCAAGCATTGAGTATTAGGATTTGATGGTTTTTTTTCCTTCTAGATTTCCCAGAATACTTAATCATTAAAAAAGCAAAACACAAATGTACAATGAATTAAATACTAGTTCCTGAGTTTCAAAAATAAAATATTAATTCCATTTTCTATAGTCTTTCAGAAGTTCCTCTTCTATTTCTCCCAATTCCCACGTACTTGGAATGAGGATAGAAGTCCTCAGTAGTGTAGAGAAATCACACTAAAAACAAACCAAACAAACAAAACTACTTTACACAGAGGCTTTGAGCTATCATTGCAGTGATTTATAGGAATGAAAATTCTATAAGCCACTTGAACAGAAACACTATCTTGCAAAGTTAGAGGGAAAATTTATTAACCCTCATTTGTGTCAGCCTAAATATATATTTATCTGGAATATTCTAATAGATAATTTACAGATAACATAATGTTAAGTTTGTTTTAAGCTGACTGATTTCAAAGCAAGAAGTATATAGTGAGGAGACATGGCAAAATTGAAACTATATGGAGGTCTTCTTGGACTATAATTCGTTTTTTCTACCTATAAAATTTCTTTCTGATAATAGAAAGATAGATAGATGGATGATGGATGGATGGATGGATAGATAGATAGATAGATAGATAGATAGATAGATAGATAGATAGATAGATAGATAGGTAGGTAGGTAGGTAGGTAGGTAGGTAGGTAGGTAGGTAGGTAGGTAGAATGAATTTATATGGGCAGTTAGATGCTACAGTAGACAGAGTGCTGGGCCTGGAGTCAAGAAGATCTAAATCTATCTCTTTGCAATTTCTATAGTTTGTCCATTGTTTTGCCTTCTGGGGCCAAGCAGAAGTATAATTTCTATTCCATGTGACAATCTTTCAGATAATTCAAGACAATTATTTCTTCCCCTTTTCTTTTAGTGAAGCCCAAATCCTGTGCCCAACGAGGGGGGAAAAAGCAATATTGTTGAAACTAAAGTGGCCAAGAAGCTTAGGTCATATTTAATTTTTCACTTTTTTGACTGACATATTACAACCATTAGAAATTATCTAACATCAGTTTGAAAGCAGATATCATCTACATAAAAGTAAATAAAATGGGCTATTGTCTGCTAGTTAAGGTAAATACATGTCTATTACATTTAAGTTATTGCACAACCATTTTATGAAAAAAAGGAATCATAGAATGCCTATTTGCCTCCATTCCTCATTTCTAAAAGAGGGGTACATTGGAAAAGGAAATGGCAAGCATCTTTGCCAAGAAAACTTTGTGGACTTGTCATAAGGCGTAAGACACAACTGAACAACATGGAGAATTGATAAAGCTCTTTGAAGTTTGCAGGACACTTTACAGACATTATCTCAATCATCTAAATTTACATAGATCATCTCAAATGTAAACTGAGGAACAAAAAGTCTATGTGATTTGCCAAGAGTCACATAGCTAATAAGTATGTCAGGCAGGACTTGAACTTGGGGCTTACTGACTCTAAGTCCAGCACTCTCTACTGTTCTACCTTGCTGCCTCAGATATATGACTTTAAAGTGAACTAAATATATTAAAACGTTTGACTATACTAAGTATAACAACACACTAATCCATGGCACAACTGACTTACATAGTACCAGTTTTATTGATATTACTAGTCTTGTGAACATAACAGTAAAAAAGCATTGCAGAGGAAGGGACTTCATCTGTCATATAGTTTAATGTTCTCATTTTACAGATTAGGAAGCTGAAGACAAGGGAGGTTAAACGATCCACTTGTGATAGCTCCCATAGTTAAATATGATGGCAGAGGCAGGATTTGATCTCAGGTCCTCTGCCTTCAGAGTTAATATTCTTTCCACAGTGCCATGGAGTCATCATGGCACTGTGAAAAGACCCTTTCCCAAGCACTTGACATCAGCAGCTCTGCAGATCTTCGGAGACTTATTTCAGTTACACTCACCTTTCAGCACTGCTTTTATTGCTATCTAAGGGAGACATTTTGAATAAAAACTGGAGTTGCCATTCTCTATCTTCTGAAGGTTTTTTTTTTCTTTTTCTTTTATATATGAGTTCTCTGACCTTTTTGAAGATGATTACCTAGTACTGCAGTTTTCTAAAATGGTAGCTATCTTTAGGTTGAGAGATATTTTAAATGATCTGGTGACATTCACAGATTCAGAGTAAGTTTAGAAATTCCCATTCCCACTTTCAACTTTTATCTACAGTGATGTTTAGATTAAAATTTATATTCGAACAAATTAAGAGGTTTTCCCAGCTATTTCGTTAACATTTATCCTTAAGCAGTAATGAAAGACTGTACTTTCTTCAGTGAGATCATTGAATAATTTATTATTATCCTCTTCAGATAGAATCCCTTTGTGTATTCCTGTAGAAAATTAGCAGGATAGTGTGAGTGCCTAATAAATGCTACATGATAGTAATCATGCTTTATTTTGCTAGAAATCATACTTTATTTGGCAGCAGAAATTCAGTTCAGTCAGGCTTTTATCAGCTTACTTTTAAATTTATCTTTCATCCTTTCAGTTACACTCCAAGATTTATCTGTGATTTTTCGAAAGCCCAAATAAAATGAAATTCTTTTCTTTATGTCTAAATTGCTATCTGAGAGAGAAACAAGCAACTTGCCATCACCCCACGCTATGTCCTTTAATTGCCATTAACCATTTAATCATTCCTTTTTTTTTCATAAAATGGTTGTGCAATTACTTAAATGTAATAGACATGTATTCACCTTATCTAGCAGACAGTAACCCATTTTATTTACTTTTATGCAGATGATATCTGCTTTCAAACTGATGTTAGATCATTTTTTTTAAGCAATTGGGGTTAAGTAACTTGCTCAAGGTTACATGGCCAGTTATTTCTGGGTGTGGTGCTGAGTATCTGAGCCCGGATTTGATCCAGGTCATCCCGACACTGGAGCCAGTGCTCTTACTCACTGACCCACCTGGTCGCCCCTAAGCAATCGGGGTTAAGTAACTTGCTCAAGGTTACACGCCCAGATGTTTCTGGGTGGGTGCTAAGTGTCTGAGCCCGGATTCGATCCCCAGGTCATCCCAACACTCTTACTCACTGTGCTACCTGACCACCGCTGTTAGATCACTTCTAATGGTTGTAATATGTCAGTCAAAAAAGCTAAAAATTAAATATGACCCAAGCTTGTTGGCCACTTTAGTTTCAACAATATTGGGGTTTGTTTTCCCCTCCTCATTGGGCACAAAATTTGGGCTTCACTAAAAGAAAAGGGGAAGAAATAATTGTCTTGAATTATTTGAAAGATTGTCACATGGAATAGAAATTATACTTCTGCTTGGCCCCAGAAAGCAAAACAATGGACAAACTACAGAAATTGCAAAGAGATAGATTTAGGCTTGATGTCAACAAAGACATACTAATGATTTAAACTATCTAAAATAGAATGGGTTGCTTTAATGTCTTTTGAGGAAAGCTGGGTGGCCTATTTCAGTGGGTTATTCTTGTCAAAGCTTTCTCATCCAGATATGGGTTGGGGACCCCGCCAATTCTGAGATCCTATGAGTCTACGATTATAAAACTGACTGGTTTTGACAAACATATATTACTAGGAAGACATAATATTTATATAATGTTTTATAGTTAACCAAGTAGTTCCATACTTATTACCTCTTATCCTCTCCTCACCACAATTTCTCAGCCCAACATACCTTGAAATGCTGTAAGGGTCTAAAATGGAATTAATTAATCAATAAGCAGTAATTAAACCTTTATTATATGTGCACTGTGCTAGACACTGGGGACACAAAGACAAAAGAGAAGCAATCCCTTCCATAAAATAGTTTACATTCTATTCTTTTCTATGAGCTTTTCAAACTTAGAAGTAAATGATAATTGACTTACTGATAAATGACATTATTATTGACTTAGTGAATGAAATTGGGGAGGAAGCATTGGATTTATAAATTAAATTAGGAACTTTTAAAAATAATGCTAATAAAGTAGAATTCATAAATAAGAGAAACCAATTATTAAAATCAGAAATAAAACATAATTCACAAAAGACAAAAAGATAATATAGCAAATTATTAGGACTTATTATATCAAACTAACAACAAAAATGATAAATGAAACAAAATTGTTTAAAAATATATGACTAACAATAAGATAGAGATTTTTAATAACCCAATCTTATAAAACAATGAATAAGCCAGCTATGAACTATAAAAATATAAAAAATCTAAGGTCAATACATTTGCAAATTAATTTGATTAAAATAATTTTTTTAAACTAAATTCAGTGTTACCATGTGTAAATTATATATAAAAGTAAGGAATGATGGTTTAATACCAAACTGCTGTGATACAAAAATGGTACTGATTCACAAATCATGGGAAGACAAATCAAAGACATAAAACTATAAGCCATGATTTCTAATAATATTAATATAAGATATTGAATGAAATATTAGCAAAGAGATGATAGCAAAATATTAGGAAGAATTAAACATTATTAACAGATTTCATTTATAACAGGCATGAAACAGTTTATTATTAGGAAGATTATCAATACAATTGATGATATTAATAACAAAATAAAAAATATGTGATAAAATTAATAAAGAAAAACTTTTGACATATACAGCACACAGTTACTTTAAACATCCCAGACATATACATATAAATGGACTATTCTTAATATAATGAAAAGTATCTACTTAAAATCAAGTGCTAGAGGGCGGCTAGGTGGCCCAGTGAATAGAGCACTGGCCCTGGAGTCAGGAGGACCTGAGTTCAAATCCGGCCTCAGACACTTAACACAAAAACTAGCCATGTGGCCTTGGGCAAGTCACTTAACCCCAGTTGCCCTCCCCACCCCCCCCCAAAAAAAGAAAATCAAATGCTAAAATGATCTGTAATTGAGAACCTACACACTTTCCCAATAAAAACAGGGGTAAAGCATGGGATAAAGTATTATCGCTTATTAATGTTGTATGGAAAAGCAAGCCATAAAGATAAGACAAGATAATGAAATTAAGGATAATGAATGATTCATAGGCAATGAAGAAAAAAAAATGATGGTTTGCCTTTCAATATGAAATTCTATAGATTACTAGAATAAATCATTTCCATATATTAGCAGGATATTTACTGTCCATATTCCGAAAATCTGGAAATTTTAATTGTATTATCTCCTGCATTATGGAGTTCAGGCTTTCTATATATATATACATATATATATATATATACATATATATATATATACATATATATATATATATATATCTGAATATATGAGGGGGCATCTTTTATCCTCATATTATCTCTCATCCTGAATCTCATTTTGGAGCTTTTATGTTGCCTTTTGTTTCTCCTTTAACAGATTTTTTTTTACTTCAATATTTCTGTGTCTCAAATCTGTTAATCATACATTCATTTTTCCCCAATGTACTTAATTGAGTTTTAAAATGTGGGCACGAGAGCTCTAAATTCTGGCCTTTCATTCAGTCCTAATTTCTAATTTTATGTGTTTCATTTCACTTTTGAAACCATAAGTTTCTTGTATATCCAGGGTCCTTTGGAGGTCTACAGTATTATGGATCTTAACAGCTTTCTCCTCTTCCTTCCAAGTCTTCATTCTGGGTTCTCATTTCTTCTCCCCCCATTTTGTTTGGTGACCTTATCAGTTCTCATAGATTTAAAAATTTATATGCTGAAAAATCTCAATTATATTCATTTAAGTTATATTTACTCCTCTTTTGACCACAAACCACCCATCCTCAGTTGTCTATTAGACATCTCACATAGACATCTTAAATTCAACAACTACAAAATCATACTTATTATTTTCCCTTAAAACCCTCCTCTCTTCCTAATGTCATGATTATTTTTGTGACCACCACCATATTTACAAGTTAATCAGGCTGCAAACTTGGATGTTATCCTTTAATCTTTGTCCTTTCTCAATACCAGCCTATATCCAATAAATTGCCAAGTTCTACTGATTACCCCCTTGTCTCTTCTGACATTGCTACAACTTTGCTGAAGCCCTTCTCTTCAAGGCTGGACTATTACAATAACCAGCTCATTGATTCCTCTGCCAAAAATCTCTCCATACTCCAGCCTATCCTTCTTTCAGCTACCAAAATGATCTTCCTAATGTCTGGGTCTGATCATGTCGTCCTTGCCCTGCATCCCATTCAATGAATCCCAATTCCTCCCTATTATCTCCAGGATAAAATAAAAAATGTCTTTCACTTTTAAAGGTCTTCATAATCTGGCTATTTCCTGCCTTTCCAGTCTTCTTACACCTGACCCTCCCCCATACACTCAGTAATCCAGTGACATTGGCCTCCTTGCTATTCCCAAAACAAGCCATTTCATCACACAACTCAGTGATTTTTTTTTTTTACTAATTGACCACCTCTTGACTTCCTTCAAATCCCAGCTAAAATTATGCCTTATGAGAAAAACTTTTATTCCACTGCCTTAATATTGATGAATTCCTTCTATGATTAGATCCAATTCATCTATCCCATTAAACTGATTTTTTTGTCCTTTATATCCTCAGCATTTGGCACAGTGCCTGTCACATAGTAGACCTTTAATAGATACTTGGTAACTTTGCTTGGTTCTAGCATCCTCTGTTGAATTATTTGCTTGTGTTCTAGGTTTTTATTAAGCAGTTTTCTCTTGAAACCATTTAGCCTCTTCTTTGTTTGTATATGGGGAGAACTCCCAACATACACCTGAGACAGTGTATAAAACTGACTCAGCCTTCTCCTACTGGTCTTGGTAGGGTTCATTCATCTGGGAATTTTCTTTGAGTTCTCTGTGGGGATTCCAGACTTCCTCTGGCTAAATTTTCAATCTGATTTCCTTAACACTCAAGCTGCTGTGTATGCTTCCCTCCTCCCTCCCCTACTCACAATTTCTCCCTTGTCTCCACTTTTCCCTGCTCTCAGCTGAGGTTAATTAGTCACTGACTTTGTGAGTTTGGGGGTGGAGGGGAGATGTTTCACCCAGGAAGAAATGAGATGGTGGGCAGAGGATTTTAGAAAGAGTATCTATCTGCAGCGTTGGGATGCCTTAACCTAAGGTTTAGTCTTCCTGCCACACCCTCCCTTATTTTCCTTAACTAGAAGGCCTTCTGGTAGTCAGTGGGAAAGGCCCTTCTAGTAGAACCAGAGCAATACCTGGAGGAAACAAGGTGAGTCCAGTCAAAAACTTGTGAGTTAAGTTGGGACTCTTCTGAAAAATCATAGGAGGGGTAATGAGAAAGTTGTTTTAGATATTAAAGTTTGACAGTATAAATTCATAAAGGATTTTACCTTGTAGGGATGGATGCTATTGCCTTTGCCTAATTTTTCTGGCATATAATTTATTGTAATGATTATTGTTATTGTTTCTGTTATAATAATAAGTATTATTATTTTGGGGTTTGGGGTCTAGAAAAAATGATGAATCCATGATTTTACTGATTACATGATCCTATCCTGAAATGTTTTTACACTTGCAATCAAATATGTGGGAAAATATATTCACTCATGAGAGTTATAGAAAATACCATCTTTTTAAGCTTACTTTGTTTTGGTAAAATTGTTTGGCTATTTGTGTTGATGCCATTAGACTTCAAAAGTATCTTTCATACATTCCTCCATATGTTCATTGTCTCTTTTCTTTTATGTCTTTTTGGAGGGGGGAAAGCAGGGCAAATGGGGTTAAGTGACTTGCCTGAGGTCATTCAGCTAGTGTTAAGTGTCTAAGGCTGAATTTGAACTCAGGTTCTCCTGACTCCAGGGTCGGTGCTCTATTCACTGTGCCACCTAGCTGCCCACATTGTGTCTTTAAAATCATTTGAGATATCTCTATTGCTTTTGTATTTTTAAAAATTCAGGTAGAATTTCTATAGTTTTCAGGAAGTGCCTATTATTAATTTCCTAAGTTTCTTCAACTTTTCCTCCTCCATTTTTAATAGCTGCACACTTCTCTACCTTATTTCATCAATATGGGTTTAGGGATGAAGTTATTTCTGATCATTGCTCCACCTTTTGCCCTATAAAATTTTGTTGTTTGACTTAGAACTGTGAGTGACATAGACAAAAAGCAGTATGAGAGAATGACTTTGATGTTGTAATCCACAAAGGAACTGCTAAGCTAAAGCTTACTTGGGAAACTGAGGCAATCAGAAGCTGTGACCTGCCCAGAATCACACAGCTAGGAAGTGTCTGATGTCAGATCTGAGTTTGGGGCATCCTGACTAGTAGTAAGATCTTTTTCTAATTGCCTTACAATATAATACTTGCATATAATGGAGAAATTCAAGTCTACATTCTATTTCAAATGCTTATGGTTTACCTATTTTAATGATCAACATCATTGACATTAAAATAATTTTAAAAGTTGGGGTGGGGTGTGTCTGCCATTTCTTATTTTTCTGTTTTATCTTCTCTTCTTATGGTGCCAAAACATGAAGGAATGCCACACATCTTTCTTTCTTCCATATCAAAGTGATCATCATAAAGCTTGTGGGCAGAGCCAACCTGCAACCCTATCCTGCCCTTCCAATTAGTTTGACTCATAACAGTCACATCACACTGACTGGTGTGCTTACTAATACAGTGAGATAATCAGAGGTTAGTTGATCGCTGTTTTAGTATTACAGTCATGTTTTCACAGATATCATAGAAATCTCAAAGCATCTGAAGTTTTCAATGTGTGTCACCCTCACTGGAATCCCTTGCTTTGCTCTTGCCTCTCCCTTTGACATGAATATAGTTTGGGCTTTGAAAGGATTAATATTTCATTATTCTTCTTATTATTATTAAGCGTTAATCTGAATGGGTTTTGTATAGGGACCCAATGTGATCCTTTTATTGTTAGTTAATATTCAATGCACAGGTATATTAAATAGCTGCTTTCTGTGGTTGAATAAAAGTATGAGGATTTAAGCTCATCCTCTGCAGAATCACTGAAAGTATTCCTAATAGAAATCCAGGAATAGTCAAGAAAACATGGATGATATTTACGTCATCCTGGTCCCACATGATCTTGATGTCTTTGCCCCCAGTTATTGCAATTAGAAAAAAATGTCCTTACATGCCTCTGAGAGATTATTAATATTTTGGATGCTAATATTTATTGAAAACATTCTTAAAGTTTTTTGTATGTTTATTTTGTGAATCAAAGTTAAATTGGAGTGACTGTGAGTGATATTTTTGTCTGGGATCATGAATGATCCAGCTCCAATGTGGCTTAATGATTGAGTTCTCCAGGATAACTTGATATCTCTCATTGTACTATCAGAGGTGGGGTGGGATCTGGTGGTGCAGTGAATAGAGTGCTAGTCCTAGAGTCTGGAATACCTGAATTCAAAACTGTCCCTGACTGTGTCACCCTAGGACACGCCACTTAATCTGTGTGATTCGATTTTCTCATCTGTAAAATGAGCAGAAGGAAATGGCAAACCACTCCAGTATTTATGCCAAGAAAGGTCCAAATCTGTTCATGAAGAGTAGGACACAACAGAAACAACTGAACAATAACAACAAAAATTCTGTAGTGTGGGAATTTGTGGTCTATGAAGAATGGTTGTTATGTGAGAGTTAAATTTAATCTTTGAAACATCTTGTGAATATTTGAATTCTTCAAGCATGGACTGATCAGTTAAACTCTCTGTTCATGGTTTTTTCTGTAACATGGCTCCTATCCTTCCCCTTCTTCCCATTTACACATTTGCACCCAGTTCCCCCTCACATGTGTCTCCTGCTGATTCCTCTGACTGGGTATCTAGTGTTCATTGCACTGCACCCCAACTCCTTTCAACTTCAACCTCTACTTCAAAGGTCTGGATCAAGACACTTTAAGATATCTCACCTTCCATCACTACTGAATAATTCACTCCTTCCTCTCCACTTTAGGCATTAGTGGAAAAGTCTGTTCCATCTGGTCATAACATTTCTATTCCTGATCCTTCTCTGCTTATTGATGATGCCACTTAACTAACACTTTCCCCACACTTATCTCTTCATTTTTATTTTTTTCCTTCAAACCGACTCTAAAATTCTGTCTTCTGAGAAGACCTATCTGAAGTTCTTCAAAGGATGTTTAAAGACTTGTCTTTTAAAGATATTTTGATAAGGTTTCAGTATAATTGGTTTCTTTTGTAATCCTATGTGTTTTGTTTTATGCATTTAAAAACTTCATTCTGAGAAGGGTTCCATTGGTTTCAACTGACTGCCAAAGGGGTCTATCACACATATGCATACACATAATTTAAGAAATTCTGTTCTAGACTGATGAAATGAAAACAAATAGCTTCTCTGGCAATAATCTTATTATAGTTAGAAATCAGTCTGTGTTTTTTTGTTTTTCCCTTAGTTATCACTAATCAATGCTAAGCATATTTTTGCTTTCTACTTTGGATTTTTCCCTTTTTTTGTATTTAATTGATATTGTTGTTCAGTCATTGCAGTCACGTCCAACTCTTCCTGAACCCATTTTTGGTGTTTTCTTGGCAAAGATACTGTAATGATTTACCATTTTTCTTCTACAGTTCATTATACAGATGAGGAAACTGAAGCAAACAGGATTAAATGTCTTGCTTGGGTCACATAATTACTAAGTATCTGAGGGCAGATTTGAACTCAGAAACTTGAGTCTTCCTGACTTCAGAACCAGTACTCTGTCTACTGCACCACCTACCTGCCCTAAATTTAATTTCTATATGTAAATGTAAAAATTGGTTTGTTGTTTTTAAAATGGCATATCATGTACTTATTTGCTTATATCTATATTGGGGATTTTTATTGTTAGGGTCTTTGAACATTTCTTTTTAATTTTGATATCTATATTTCAATATAATTTGTTTCTTTTTAATTGCATTTATTTAATTCATTTAAAGCCATTATTCTGAGAAAGGGTCTATGGGCTTCAGCATCCTGCAAAGGAGTTCATGATATAACGAAGTTTAAGAATCCTTGACCTTGATTGTTCATTTTATACTTTTAGCTTCCAGAAAATACAGATTATAGCTGTAGTCTTCTCCAGCTTACAATATAAAAGAGTTCTGCAAATGAATGTGAATTTAATGCATGCTTTTTAATGATCTTGTTAATCCATATAGTAATGATACTATTTTAATATAAAGAAAGTTTCCACAGTGGTATGTGTGTGTGTGTGTGTGTGTGTGTGTGTGTGGTCAATAAAGGGTGATTAATTTTATATACCTAAGCATGTCTCTCCTGAAATGTATTATTACTGAGGTTGGCATACACACAGAGACTAACCTATCCAACTGACATCCTGCATGAATATTGCCAATGAAAGATATTTTTCAAATATACTGGGACTTGAACCATATGGGTTGTGCTGTATCCATATTCCTGATTATCCTCATGTGTCATACCTCTGAATATGTATTGCCCCCAAACACTCTCTTTATAGTATTATCTGCATATTACCTCTTTCACAAATGTTCCTGTAGAATAATCCTTGGGGTCCTTTGGAAGAGACAAATTTTGGACAAGATTCAAGTGTCAGGGCATTTGTCCAGAAGTAGCTGAGAACATGAAAGGAAGAAGGCAAGGGAAAAAAATGTACTCGGGACTTATCCCACAGAGCCGTTTTTATAAAACCGTCAAGTCCAAAAGAAATCAGATTTGATTTATATCCTGCAAATGGAGCTGTTATTTGAATTTGAACTCCTGTCTTCTATTTTACATTCACTTAATGTTCCTTTTAATCATTCAAACTGAAGAGATTTTTCTTCCTTTTGGAGCCATAAACATTTTTTGTATTTAATGTGATTTTTTTTAAGTGAGAGTGAAGAAAAAAATTGCTGGAGCAGGGGAAAGAGATCCCCAGGGAGCGACTGGGCTGCACTTCGGCAGCCGCTTTATCAGCTTCAGTTCCCACAGAGACAAAAGCACAAGCAGGAAAAGGAGCATGTTTATTTTGTGAAGGTTTAAGGAGTTACAGAATAAGGGTCCCAAGGACACTGGGTAACGTCACTTCAGCAATAGCTTTCTCATGCTTCCATCAGAAAAACAGCAAGGAAACCAAAATAGAAAATGATAAGCAAACAAACTGGGACATCTGGACAGTCTTTATAAATCAGCATGGCAAAGATGCCAGGCCACCACTGAAGCTTCTCTAACAGAGGTATCTGGGCGTCAAATCTCACTATTGTTTAGAACAGTGAGTGGCCTTCAGAAGGGAGGTATGGGATGAGTTCAAGGGGCTGTGGATGTTCTCAAAGCATAGACAATAGAAGGGTGGGAAAATGAGCCACACCCTAAGCCCTGCTATAGTTAGCATAACATTATCACTCATTTCACCCACTATCATGTGACATTATCCTATCCTGCCTCCATGGGGGGTCGGTCACTTAGAGCAGATGGAGAAATGCAGCGATGAGAAAATGTGTGTGCCGTAACATACCAGCAGCTTCCCTCTCAGATCACCTCGTAGCTGGGGAAGTTGCTTTGCAAGGATAGGTTATAAACTGTGGAGCAGTGGATGATCAGTAAGAATCCCACCGCTCTCTTTTTTTGTTTTGGTGGGACAGAGTGAGCCAGCAACACTGATGTGGATGGAATATCATCTGTATTGAAGACCTCATGAATTATCTTTTCCCTGTTTTGAAGGCAAATAGTCCTATAGGGGTCTTCCAAGGAAATATGAACGCACAGCTGTCCTAGAAACTCCCAGGGACTCCAAAGACATGGTGACTCATTTTGGGGGTTTTGGGAAAATGCCAACTTTTCTTGCTGTTTTTTGATTGCCCATTACTGAAAGAACTTGGCGTTTTAGTGTAAGACAGTGGTACGAGGAGATAGACCTCACTACCATGGGTTTTGGTCACTTGCTAACCCTAAAAGGTACCAATTGCACACGGTGGCCTTTTTATGACTTTAGGAAACCAAGAATATTTGTCAAGGAAGGCGCAACCTAAGCCCCTGATCTGGTCATAGCTCAAGGAAAGAGAAAAACTTGCCTAATCTATGTTGGAGAGAGAGGAAACCTGGTGAAAAGTCATCTTATCACAAGTGGACACTGAGTTATTCCTTGGTATACCACTGCTCTATGAGAAGAGGCCAGGGACCTGGGTGCTACAGTCGTTAAAAGAAGACCGTGTGTAGCTTGTCCCTCTCTTGGTTGTGACTCTCTCTCATGTGGCACGCGGTATGCTTTCTGCTTTTATTTGCCTATGCAGGATATTAGGGGAATAGAGAGCACGCATCCGCCTATCACTATAACCAGGACTACCGCTACTATCCTGTGACAGGCCTCAGGGGGAACAGAGATTTAGCAAGGCAAACTTGTTCCTGGTGACAGAACATCAGCCTCCAGGTGGACATGTCCAATATCCTAAGTGACCTTGTGAGTCTAAAATGTCCTGGATCCTAGGTCCAGCCAGAAAAGCATTTGGCTGCAGTGAATGGAAGAGTAATTGGTTGCAGCAGACATAGAAGTAGTTGACTATAGCAGTTTTAAGGGCAGCTGACTTGGAAAATGGCTGATTATTCATGAGTTCAGAGGAGGTTCTAATTTGGAGTGGTGTGATAATGCAGAACTGAAGTAAAATGTAAAATGAATAACCAGCAATCTCACAAATTGCTTTATGTTCTGATGAAGCTTGAATGTCATCCTCCCTTGCAGATCACATCAGTAGTTCTAAATTAAGTCACTGAATCTTGTTCTGTTCATAGGTACTTACAAAATGTTTCTTTGTTTTTTGATTGGGTTCTTTTTTATGTTCAGCCTTTCTTATGTGTAGAAATAAATTTGTTAGGGGAATTTATTTATCAATTCATCTATTAAAGTTTCTCTCTCTCTTTCTCACACACACACACACACACACAGAATCAGAGTAGCTAATAATTTCTGACTTACATAGCTTCACTGACAAGCTTCCAGGGAATTCAACAGCTGCCTTGATAGCATATTCCATGGTAGCCACATCAAGTTTGTGGTACCAGAAGAACAGAAGTAGGGCAGAAGAGTGGCTGCATTACTGGTCTCCCCAAGTCAGAAATTACTGAATGAAGTAGAAAGCAGACTGGATCCCTCTGGAATGTCCAGCATCATGTTGAGCTCATTCCCATTGGCTCAGGGGGACTGGTTCTTTTCCTCTCTTCTCCTTATATTAAGGAGGAAGGAGTTGAGAAGAAAGAGCAAATAAAGAACAAAAACAAACATAAAAAAACCACCACCAGCAAAGACAAAACTATGTCCTGTTTTGGTATCTGCCACTGCTAATGGAATTTTGTAAGCCTGATTCTCATTTTATGTATCAGTCTGTTCCCTTTGTCATTGGGATCAGAATGTCTATGGAGGGTTGTCCCTGAGGGGTTTAATATTTTTTAAAACTCTCTACCTTAAGCTCCTAAAATTCTAGATCAGAGATTAAGACTTCCCTGGGACTAAATGAGTCACCTTTTATTTTTATGAATGATAACATGGTTCTCTACAACATAACTTTAAAATTTCAACAGCAGCATGTTAGATTCCTCTTAGAGAAATGAGCTTTCTGAGCATGGTTCAACAGAAGGTGGGACCAGGCTAAGAGGATTAAATTTTGCCACAAGGAAAGTGAAGGGTGAGTGAAGAGAGCATAGACCTTCATATTTCACCTCAACACTTAGTGTTATGCTTTTATGATAATTTTACCCATCAAAAGGTGTAATAAACAACAAGGGGAAATTATATTTTGCATCTGATTTATGCTAATAGAAAGGAATTTACTGTAGCGGTGAGAACAATAGAAAACTTGGGAGAAATTTGCTATTTGATCCTAGAGTTTGAAATAAAAGAAATCTGAGTATAATCTACCATGTACCCTAGATCTGGGGATGGGGGAAAGACTTCAAAGAGGTCAGAGAAAATGTAGATTAGGATCTCACAAGTAAAACACTCTTAGGAAGTCAGTATAGGCAGGTATTAGAAATGCTTAAGAATAAAATTCTAAAGACAACAAAAGAAATGATTCAAATGAGGACAAAAAATAGGATTTATTTAAACAGACACAGGGAATTTACTAACCAATATAGACTTTAGAAAGAAAAGTACAAAAAGGGGTGGCTAGGTGGCCCAGTGAATAGAGCACCTGCCCTGGAGTCAGGAGAATCTGAGTTCAAGATTCAGACACTTAACACAAAAAAACTAGCCGTGTGACCTTGGGTAAGTCACTTAGCCCCAATTGCCCTTCAAAAAAAAAGAAAAAGCAAAAGTACAAAAACATGCAGAATTGAGTCCAGGGCACAGAGAATTAGTGTGATAGCATAACAGGGCCCTGTACAAAAGAATGTCAGGAATACGTGTGCTCAGAATGAACTTAGGCTGGCCGGGAACGCTAAGAGAGAAAAAGGGCTCCATTTTAGTTTGTTTTAAAGCTATACTGGGAGGGGTAAAGGGAGGTCAGATGGAAAGAATGACAGGACCTTTCTTTAATGTGACTGGAAAGATAACAGAAAGAAGGTAGAACTACAAAATGCTTATTTTCTTTCTATTTTTCTTTTCAACTAAAAGCAATCTTTGCCCTCAAAATAACACAATTAAGAGAGTTGATATCCAGTACAAATTGGTGTATAGTAAGACAACACTTAAATACCCTTGATGAATTGAAAGTGCTTGGCCCCAGTGACTGACTTATTAAAAACCGAAGGAACTAGCCAGTGTTACTGCTTAGACAGGATCACTCAATTCCATAAACACTTAATGAGCACCTACTGTGTACCAGGTGTTGTGCTAAGCACTGGGGATACAAATAAGAAAAAAGACTTGCCCTCCCCTGAAGGAGCTTAAACTCTGATGGAGGCAGCTAATACACCAAAGAAACCTGAAAGGGGGAAGGGGCGAGAGGACCAGGCATGATGCTCCCTGGAACTGAAACTTAAGTGCTGGTGGAAAACAGAAAGTTGCCTGTAAAGTTCTGAGGCTTCTGTAAAGGGGAGGGGGGGAGTTTATTGTTTCACCCTCCAATCCTCCAATCAGAGAAAAGGAGCAAGAAAAATGAGAGAGAACTTCGCGTTGCCCAGGTTTGGGGGGTGGGGGCCGGAAGAGGGATAAAAGGAGAGTCTGCAAATTATAGAAGAGTGAACTTATGTTAGATGCATGCAAACGCTCTAGGAGAGATCACTGCACATCCAGAGAGAGAAGCAGTGAATGCAAAGTGAATGCATTGCTTTTTCAAGTGCAGATCATGTCAGACTAACCCAATTTCCTTTATTGACAGGATTACTAATCTAGTAGATTAGTGAATGTGCTTATAGTTACCTCCATTTTAGCAAAAACAAAAACAAGCAAACAACAAACAGTTACCACTATCTCACAGTGGGATGGCACACGCCAGGGGTGCTGAGCCCTCCTTCCTTGTGCATTGCCAGGCAGAGGCTTAGACCATCAGTTCTGGGGCGTGCTCTAGTGCGGAGTGTCTTTAAACATGGGTTAGAATAGATGGCAGCCGAAGTTCCTTCCACTTCTCAGATACTTTGATACTATGATATTACCTGTCCCATACTTGGTTTATATTGTCCAATGAACACTCTCTAACTTCTCCCTTCTTTTAGGAAACCACTATGTATAAATCAAAATATAACTCTACCACAAAGGTTGCTAGCTCCCTCTGAACAGGACCTGGGCTCCCCAGATCTGAGCCTGTTTCAGTCCACATGTGTAGGTCCACAACAAGGTATGGATCCTCATCCTTGTGAGTCCAGCAGTGGTTCATTACCCTCAGTTCCCCTTTTCATAAAACAAAATGAAAGAAAAACAAAAGAAAAAGAAAACAAACCAAAGCACCAAGACCGCCCCCCCCTTTGGAATGCCCCTATTTCTATTGACATCATTACTTGTCTTCTGGACTCCCATCCTCCCAGTTATCCATGACTTACCAGTCAGTTGAAGCTACCCTCTTGCAGCAGTACCAGGGATGTCTTAATTGCCAACAGTCTTTCCCAATTCTCTTTTTTCTTGTCCTTTCAACAGCACTTGCCGTTGATAACTCTCTCTTCCTGGCTACTTATGTTCTTCTCTTTGCCTTGACTTAGTAAAAGGACTGTCAAGTATGCCACTTATAAAAATGCTCATATCTGTACTTGGAAAAAATAGAATTCTCGAACTCGTTCAAAATTTTGTGAATTAAAATCTTCAGTGTATCTTGAACCCATTAAAATAAATAAAAACATAACACCTTATGATTAATTTGCAAAAATAATTAATTGATGTCAGGGAAGATAAATATGTACTAGTTCAATTTTAAGAGAACCTCTAATGATGATGATTATAAGTGATGTATGTAGCACTTTTAAGGGGGAAGGCCTTAGAAATCATCCCTGCCTCCTCTTCCTCCTTTTTACATATACAGAAATTGAAATCTGGAGAGGGATGGTGATCTGCCCACAGTCAAACATATAATAAATCAGCAGAGGCTGAATTAAAACTCATTTTATCTAACATCAAGTCCAGGGTTTTTATTGTTGAGCTGTCTCAGTCATGTCCAGTTCTCTTGACCCTATTTTAGACTTTTCTTGGCAAAGATACTGGAATGGTTTGCCATTTCCTTCTGCAGCTCATTTTACACATGGGGAATGGATCCAACAGGGTTAAGTAACCTGCCTGGGGTCCCACAGCTAGTAAGTGTCTGAGGCCACATTTGAACTCAGGTCCTCCTGAAGCTAGGACCAGTGCTCTATCCACTGTGCCATGGACTGCCCGCATATCAAGTGTTATTTCCACTATATAATGTGATTTCCAAAATCAAGCTTGCTATTATGCATTATGACACTGGGCAATGTCAAGTGGTCAGAACACTCTTTGTCAAAACTGTGAATTAGAGAAAGCATATGTCCACATCTCTTGTCCCTATCACTTTTGGTGCCTATTTCATTTGCCATATCCTCTATTACCTCTGGGTACCCATGACTGATATGATGCATCTTACAGAACAAAATCCTCTCTAGTCAGGAACATGTGTTCCCCCAAGGATTTGTCATCACCCTTTCCTCTCTCTTTCCCAGCAATTAAAATTTACTTCTAAAATTTCTCAGAGAACTAAAACTCAAGCTTTTCACATCACACCCTATTCATCTAATTACAAAACATCTCTCTGATGATGCTTGGCTGATGGCTCTCTTAATGTGACCTCAATGACTGTTGTAGTTGAATAGCCTTCTCTTGGGATGACTAAGTAAATCTTTTTGTTTACTTTTGTTTGAAAGCTATCGAATCACCTACAGCTATCTCATTTTGTTCCAATATTGATCCTAACCTCCCAGGGGAATGGTCAGTGGCAGGCCCAGTTCAGAACAGCAAGTGAAGAAACTGAAGCTTGAAGAGGCTGTAAAAGTTGCCCAAAGCCTAATAATTGGTCATGAACCCTAGGACCAGGATTCAAAGGAGGTCCTTTCACTCAAGATCCACTACATGATTTAAAAATGTCTTCATGTCATACCATGCTAATAATTAATCAAAAAGGATTGATTAAGCACCTAGTAGTTCTAGGCACTCTTCTGAGCTTTGGTGAAAAAAAGTTAAAAAAAAAAGTTTAAAAAAACCTGCATAATTCCTGCTCCCAATGGGAGTTCATTTTATTGGGGGCATCTCTAAATCTGAATCATTTTTGTCTACTCAACATTGTCTTGAGATTAATCAATAGCAAAAAAATAAAAATTAAAAAATCAAGTTTTTATTGATATTGTTTGTGTTACATCAAAGTCATTTCTGGATAACAGCACCATACTTCTGCCCAGTTCTGACATCAGTCCTTCCTTGTAAGAAATTTAACACCTGGTGGCATTTCCACTGTGTGTATGCTGGTTCCTCCAGACAAGACTATTCCATGTTCAAAATACTTGGTAGGTCCATACTAGTGCTGAATCCCCAACTAATTCTTTTTTTTTTTTTTACTTTTTTAAAAATTTAATTAGAGGACGCAATTAAGTTAAAGAGGCATTTAATGAAACAGGATGAAATGCTAGCAACAATAAAATGTTTTCCACATAAACCTTGGACATAATATTCCATGAATTCCACAATATTGTTGGATAAGGTGGACATGGTTGTGACTAGAGCACATGTGTTTACACCATGCACTTAGGGAGCAAGGGACAGACTTGAAGGAACAGCTCACACCTCTGATATTGAAAAATGGCAGGTATGTCCTGTTGATGTCATCTTCATAGACAGACCCTTGTTTACTAATTGTTTATCTCATAATTTCTTGTTGCATATATAATCTTTACCAGCTATTTCTTTCTATAGGTCTTGTGTGGTTTCCTGCTTGCAATGGCTCTGTTGGTTCCAGGATCACTATAATTTGCTGCCAGACACAACCCCACTGATTATTAAATTTTAAAATTACTTACTGCTTCTTTGTGGTTTCCCATGAATTATTTAGTTGGAATATTGTCTTTTCCTTTAAAAAAAAGTGGGCACTGCCATTTTCCCTGTCTCTTTCCCTGTCTGTGTCTCTCTGTGTTTCTCTGTCTCTATCTCTCTTTGTCTCTCTGTCTCTCTCTGACTGTCTCTTTCTCTCTGTCTCTCTGTCTCTGTCTCTCTCTTTCTCTGTCTCTCTGTCTCTGTCTCTGTTTCTCTCTGTATCTGTCTCTCTTTCTCTTTCTTTCATGGTTCTTTTAGAACTATACCTGAATATAGCCAGTTACCTGACAAGGGAGAGAAAAAAAAATATTCCTAAGAGAAGAAAACTCCTCCTACACGGAAGTGTGTGTTTCAGAACATTGATTAGAAAGGGCTTTTATTTTTAGAAAAAAATTCTTTACCTGAGGTACCAAGATCTTTTAACATAGAACAGAACCACTTCTTACTAGCCAATGCTCTAGAGATTAATTTTATTTTTTTCCAAACTATATTTCTTGATTAATGGATCCTATATTTCCATTGGAGAATGCTGTCTATCTTAGACCTAACAATGTCGTGTGTCTTCCTGTTTAACTTGTAGTTGCTAAAATATACCTAGTCATCATCCTTAGAAAGATTGATCATTCCAAAGAAATCTGAGGCCTTTGAGGTAAGATTCTGCAGTTTTATAATTACAAAATTATTTTTCTCTCCTATCCAAGTAAATGGGACAAGGAATGTCACAGAAGCAAAACTGAGCATGTGTATATTAGGAGAAAGCCTTTTTTTAAAAAAAAAAATTGAGTCTATTTTTGGAGAGAAGGGGGTCAGATCCCTGATTTCATTAGTTAAAGGAAATTCCCAATGAGGAGACTCCTTCTATGAATAAAGATTGCCAACATCTTTTTTGGTTTAGTTTTTTTTCATCTTCTAAGTTGAAAAGTTGTGAAGTTAAATTGAAAAACTCCTAAGTCTTAAAGTGTTTCCCAAGAAATTGAGAGGTTATTTGTCTTGATAAAGAACACAGACAGTATATGACAAAGGTCAGATATGAACCTGGGACCTCTATGCAGAAATGCATGCCAACTCTTTTCAAACAACATTGTTGTAAAAAGAAAAAGAGTTAAGCAAAAATAGACACGAGTATCTGACAGCATTTGTGATAATCTTCCCTTACTGCCTTCTGTACAAGAAGAAATGTATGATTATCTATTTTTTGGAAACATCACTTGTGATTTAGTTTTTTGGAGTAGGACTTCTTTTTATTGGTATTAAGTCTAAATAATGCCAGTGGCAGATCAATGAATTGTGCTCGGTCTGGAGCGATAGGGGAAGAGGTTAACCTTTGGGGATTTCCAGTGAATCCAGGCTTAACTCCCAGGTTGGCATAAGATTCCTCAGAAGTGTGGGGATTTTGACACAGCAGGAACTTTATGTCCTTGTGGGAACATTCTGGTGTTGTATTATGGTTATAACTTGCTTTTAAAGCCTTCTGCTGATGAGCAATAGCGATTGAAGGCTTTGAACAGAAATTGTTTTCTGCTTCTTTTCAGAAAATGGCAGCAGGAGAACAGTCTTTAAGCAAAAAAAAAAGCAACTCAATCTGAGTAGGAAATTTGGTAGCTTTGTAATTTCAGTGATAACCTTCAGGTTTGTAAATGGGCCCTAGTCACCAAGGTGCCAGAGTTCCTTTTGAAAGGATAAAATGGAACTGGAGGCAGAAAGTTGATTTAAAATCAATTTTGAGATGTTAGAGATCTTGGGGAAATTTCACCTTTCTGTACATTAAGAATTTTCCCCTTCTTTTGTAATGATCAAAAGTTTTTGAATAGACTATAGTCACAGCATACTCAGGTTTGCTTTAGTGTGGGAGGAAAAGCCATTGAAGACAAATTGTTAACATTAAGGTGACTAAGAGATGACTTTGAAACTGTGTAATTAGGAATATCACTTTTGTAAAAAGAATCCATCAATAGGTTATTTGGGAAGAGAGACACTTCTTCCCTGAAGCTTACTTCTGCTTCCACTTAATTTGTTGTCTGAGTCACTCTGGATGTTGCTTAGAGCAGTACAATGTGTACTCAGACAGGGCCATAAATATTTGAGAGTACAGGTGATGCTCGAAATTATCAATGTTGCAGCCAATATGTGCTTAGGAAATAAGTAGAATGGTGTGTTTCTACTGCTTCTCCTGTTTTGCAAGGAGAAAATGGCAGTGTTACCAAAGCATCCCTCCATCTGAGTGAGAGAAATGATGCATGTCACCGACCTGTGCTACAGCAACGGTATGAAAGCTACCTCCGACTTTCTTTAATTTTCGCTTCTCGGTCTTCTCAATGCACCTTACTCATCTGGTACCCACTGGGTAATTTTTGTGTCCCTGTGTTTTGACTTCATGAATTTCCCCAACCTTAAACATTACCTTCACTTTGTCAGCATAGGAATCATTCTTTCTCTCTATTGTCCATTGTCATTTCCCCGCAATCCCTTTCACATTATAACTATCTCACTATCCAACATCAAAATAATTCTTCACGCTTAAAGAGTCTTCATCTTCTGAAAGGATATTTTTTAATGAATGTCATCAACTTTTGATAGACGACAATGACCAGGATGGGTTCCTTCAAAGGAGCGGTGCCTCTTTAAGTGATTTTCCTGGAACTTATACCCAATAGTACCGTAGCAGCACCACAGAGAGTGTTAAATAAATAAAATGGAAACTGAACAATTATTAAGCATTTATAACGTGTAGGTGTTATTAAGATACAAAGGCACATTCTCTGCCTTTATGGAGCTTGCAATCTAAAGGAATGAGACATACATAAATAATTAGAATACACTGTATTACATTATAAATGAATTAAAGGGTGGCAGAGAAAGCACTATTTAAAGTTTGATTGAGCAGATTGCTATAAACAGGAGGTGTTAGATAAGTTTCATGGAGGAAATGGCATTTCAATTGGGTTTTAAAGTATAAATAAGGATCTGATGAGTCAGGAAAGGGAAAGATATTTTTTAGACATATAAATGAGCATAAAGGTGGGAAAATAGTGTATGTTTAAATAACAGAGATTAGTCCAATTAGGATAGCAAATTGAGTAGATTGACATGGTAACATGCTGCAAAACTGCCTTGAATGACAGAAAAAATGAGTTTGAAATTATCTTGGTAGGCAGTAAGGAGCCACTGGAGATTTTGAGCAGAGTTCTAAAGTATAAAAGGAAGTAACTTTGTAGTACAAACAATTGGATGGGTGACAAGCTATTAGGAGGCTATCAAAATATTCCTAAAAGGTTGCTAGGAGAGCCTCTAATAGTGCAAATAGGAGGACAGATACTAGACATTTTGGAAAGAGATTTTGCCTTGGACTTGGCTATTACTTGGACACAAGAGATGAGAAATTAGGGGGAGATTGTCAAAGATAACACCAAAGTTTTTGTCATGGGAAACTGGATAAATGGTAATATCCCTGACAGAAATAATGAACTAAGATAAAGGTCAAGAAAAAAAGATTAATAATATCAGTTTTGAACTTACTGAATTTAAGGTTCTCTGTGGTAGGTAAGTAGTTGTATATGGTAAACTCTCAGGTAAACCGAGTGATTGAGGCTAAAAAAATGAAATTGGAAACCATTTGCATGGAAGTGGGAGTGATTATGTTTGCCAATAGAAAAGGTGAATGTACTTGGCACAGAATTATATTTTAGGGCCACATTTCCCAGGTCTGCTCCTGATTTGGGGATTTTTATTTTCTGTATCATTAAAGAAAGGCAAAGACTCTCCAGAATTTTAGAGATAATTGAGAGCTATTCGCCCAAGAGAGTTTAAAAAAAAAAGCTTCCTCTCTACATTCCCCCTAGGCAGTGGTGATACCTTGGAATGAGCTTTTCATAGGTGGGAAAGCATAAGATATATGCTTAATTTCTCATAACACATCTCTAAAGATATTCATAAATTCTCTGCATTGGTAGCTCCTAGTGGGTGCAAGGTGCTTTTATTATGCTGCCCAAGGGAATCCTTCAAAATGTAGCCATCATTTGATATGACCCTTTTTCTAACCTATGCTTTACAGCTGTGTGCATATTACATTTTGTTGAAGAAACCAGCCAGATTTGCAAGACAGAATGAATTATAACTCTTTATCTTACCACTTTTTAATATTCATTGAGTTTATAGGAGGTACAAAGAGCTACAATTACATTACTTGTTTAGAACTATTCTATGAAATAATGTGTTCTCTATTTTATTAATTAATTTTAATGCTAGCTATTGTCTTGGCCTAATAGGTAGGATTTGATCTGGAGAACAAAATGTTACAATAATTATACCTCTCATTTATGTAGCAATTTCCATTTTGCAAATTGCTTTCTTCATAACAATCCTGTGAGATAGGTAATAATAACTGACATTTGTATAGCACTTGACAATTTACTTCTTCTCATTTGATCACTGTAGCAACCCTGAGAGGTAAGTGGCACAAATGTTATTGTAGTCCCCATTTTGTAGGTGAGAAGAGTGAAGCTCCAAGAGCCTAAATAGTTAGTCTAAGCTCATGCAACAAGTGAACAGCAGAGCGGGTAGACTAAGCCTGCCCTTCGAACTCTGTGTGGTTTTCTTCTCACTGTGCCATGAGAGATTTCCCACTTTTTTTTCAAAAGAACCCTGTATTTCTAACAGAAATAAAACATTCATAGCTGAAATGCTAGGAAGTAGGTTGCAAACAAGTATTGTTCAGAAAACAATTCATGCATAAAAAATTAACTATTTGGGCTATAATTAGGAAATTTTATTGAATTATTAAGTTGTGAAGTTAAAGTTGAAAATATCAATAAAGTATTATGGCTAGAGATATTCATCAATCCACAAGTATTTCTTAAGCACTCAATATGCGCCTGGCACTGTGCCAAGCTCCAAGAAAATAAAAAGTGGGGGCCCTGTCATCAAGGAGAACAATAACAAAAACAACACAACTAACATTTGTATGGTACTTTAAAATTTCAAAGTGCCTTCCAAATATTATCTCATTTGATCCTCACTACAACCCTGCTAGGGAGGTACTATTATTAATCACATTTTTATAGATGAGAAAATTGAGACAAAAGGAGGTAAAGTGACCCGGCCAGGGTCTCACAGGCAGTGAATATTTGAGAACAGGTTTGAACTCATGTATTTCTGACTTCAGATCCAGTGATCTATTCACTTGCCACCTACCTTGCTTTCTAATGGGAATATATACATATATAAGTATATCCAATATACATGTAAAATGAATACAAAATAACTTTAGAGGGGAAGACACTAGTATTTAGAAGGGTTGGGCAAAGCTTCTTAGAGAAAGGGACGACCCAAGTCTTGAAGGGAACCAGAGATTATAAGAGTCAAAAGCAAAAAGAGAAAGCATTGTAGACACGAGGGACAGATAGCCAGTGCAAAAGCAGTGAGACAGGAGGCAGAACTTTCTGCATGGAGAACAGCAAGTAGGGTTATATGTTTGGCTCCTAGTGTGTAAGGAAGTAATATGTAAGAAAACCAGAAACATGGCAGTCTCCGGTTACAGAGGGCTTTAAATGCCAAACAAAGGAGAGTACGTCTGATCATGGAGATAATAGTTGGCCATTGGAGTTGATTGAATAGGGAAGGGGGTGACAGTGGCTGACCTACTCTTTAGGAAAACTCCTTCGGCAGCTTTGCAGCTAATAGATTGGAACAAGCACAAACTTAAGTCAGGGAAGCTAAGCGGATGAGGGCTTGACTTAGATTTGGTGGCTGGGTGAATGGAAAAGACAGGAAATACAGAAGAGGAAGACCCTGAAATGACAAGATTTGACAACTGCCTGGACATATGGTTGAGTGAAAGTAAGGAATGACACTGAAGTTGGGAACCTGGTTAACTAGAAGGATGATTATCCAGTAATAGGCATGCCTCAGGGTAACCTGAGTTACATAAATGGTTAATTCAACATTAACAGGGAAATTCAGAAAAGGGGAAGTTTAAGCAAGGGAGAAAGAATCAGTTCTGTTTTATTCATGTGGAATTTGAAATACCTATGGGACACAGAGTTCAAAATGGTGGATGAAGTAGAATTAAAACTCAGGAAAGAGACTAGGGTTAGATACATAAAATAATAGGGGTTTTCTACATAGAGATGATTATCACACAAGGGAAGCAAAATGAGATCACCAAGTTAGATAGGGCAAAATAATAATTATAGGAAGGAGGAGGAGGAGGAAGAGAAGAGGAAGATGATGTTGATGAAGAAGATGAAGATAATGACATTGATGATTATGATGACAGTGATGACTACCATGTTGACCAGGACAATGACAATGATAACCTACATCAGTTCCTTGGGGCAGCTAATTAGCCTGAGCCTGAATTCAGATCTAGCCCATGATACTTCCTAGTTGTGTGATCCTGTGCAAATCACTTAACCTTTGTTTGCCTCAGGTTCCTCAAATGTAAAATGGAGATAATAATAACTCCTCCCTCCCAGGGTTATTGAGAAAGAATCAGATTAGATCATTGTAAAGTGCTTAGCAACGTTGTGGTTTTCATGACAGTGATCACAGTAATGATGAAGATCTAGTAAAAGGAGTTTCGAAGGAATAGTCGGCTGGGTCAGAAACACAAGAAAGCAATGTCAAAAAGAAGAGAACATACACAAACGTAAAGCGGTAAAAAGAGTCAAAAGCTACACAAAGCTAAAGAAGGGTGAGGACTGAGCAAAGGTCATTATCTCTGGCTACTCGGACGTCATTGGTAAATTTGGAAAGAACAGATTCAGAATAATGAGGTTTGTCTGCATGGGGTTTGGGAGACAACAAGAGGTGAGAAAATGGAAGCAGTGGGATTAGACAACTTTATCAAGAGGTTTAGTTGAGGAGAGGAAAGACAAAGGACAATGCATTTTAACTATATCTTTCTCCTACATCCTCCCAGAGAGAAGTTGCTTATATTAAAGGGTGTTTTTTTTTTTTCCATTTGATTTTAAAGAAGGGAAGAATGGAGGAAAAATAGTCCTATGCCTACCTAAAAGAGCAAGAGCAGGCATTTTTCCATTTCCCTTCTTTGGTCTATAACTTCAGAATTAAAAGTTTACAACATTCAATTTAAGTTATTGTAGTGTCGGTGCCATATTTACAGTGCCCGTGATCATGATAAAGATCTAAATATTGCATGATTTTCCATAGCAAAATATACCAAACTCTCCAGGTAGAGGACAGAACTGAAGCATTTATTTAAATACCAGAAAACTGAATCCAAAAACCAGTAATCCGGTTCCATCATAGTACCAAAGATATTCAGAAGCCATAATAGCACTGAGAGCCACAGCATCCTTCAGCCTTCCCACAAAACAATAAAAGATCAATATTTACTCACAAACCTCTCTCCTTGCCTGAATGCCTCTCTCTCCCACTGGCTGGGCTCTGACTCCCAGCTTCCTGCGGGATCTGCTTCCCTTCAGCAAACTCCTTCCATCGCAGGTTCCAAATGATTACATTCAGCCTGTTAGGGGGCAGAGTTTCTTTTCAAAGCAGGGGAGGTCTTCACATTGCCCGGTAAGTCTATGAAGGGGCCGGGAAGATCTCCAAATTCCCATTCCCACTGCAGTTATTTTGGTCTTATTGTTGTTCTTTCAATTGAACTTGTTACAATCATTGAGAATATTATGTTTTCAGGTTCTACTCATTCCACTTTCAGTTCATATAAGTCATCCCATGATGCTCTCTGTAGTCATCCCATTATTGGTCATATACAGGGATATTATGTTATATAGATTTGCATATTTATATCTCATAACATATTTACATGTTGTGTCATAAAATTATGTAATAACATACCCTAATCAATAGCCGGTTACTTTGTTTTTAATTCTTTGCTTTCAAAAAAGTGTTGTTATAAATATTTTGTAATATATGGGGTCTTTTTTTATCAGTTATCTCCTTGCCTAGCAAGGAAATCTCTGAAGCAAAGGATACAGATAGTTTAGTTCTTTATTTGCATATTTTCAAATTGCTTTCCAGAATGAGTGGCTTAATTCACATTTCTAGAAATAACCCATTAATGTGCTCATCACAGTCTCTTCAAATTGACTATTCAGTGTGAGGTGAATTTCAAGATGGCTTTGATTTGCATTTTTCTCTATTAATGATTAGAAGCATTCATACAATTGTTAGCTGTTTATAATGCATCTTTTGAGTATGTGCATAAGAGTTGACTAATAAAGCAATAATTCTGTGGTCATCAATTCATGTTTGATATCAGATCCTTAAGAGATATTTATTATATATATTTTCCCCAGTTGGTCACATTGTTTTTTATCATAGATGAGGGTTTTTTTTTTTGTTCAAGTAAAACCTTTTCAATTTCATAGAATCAAAATTATCTATTTTATTTTTTATAATTGATTTTATTTATTGTTTCATTAAAATTTCATTCCATATACTTACAACTATGAAAGATGCTCAGTCTGATTCCTCTCTAAAATTGTTTATGGCATGATCTTTAATATCCATATTAAATTTTTATTTTGAATGTATTCTGTTATATTGGGCAAAAAGTTTGTCTAAACTTAATTTTTGACAGATTTTTTTCCAATTTTCTCAGAAAACTCATTAAGTTTAAATTTCATTGAATACTTTGTTGAATTATTTGTAACTCTTCCTTATCTACTCCATCCCATTTATCTACTCTTCTCTCATTTTAACCAATCCCAAAAGGTTGTAATTATTACAACTTTATACCATAGCTTTATATTTGAAAGTGTTTCCTTCCCCCATTGCTACATTTTAAAAAATTCTTTACCTTAACATCATAGATCTTTTATTCCCCTCAGGTTTCTAAGCAAATTTTGATTTTCTAGAATATCTAAAATTATATTGGCATGATTCAACCAAAAGTATTGAATATTACTCTAGTTATTTAGGACAGCTAGGTGGCACAATGGAGTCAGGCCCTGGAGTCAGAAGGACCTGAATTGAAATGTGGTCTCAGACACTGTGTGACCCTGGGCAAGTGATTTAACCTGATTTGCCTCAGTTTCTTCATTTACAAAATGAACTAGAGAAGAAAATGGCAAACTACTCCATTATCTTTGCCAAGAAAACCCCAAATGAGGTCATGTAGAGCCAGATTTGACTGAACAACAATCCAGTTATGTAATAATGAGAGTGGGTGTTTTGTTTTGTTTTCATATGAGAGAAATGTCTATATATTTACAGGGAGCAGGGAAGAGATCAGTGAATAGGAAATAATTGAAAATTTGAGGGAAAAGAGGGAATGACAGTAGAAACAGTTTGCTGCAGACAATAGTAAAGAAAATTTCAAAGGTATATGTGTAGTGTTTGGCTTTGGAAAGAAACAATGGCTACTCTTTTTCCTACGAGACTAGAATATAGGAGGAGATGGGAATGGATAATGTAAGATAAGGAAACGGGGATAAAGGGTCTAATGGTCTTGATTTTTTTAGTGAATTTTGTTTCACCAAGCACTTAAATTTTGCAAAGGAAGAAAGTATAGTCATGGCTGTGGGAATGTCCTGGGAAAAGTATTGAGTGGTGGAATTGGAGTAACAGTGAGTACTAAGAATAGATTTAGAAGAAGACATTGAGAGTGATGAAATTAATTTTTTTAAGTGTGATGAGATACAATAAATTTGGAAGTCTTGAACAACAAAGTGAAACCCTTGTGGTTGATAGTAAAATCAAGGGTATGAATATTCTTTTGCCTAACTGAAGTGAAGTGGAGGGGTAGGTTATGGGAACTGATTTGCTTGAGGAACTAGGAAATCAAAATATTTATGAAAACATCAACATGTATGTTTAAGTCCTTTACTCTGAATGAGATTAGTTATAAGAGTGCAAAAGGCTATTATGAACCAGGCACTGAACTGATTGAGAGAGTGGGCAGAATGTTTAGCTATCCACAGAATGGTCACCCCTATCTGGATTGAGTGTAAATTGATAATAGAGAACCTCAAATGCAGATAGGTTGTCAAGTGATGGTGGTAGAAGGAGAATCTGGAAATTTTCACTGGGAAGTGAGAATTTTGACTCCTGCACTTGAACAGAGTCCAGGCATTTAAGAAGAGATATCAGTACTGGAAAGGATGGCCAAGTATTGTGTCATGCATGGTAAGGAGTGAGAGAAGTGAAATCTCAATGAATGTCAGAAGATAGAATGAGCAAAAGATACAGAATTCTATAATGAAAAGAAATTTGTTAATTGTAGAGGGAGGTGCCAAATATACTAGTGAAAGAGACAGGTAGATGTTCAGTGAGACAATGGGGAAGAGGGGTGTAGGATTGAAGTGGGTGGGATTAAGGAACAAATGTATAGGGAGTACCCATATGCACAAAATATTTATAGCAACTCTTTTCGTAGTTGCAAAGAATTGGGAAACTGAGTGGATGTAGATCAACCGGAGAACAATTGAAGAAGTTATAGTATATGATTGTGACGGAATACTATTGTGCTTTGAGATATGATGAAAGTGATGGTTTTAGAAAAACCTGGGAAGACTTATATGAACCACTGCTGAGTGAAGTTGATGAGTTTCACATTTCTTGCCTTCTCAATAGATAAGAGGATGGAGGGAAGAAGTTAATTTGGAACTGAAAATAATTTTTAGAAAATTCACAAAGAATCAGAGAAAAAAAGAAAAGAAAATGAGGCAAGGCAGGGTATCAGTGGATGGGTGAAACTGAGAAGGCAAGTGATCTCCAATGTGAAATCTGGCCCTTGCAAACTCAGCTCAGCCTCTACCTGCCCTCAAGGAGGGCTCTATTTCCATTTCCAAAAGCAAAAACACAGTCACACAGTAAAGTTAGGAAGACTAACCTGAGGGAGAGGACATGTCACTCAAGCTGCAGGGAAATCTAAAAGCCTGGTTTAAAGGCAGAAAGTATTTATGTGTGATAGATTCTTGAAATAAATAAATAATATGTAAGGGTGGGAGTCAATTGAATCAATCAATTACCTCACCCCTTGTGTTTTTAATGTAACAAGGTCCTCTATACACAGAGACCTTTATTAGAAGGAGAATGTCTCCTACTCCATTGAATAAATCAATAGAATAGGTTAAACTAGCTGTGAAATGTTCTTTTAGTCAATTTAGGAGGAAATTTTATCTCACTGTTGTATGAAATAAAATTACATGAAAGTACATTGGGATTGGTTGAAGAGTTGATCATGTTCTTTAGGGCTGGCATCACAAAGTTTAGTGTTGTATCATTATAGTAGAAGAAGTAATTCCAGTTAAGCCCCTCAGAGGGATTTAATTGGGGATAAGGATAAATCCATTTTCTACATCCCTCCTCTCCCTGTATCCTCCCAATTTGTCCAAAGGACAATCTTAAGAGCTCTGAAAACTCAAAATTTGGACTTCAAATGGGCTTCCTGTTTCCTTAGAACAACAGTGGCTGCTGGGGGTAACTGAGAGCAAATTGGACAATAACTAAAAGAAGATTCAAAATTCTGTAAGTATGACAGGAATCTACACCATGCCCAAAGAGAACTTCAGCAGGACTCCGAGAAAAGGAGACAAGGACTTGCAGCCACAGAAATCAGCCAAAATATACCTTTGCCACATGGCAAAATTTGAATCTACTTGTCCCTGAACTCCATATATACTTGTGGGATACCTCAGGTTTGGGGGATGTTTTAGAACCAGATGTTTTAATTGTATCAGCTTAGTAAATACCCTTCACTAATCAAGGTTAATTGATATCACCTTTTAATCAATTTGGAAGAACACACAAATGGGCACTTATGAGTCTTAGCAAAAACAAAATAAAACAAGTCAAGCCCTCAGGTTATGTCCCTGAAAAGAACAGTAGCCAACCATACAGTAAGGGAATCAATTTACCAGTACAAGTGTAATTGGGACAGTTGAGACCCAAATATTAGGCTACAAGCACATCAAGACTTTTCCAAAGAATAAAGCACTTTAAAAGGTACATCTACGAATATGCTTCCATCATTTTCAATTGAATAATTTCTTAAAATAAACAGCCTAATTCATCTTGAGGAGATTTAAAGTTTCATAGTATAGGATAAAAAGTTCATTACATTGCAGTTATTCACTTAGAAGGTGATGTAAATTACTAGACATAATTCTTTGTAAAAAATTTTCTTGAACCGAATTATTACATTAACATATGACCTAACAGAGGAATACTTCTAAGGAAGTAGAGTGAAATCCTCTTTTTTTCAAAAGTATTTTAATTCTCAAAAGAAAAACAAAGAGAGTATATGAAATTAGAGTAGAGCAGATGGGAAATTTTGCCAGAAGACCAGTTCCACTGTTTTAAGAGTTTTGTAATGCATTTAAATCTCCATTTGATGAGGTTAGCATTTAAACTATGGTTATCCTTTTTTTATTATAATATTGAATAACTAGTACCATAGTATATTATAATTTTTCAGAGCCATTCACCTTAGGAAACCAAAACTTTACAAACCATTCAGAAAAAAAATGAAGAGTTTTCATAGCAAACTAAGGATGATCTTAGGAAATTTAACTATTTAAGCATAAAATATTGAAATTGGGAATTATATTTCCTATGAAAGAAAAGCCTAGAACCAAATAACATTTAAAGACTTCTGAATCTGTAGAATGAATACAAAGTTAGTATAAACTTTATGATCCATTTATATGGGTAGCAAATATTGAATATGGTCAAAATATTCTAAAGTGAATGAAAAATGGATATCAGAATCATAAATAGAATATTAAAATATGTACATTCTTCTCTTGCCTAACTTATTAAAGATGATTAGTCACACAGGAAAAGAAACACCTTAGTAAAAGTGCCCCATTCTAGTGAATTTAACATAAGACAATTACCAGGGATAAAATCCTTCTCATAGTAGTAAGGAGAAAGTATCCAGGTAGGTAGAATCCAGGGGAAATTGTCATCCTCATTGTGTCATTAATACTTTCTTATTTTATTTTATCAAATGCTTTATTAATTTCTAGTTTATATCATTCATTTCTGAATAATTTTGAGTTACAAATTTTCTCCCTGTTTTTCACCTACCCACCACCCCAAATAGCCATCCTGCTGCATATCCCCTCCTCCAATCTGCTCTCTCCCATATTTTTCTCACACCCCCTCTGACTTTCCAGTAGGGCATGGGAGATCTCTATGCCCCAGTGCCTGTATATCTTATTTCCCAGTTACATGTAAAATAATATTAATAATGGTATATATTTAAACATTTGATGTTAAAGCTTTGAATTCCAGATTCATTCCCTTCCTCCTTTGTCACCCACCCTTACTGGGAAGATAAGCAATTCAATATAGGTTTTACATGTATATCTATGCAAAACATTTCCATAGTAGATATATTGCAAAAGACTGACTATTTCCCTCCCTCCTATCCCACATCCCACTTGTTCTATTCTCTGCTTTGATCCCATCCCTTTTCAAATGTGGGTGCTTACAACTTCCCTCAACACCAGCCTGCCCTCCCTTCCATCATCCTCCCTCTCATCCCCTTCCCCCCCACTCTTATGTAGGGTGAGATACTCTATTTAGTGTGTATGTCATTCCCTCCCTGAGCCAAATTCAATGAGAATAAGGTTGACCCATTCCCTTTTGCCTTCCTGTTCTTCCCCTCCTCCATTGTGACCATTTTCCCTTACCTCTTCCACATGAGATAGTTTACCCCAATCTGTCTCTCCCTATCTCCTCTCATTATATTCCTCTCTCGCCTCTTCATTTCACCTTTTAAGTATCATCCCTTCCAATTAAATTGGTCCTGTGCCCTCTATCTTTTTATACCTGTACACATATATACAAACATTCACATATGTATTCATATACCCTCCTAAATAGACATATGCATATGTATATATATATACATACATACATACATACATACACACATTTATATTCCTTTCAACTATTGTCATACTGAGAAAAGTTTCATAAGTTACAATTATTGTTTTTCCATGTAGGAATGTAAATAGTTCAACTTTGATAAGTTCCTTATGATTTCTTTTCCCTCTTTACCTTCTCATGCTTCTCTTGCTTCTTGTATCTGAATGTCAAATTTCTATTTAACTCTGTTTTTTTTCATCAAGAGTACTTGAAAGTCTGGGGCAGCTAATTGGTTGCAGTGAGTAAAGCTCCGGGCCCCGGAGTCAGGAGCACCTGAGTTCGGTTCCCGCCTCAGACACTTAACACCCACACAAAAAAACTAGCCGTGTAACCTTGGGCAAGTTACATAACCCCAATTGCCCAGGAAAAAAAAAAGAATGCTTGAAAGTCTTCTATTCCACTGAATGACCATATTTTCCCCTGAAACATGATACTCAGTTTTGCTGGGTAGGTGACTCTTGGTTTTAATCCCCACTCCTTTGACCTCCAGAATGTCATATTCCAAGCCCTTTGATCCCATAGTGTAGCAGCTGCCAGATCCTGGATTATCCTGATTGTGTTTCCCCAATATTCAATTTTTTTCTTCCTGTCTGCTTGTAATATTCTCTCCTTAATCTGGGAATTCTGGAACCTGGCTATAATATTCCTAGGAGTTTTCTTTTCGGGTTCTTTTTCAGGAGATGATCGGTGGATTCTTTCAACCTCCATTTTGCCCTCTGGTTCTAAAACATCAGGGCAGTTTTCTTTGAAAACTTCCTGGAGGATGATTTCTAGGTTCTTACTTTGATCATGGCTTTCGGGTAGTACAATAATTTTTAAATTATCTCTGGATGTATTTTCCAAGTCAGTGGTTGTCCAAATGAGATATTTCACATTTCCTTCTATTCTTTCATTTGTTTAGATCTGTTTAACAGCATCTTGATTTCTCCTAAAGTCACTAAATTCCATTTACTCCAATCTAATTCTGAAGCAATGAATCTCCTCAGTGAGCTTTTGAGATTCTTTTTCTATTTGGCAAATTCGGCTTTTTAAGGCATTCTTCTCCTCATTGGCTTTTTAGCCTCTTTTGCCATTTGAGTTAGTCTGTTTTTTAGGGTGTTATTTTCCTCAGTCAGGCTGTTGACTTTCATTTCATAATTTTCTAGCATCTTTCTTATTTCTCTTTCCAATTTTTCCTCCACTTCTCTTATCTGCTTCTTAAGGTCCTCTATGGCCTGTAACCAGCTGGTATTTTCCTTTGAAGCTTTTGGTGCAGGAGTTCTGACTTCACTGTCTACCTCCTGTTCCATGCTTTGCTCCTTTTTGTCCTCAAAATAGGAGTGTAAAGTTGGAATCTTCTCTCTGCTTTGTTTCCTTTGCCTGGTCATGTCACCCCTCAGTCACTTGACTTTTGGGCTTTTTGCCACAGTAGGACTCCGCCACCAGACAGGGGAGCTTTCATCCCAAACGCTGGGGATTTCTCAGTTGCCAGAGGTATTAGTTGGTATCAGCCCTCTTTGAAGCCCCCACACACTCTGGCAAGCTGGTCACACACCCCAGGACCTCCACCCTAGACTGCAATCCAGATCCAAGCAGGTTAAAGCAAGAGCGATTACCCCTCAGACTGGTGCCTGGTCCCCCTACACTCTGCAGTCCAGGAGATGAAGCTGCCACATGGTGCTGGCTGCAAAGCCATGGAGCTTCAGTGGCTTATCCCTGTCGGGGGCAAATGCTGACTGCACTCCCAACCTACCGGATCCCAAAGTCCACACTACACTGACCTCTCACCTTGTCCTTAGTGTCTATGGGTCAATAATTCTGGAAACTGCCAGAGCTGCTGGGGATCTGAAGTCCCTCCAGCCAGCGACTGGTCAGGCCCTCCCTGAGGCTAAAACAGCTCACAGAGCGCTGCTCTAGCCACTTCCTGACAGGCTGCCAGGCTGTCCTCAGGGGGAGGTTAGCTTATCTGTGTCATTTTGCAGGTTCTGTAGCTCCAAAGTTTGTTCAGAGTCACCTTTTACATGAATTGGAAGAGCTGGGACCATACTTTCTCATTTTAATTAATTCTTGCTAACTAGTTAATACATTATTTGTTTTGTGCATTTAAGAGCCTACAAGTGCTGTGAGTACCATTTAAATCTGACATGCCCTAAATTTAGTACTCCAGAGCAAACCTCTGGCAGTCCTGATTATGGCACTGTGGTGAACCATTTCTTTCCCCAAACTGGACACATTTGGATTAAAATACAAATTCTCTTTTTCCTATAACACCTCCTCTCTTTAATCATTTTTTTGTGGTTAGGTGGACAAAATTATTTTATTGCTGAAATATTATGATATTGCTGAAACTAATTGACTAAAATTATGGGGAAGAAAAAATGTTCATATTGTTTTTAGTAATAGTTATCAGAAATGTGAAATGTATCCTATGGGCATTATGTTATTTAGCTTGTGTATGGTATTTCCTCAGAATCTATAACAGCCATGCATGAGATTTATGCAAAATTCAGTTACTGCTGCCATCAAAATTCTCCAGTGCATTTATATTCACCTAAGGAAAACATAATTATGATGGTAAGTCTCTGCAAAAACATCATATAATGCATTCCAAATGCAAATAAACTCATTATCTCTAAAGATTGAGGCGTGAGCTCAATGAAGCTAGTGAGAGATAGTTCAGTTTTGATTAGGTATCCCTGAGGAGAAAGTGAATGGTTGAAAAATGATTGCCCAGGGTACTGCCCAGCAGGGGAGTTCAGAAGAGAGTGGAAGTGTGAGTAGGTATGGAAAGATAAAAAGTCCCTACTATTCTTGATCTTCTCCATGGTTATCCTAGGTCTACAATTAGGAGGGCAGCTCACATCTCCACCTAAGCTCACCCACTGGGTTGTTTAGAATTTCAAAATTATAGGGACCAAGCAAACTGCTATTTGCAATGGAAATTCTAGGAAGGAGTTGGAAATAACTATGTTTCCAAAAAGTACACACAAACAGTTGGCAGTGTTGTCTATATTTAGGCATGCTAGCTGATTCTTTAAGACACAAGTAAAGCTAAAAATATCATTGTAGTGTTAAGACTTCCCAGATATATTCAGATTATAAATAAATGATATAGAGAGTACAACCTTCTTAAGATTATATATATACCCATTATATATATATATATATATATATATATTTATTTATATATATATACACACATACACAGAGAGAGAGAGGTTTCTGATGAGGAGATTGAAAATGTGGTTATAATTCAAAGACCAAACACTTTCAAGGAAAGATAGTTTCTAGTATCCTAATAAAATTTTTCTCAAATTTGGGTGGATGGGGATTTTTAGGGCCAACTAGGTGGCACAGTGGATAGAGCTCCAGCCTTGAAATCAATAGGATTTGGGTTCACATCCAGGCTCAGATCCTTACTAGCTGTGTGACTCTGGGCAAGTCATTTAACCTCATTTGCCTCAGCTCTTCATCTGTAAAATGAGTAAGAGAAGGAAATGACAAACCACTGTAGTATCTTTTGCAAAGAAAACCACAAATGGCTCTTTTTTTGGACTACAAGCTGAATATGTGTAACGAGTGTAATAAGACAAAAGAAACTCATCCCATCTTGGACTGAATTAGGGTCATACTTTACAGTAATAAACAAGGGATAGATCCAGTCTACTTTACATTCATCAAATAACACCTGGACTATTGTACTCAATTCTGTAGACCACTGTTCAGGAAGGCCAGTGATAAACTAAAGAGAATCCAAATGATAATAATGAAGATTGTCAATTCCATGAAAGGCGAGGAAGTGAATTTTGGTTTCCTATATAGAAATGTTCTTGCTTCCATAAGTTTTTGTAATATTAGAACTGTAATGAAGCTATTATTGTGTTGTTATTTTGATTGGTTTATTGACTGATTCTCTAGATTTTCAAAGTAAGCCACTATGTCTTCTACAGGTAGGGATAATGTTACCTCCTTTTACAAATGTTTGTGACTTTAACTTGTATCTTTGCTGTACCTAGAATTTCTAGAATTATATCAAGTAATAATGAAAAGGAGCATCCACTTCATTTCAATATTTATTGGGAAAACTTCTAATGCTTTCATATTGTAAGTAATACTAGTCTTTAGTCTGAGATATGTTTTCAGTCATATTAAGATGATGCCTTTTTGCTTATGCTTTTGGGGATTGTTAGCACAGAAAACTATTGTCCATTGCCAAAGTTCTTTATAAAATTATTATAATTATAGTTATTTTACCCTGAGGCTATTGACAAAATCCCATTGCTTGTGATGCTTTTGCTTTCAATATGACAGTAAAAATTTTACTAGTTATCAACCATTCTAATGACTCTAGAACAAATTCAACCTGGTCATAGTGAAGAGTAAAATAGATATAAAGTGTGCATAAAATTATACCAAGACTTTTGTAACCCCTTTATTTTTGTAGTCACTTCTATAGGATTTTTTTTCTTTAATTTTGAATCAGTATTCATAATAATATTGGTTTGTAGCTTTCTTTCTTTGATTTGTCCCTTCCTCTTTAGGAATTAGGACTATACTGGATCTCTGAAAGGTCTTTAATATTGCATATTACTCTTTCATTTTTTCTTAAAATAAGCTATAATTTTTTAGATGTTTGATTGAATTCATCTGAAATATATCTAGACAAGGATTTCTTTCTTTCTTTTTCAATCCCTTTTAATAGTTCTTTTGTGTGTTTTGTTCAGGTTAATTTTCCGCAGTTAGGAGAATTAAGGTCTGTATTTCATCTTCTTTTATTTTATATTTTTGTAGCTAATTCTAAATTCATTTTGAGTTCTTAGTTATGCTATCATAATTCTGCTTAGTGGTTTATGACCATTCTTTTCATTTCTTCATTGTTAGTAATGATTTCAACATGTTCATTCTTTCATTGGCAATTTAATTTTCCTCTTTCCCCAACAGTCTAGCAAAAGTTTTGTAAATTTCTTTTACATAGAAGTTAAACATTTGGAGTCAAATACCATATCAGAAAAGTGGACAAAATTGGTCTTTTTACTTCTTTTTTTCTTTCGTATTTTATCACAAAGGCAGCCGTTGGACGTAGTTTTCCTTGCGTATATCTCCATATCTTTGCAATAAAGCAAAGAGAGGCATCGTCCCGCGCCTTCTATTCGGGGCCAGTCCTGTTCGTTGTACTTCCCCATTATTAAATTTGGATCGTTTGGCAGTTGTTGCTTCTCCATTGACGTTCCTACGGCTCTTGTATATATTGTTTTCTGTAATTTCGTTCTGTAATAATTCCTATGCTTCCCATGCTTCTCTCCCTTTTTTTCTTATAGTACACTTACATTTAGCTATAACGATGTATTATAACTTGATTAGTCCTTCACCAGTCGATGGACATGTATTTTGTTTCTCACTTTTTAGTATCTCAAAAAAGTGCTACCATTAATCTCTACCTAGAAGTAGAATAGTGGAATCAAAGGGTATTAATATTTGTGTTACATCTTTCAGACAATTCCACTGTTTTGAAAGAGGTGAAACAGATCATATCTCAGCTAACAGCGTATTACATTGCCAGTTTTTCTATGATTCTTCCACATTAACAAACTATCCCTGTCTTTTATCCTCTTTGCCAGATTGTTGGATATGAAGTGAAATGTTGGTTTTGTTTTAACTTACATTTCTCTCATTACTGTTTATCCAGAGCATTATTATAGTCATTAAAAATCTCTAATTCAATAGATCTTTTTGTCTATATCTCTTGAACACTAATCAATTAGAGTAATAATCACTTTTGCGATATTTCTGTTAGTTGTCCATATACCATGAATTTGAGACCTTTATCAAAGATATTTTTATAAATTTTGTTTTCCTGGTTCCTTTTATCTGAGATACATTAATTTTTTTTCTCTAGAAAGTTTCTCAATTTGAAAAATTAACATTATTGACTTTATCTTCTGTAATTGCCTTTTATGGGAATGGGAGTCTAAGATCTTCCCTGCCCCTAGGCCCTTTGACAGGCTTCTGTGACTCTGAGAAGCTTCCCACATTTGAAAATATACTCTGTCCCCTAATAGGCTGAATGTGGTCACATGGAGCCTTTGGCCAGAGGCTTTTTATTTTTTAGGAATGCCCACACATTGTTACTTTGTGATTGGGCAGTGGGTCAAGAGGGTTGTGACATTCTCTGAGCCAGGAGAAAGTTATATATACCCTGGTGTGAAGTTTTGTTTTGGGGCTCACTTTGAGAAGAGTTGTGTGATTTGATTTGACCAGACGAGACTCTTGGCAGCCATTGAACCCCCCTTCGCCCCCTCCCCCAGGCTTTGAAGACCCAGATATTGGTGCTTCCCTCTTTAGTAACTGACTAGGTAGGGATGTCATGGTCAGACAGCTGGAAGCCTGTCTGCTGATCTGTTTCTCTGTCTGTATTTTTTGTCTGCTTGTAACCTCTGTTTGTATTCTCTGAAGTTCAGGGTGCTGACCTTTTCCCCCTGAACTAGGTAAATGGCATATGTTTGATTAAAGCGAGATTCTTAACCCTTTTTGAGTCTCTTTCTTTTAGAAAAGCAGATCTAAGAACCTGTGTTGGCAGCCGCCTTCTACTCCTTTTGTCATTAAGAATTCACACTCTATTCCTAACTATGAAAAGAGACTGAAGTGATTTTTAATCATTTCTTATGGTATGATCTCTATTGTACAAGTCATATATTCATTGTGATTTTATTGTGGCATACAATGAAAGATTTGGATCCAAAACTAATTTCTACTAATTTTTTTTTTCTCACAAATTCTTGTCAAATAGGAGTTCTTCCATTGCTCACTTATGTTTTGGGTTTTATCAAATACTAGGTTATTAATTTCAACTATTTCTGATTCTTTCTTTTCTACTCTGTCCCACTGATCTACTTTTCCATTGTTACTGTCTGCCATCATTACTTCATAAAAGAATTTGATATCCCATAGCACTATTTCCTTTTCATTTTTTTCATTATTTCTTCTGATACTATAGGTCCTTTATTCTTCCAAATGAGTACTGTCATATTTTATCCAATTTTGTATAGCATCCTTTGGATATTATTATTGGTGTAACATTAAAATTTTAAATTAATCATGAATGCATTGTCATTTTTATAGTCCAGCAATAGATACTGAATATAATGTGCCTCCAACTATTTACATTGGATTTTGTTTTATTTCTTCATTGTAGCTTCTTTAAAAATTAAGGAGCATTTTGTTATTGTATTTATACAGGGATTCAGTGTTTTGGTAGATTCAACCATATATTATATGCATTTGTTGTTATTCTGAATGACATTTCTTTTCCTCCGGGATTTTGTTATTGCTATATAGAAATATAATTGACTTTTGTATGTTTAATTTGTAATCCGATGCTTTAATCAAATTGTTTTTTTAAATAATATCTTTGCTGATTTCATAGAATTTTCTATGTTGACAGAAATAATATTTCATTAATATTAGCCAAGCATTTCTAGAACTTTATCACATGACATCTGGGAAAGAAAGTATTCTTGCTTTACTCCTATTTTTTATTGAGAAAGCTTCCAATGATTTTCCATTGCATAAAATTTAAGCTTTTGGTATTAACTAGAAACTGTTTTTATCATTTAAAAAAGATATTTCTTTGCGTATACTTTGTAGAAATTTTTTTAAACATGAACTTTTGTGAGTTTTTTGGTCAAAGATTTTTCCACTTCTGTTGAAATAATCATGTTTCAGAACCTTCCTTGTTTTAATAAGATTATATATGATTCTAATGTAAAACCATTCTTTCATCCCTCATGTAAATCTAGCTTGACCATAGTGAATGATTTGGGGGAGGGGGAAATGCTATATATTACTTTGAAATACATACACACATTTAATTTGAAAGCTTTTCTATTAATTTCAAGTTATGATTATGCTTCCAATTTAACATCTTATTACTATAGATGCCTTATTATAGCCTTGAAGAAATGTTAGATCTATCTAGGTATTTCCTCTCCTGCTTTATGCAGATTACATTACATGCAATCATTTTCAGTTTAATCATAATTCCTCTGAGCAACTGGTTAGGAAAATTTCTAACAGGCAGAGGTTGGAATCTACTCCTAAATTTGCATATCCGTATCAAATTTGCCCATTGTTGACAGAATTCAGGTTGTCGTTGTTTGGGTAATGAGATAGTAGGTAATATTGTCTATGGACAGAATAGCATCATGAGATGAATTTTTGCCTTTTCTAGTAATTTCCCTTATTCTTTAAATTATTAGGCTTATCAGGGCATCATTCTGGATTTTCTCCAAAGTTTCTGCAGATGGCCTTCACTGATACCACTCTGCTCTGCGAAAACTTAGTCTTGCTTGCTTTTTCTCCTCCTACTGGTCTCTCTCAAAGCATTTGGTTCTTGTCTCAGCTCTGTATGACCCCACTCCTTCCTCTCCACTTTGAATTACTAGAAATTTCTATTTGGTCTCAAATAGGTTCTCTTTTTATACAAATTTTTAGGATATGGCTTTCTTTCACACAATTACTTTGATCAATTCAAGGTATTGGTCTGTTTCACACTCAAGTACAATTGACTGATTCAATCAAGAAATGTTCTTACCTAACAAAAGTAAATTCTATTAAGTAGGGTAGGATAATCAATGTAAACTCACTCTTAAACCAGCCACCAAGGTTTCCCAACTTTCACACCTCATTTTCATGTCATTAATACATCCCACCATGTTGCCAAATTTTATCGTATCTATCTCTAAAATATTCCCTACTTCTGTTCCTTTCTCTTCATTTACCCAGCCACTACTCTATTTTAATTTCTCACAGGAATTATTTAATAGCTTCCTAAATTGTTATTGTTTTTGTTATTGTTGTGCTTTTTTTCTTCACCACAGTACCTCCTCATTTCAATCCATCACCCAAAACTGTCAGAGGGATTTATTCCCAAAGATCAGGTCTGGCTTTTCTTTGTTTAACTCAAAAAAGTGGTTCCCACTCATCCACAGGATCAACTGAGCACCAGGTTCTTTGTTCACCATTTAAGTGCCTTCACAACCTGCCCTCTTCCTTCTTTTCTAGTTCTCCTCACATTTTCTCCACTTCATTCTCTCTACAATCTGGTCATGCCAGACTGCTTGCTGTTCCTTGTATAAAACAGTCCATTTCTAACCTCATAGTCCCTCATGACTAGAATACTCTCCCTCATCTCACCCCGCTACCCTTTAAATTTCCTGAATTCCTTTAAGACTTTGCTCAACAACCATCTTTTGCAGGAAACCTTTCCCTGTCTTCTATTTGCTAGAAAAGTTTCCTCTAATCTACTGACCCTCCATCTACTCTGTATTATCATTTTATGTGTCTATTTATTTACATGTTTGCATCGCCATAAATATATAGGCAGTGTGAAGGTAAGGACTGTTTCCCTTTCTTTGTATCCCTAGTGGTTAATGAATTGCTTGCCAATTCATAAGTGACTAATACATGCTACTTTATTGATTAAGGACAGCTAGGTGAGTCAGTGGAGAAAGTGGAAGGAAGATCTGAGCTCAGGTATAATTTCACTTACTCTCTGTATGACTGTAGTCTATTTACTTAACCCTTTTTGCTGCAGTCTTCTCATTTGTAAAACTGGAGAAGGAGATGGCGAACCATTCCAGTATCTTTGCCAAGAAAACCCTAAATGGAGGCACAAAACGTCAGTCATAACTGACATAACTGAACAACAACAGTTGTTTGAGCATGGGAGTTCTCCTTTCTGTGGCTCCCTACCATCATGACCACACATTAGCAAGGTGATTCAGTCCTTCTCATAGTGCCTGGCATACAGGAGGTGCTTAAATGAATGCTTACTAACTGACTGATTAACAGGAATTGTAGTTTTCCCAGATGGAAAGAGCCACCAAATGATCATCTAAGGCAGAAACCTCACAGCACAACAGAAGCCTGGACATTTTGGCTCTAGGAAGTGGGGAAAGGGACACAGAGGTGGGAATGTTCAGTGCCAGTGGCTGGAAAGAACTCTACCACATTAATTAAACATACTGGTGAGCAGTTAGGGTCTTGTGGTGCTCACTAATGCAACTAGGGAGTGATCTGCCACACAGAAATTACAATTATCCTACATGTACCTATTTGCTGCTTCATGAGACAAGGTGAAATTATCACCTTAAACGCGCTCTCTCTCTCTCTCTCTCTCTCTCTCTCTCTCTCTCTCTCTCCCTGTGTCCCTCCCTCCTCCTCCCCTGTCTTACCAACTGGAACTATTACCCTCAGGTGTGTTTTGAATTATTATTATTTTGTTGTTGGTTTTAACATTTATAGATTTATCACATTTCAAGGTTTCTAAAATGTTTTCCATGTATTGTCTCATTTAGATAATTGAAATAACCCTGTGAATTAGGTATTATTATTATTACCATTTGACAGGGGTGCCAGGGGATTATTAAATTAGATAATGGTCAAATGACTAACTGAAGGTCACCCAGCTAGTAGGTATTTGAGTTAGAATTTTAATTCATGTCTTCCTGACTCCAAGGGCAGCACTTATTCACTGTACTGACTTATTTGAACATTATTTATTTGCACTTTATATTTTCTTTTTTTTTAGTTTATATTTTTCTAAATGATTTTGTCTCCAGATTTTTTTAATCTGATTTTTCACTGCATTTTGAGTAAATAGCTGCGGTAAAAGAATGGACCACACAGGAGTGAAGGTGGAGGTCAAAAGGAAACCTGAGATCAATTCCCTTAGGCTTAACTATGAGCCTATATTAAGCTCCATCACATACTGAGCAAAAAAACAAAAGAGAAGGGGGAAGGGGCTTCACTGTGATTTTTAATGCCTTTATATCCTACAACCTGACTCTCTAGCATGAAAGTATTGGGTACCCTCTATTGCAGTAGCATATGAGAGAAGTGACAATTTTTTGGTGTTTATAAGTTTGTATAAGTGAAATTATAAATTTCAGAGAGAAGTGCTGTAAGGGGGAAAAAAATCACTTTTCATCTTTGCCTATAATGGATTCTATGAGATGTAATAGTACACACACTCATACACACACACACACACAAACCAGAAACCTTAAAAATTCTTGGAATACATGGTGGCCAGGTGGTGCAGTGAATAGAGCACTGGCCCTAGAGTAAGGAAAACCTGAGTTCAAATGTTGCCTCAGACACTTAACACAAAAACTGGTCATGTGACCTTGGGCAAGTCACTTAACCATAATTGCCCTCCAAAAAGAAAAAAAGAAATCTTGGAATACAACCTAAAGAAAGTTGGAAAAAGTATTTACAGAATTAGATTCTCAAAGATGGAAGGAAACTGGAAGGTTATCTAAGCAATTTGACCAAAAATCTCTTTGGCAATCCTCCAAAAATCTCTTTGGCAGTCCTCCTAGGAAATCCTTGGCTTGCCTGTGCTTTAACACCTTCAGGGAGATGAAACTCATTATCTCCCTAAGCAGCCCATTCTACTGCTTGGTGATTGTTAACTGTCTGAAACTTCCACCCATTCTCTTACTGAACCTGCTTGGACCCTCTGACATGAAGCAGAAATGTGTGTGTGTGTGTGTGTGTGTGTGTGCACGCACATGACAATCCTTCAAATACTTTTTATTCTTGTTCAGTTGTTTTTAGTTGTGTCCAAGTCTTCATGACCCCATCTGGGGTTTTCTGGAGTGGTTTGCCATTTTCTTCTCTAGCTCATTTTGCAGATGAGGAAACTGAGGGAAACAGGGTGAAGTGACTTGTTCAGGATCACAGAGGTAGTAAGTGTCTGAGGCCAGTTTTGAACTTAGGAAGGCAAGTCTTACTGACTCTGGACCCGACACTCTATCCCCTCTGCCATCTAGTGGTCCTCTCCCCCCTCAAATACTAGAATGTAGTTATTATGCCCCATCTTTACTACTCCAAGATAAGTACCCCCAGTTTTTTCAACCATTATTCATAATATGAGATTTTCATCACCCTTGCCACCCTGGTTGCTGTTCTCTGAATACCCTCTAGGCATTTAAAATATGACTCTGAGAAAACAGTATTCCAGAAGTGATCTCCTCAGGTATGATTATGTGTTCCCTTGTTCCTAGAACTTTTAACAGACCCTTTCCATTTAGCAAGCAACACCAATTCTGTACCAACATACATTAGTATTCAAGAAGCATGGCCTTTTCTGAAAGGCACCAGAGCAACTTTGAGAAACAAGAATGACATAAATGAACAGTGTGATAATCGCTGAATTGCAGGAGTATTCCCTTTTGGTATCACATCAATCAACAAACATTTATAAACTGCCTACTATGTGCCAGGTACTGTAGTGAGCTCTGAGGATATAAAGGGAGACAAATATATCCCTTCTATCAAGGAACTCGTAATAAGGGAAATAAGATATAAACAAATATATACAAACCAAGCTTCATATAGGATAAATACAACATCATTAGCAGAGGAAAGATACTAAAATTGAGAGAGGTTTGGGAAGGCTTCAAGGATGGAATTTTGGTTGGAACTTAAAGGAAACCAGGAAGGTCAGTATTTGAAACAGAGGAGAGAGAGCATTCCAAGCTTGGGGTCGAGCCAGAGAAAATGCCTAGACATGAAAGATGCTGTGTCTGATCCGTGGAACATCTAGGAGGTCCGTGTCTGTGGATATAATAACAAATGGTGCCAAGTAAGTTGTAAGGAGACTATTATGAAGGATTTAGAATACCAAAGCATTTTGTACCTGATTCTGGAATCAATAAGGAGCCCTGTAGTTTTGTTTTTGTTTGTTTTGGTTATGGGTTTGATGTTTGTTTGGTCTTTTTTGGGGGGGGCATGGTGGCATGAAGTAATGTTGGAGAAAATCACTTTGGTAGTTAAATGGAGGATGGGTTGCAATGGGGAGAGACTTCAGGCAAGCCAACCCACCAACAGACGATTGCAATAGTCCAGGTGTGAGGAGATGAAGGCCTGCACTAGAGCAATGGCAGTGTCGGAGGGGAATATTCAAGAGCCATGGCAAAGGTAAAATTGACAGGCTTTTGGATCCATGGGTGAGAGCTGGAGGGGTCCAGTGTGACTCCTAGGGTGCAAACCTGGGTTACTGGGAGCACGGTGTTACCCTCTATGGCATTAGGGAAGGGAAGGGAAGGGAAGAAAGGGTTTAGGAAGAAAGAAAATGTGTTCTGTTTGGGTCATATTGTGTTTAAGATGTCTACTGGTCGTCCGCTTCGAGATGTCTGAAAGGCAGGTAGAGATGTGAAATTGGAAATCAGCAGAGAAACTGAGGCAAGATAGGTAAACTTGAGGATCACTGGCAGAGAGCTAGTAATTAAATCCATGAGAGCTGATGAGATACAAAATGAGTATGAAAGGGAAAGAGAAGGAGCCCTCGGGGTTCAGAAGATGGGACCTTCCTGTACAAAAAGACTGAGAAGGAATGGCGGAGAGGAGAACAAGAAGAAAGCGGTGTCACCAAAACCTGCAGGGGAAAGGATGGGGAGGGAGGGATCAACATGTCAGAGGCTGCAGAGACACCAAGGAGCTTGAGGATGTGGTCATTAGATATCCCTGGCAACTTCATAGAGAGCGATTCCAACGGAATGATGAGATTGGGAAAGGGATCATAAGGGGTCAAGAAGAGAGTGAGAGGACAGGAGGTGGAGACATCTATTGTAGGTGATCTTTTTGAAGACTGTAGCTCTAAAGGGCAGAAGAGATATCGGAAGATAGTGGGCTTGGAACGATCGAGTCAGTTTGCTTTCCACAGGAAGAGACGAATGAGCGTGTCTGTAGGTAATAGAGAATGGCAGAGGGGACGACGTGCTGGAGGAGATGGGATGGAATAGGATTACCTGAACAGGTGCAGAGATTAGCCTCGGTAAAGAGTGAGGCCACCTCATCGTGTGAAACAGGAGGAAACGAGGATATAGGAACAAAAAGTGCCTGAGTGATAAGAGAGAGAAGAAGAGAGAATAACCGGGACTGCAAGCTGAGTGACCTCACTGTTTTCTGTAAAACACGAGGCAAGTTTCTCAGCTGAGAGAATGGGAGGAGGGGGAGACATGGGACATTTGAGGAGTGATGAAAAAGTTTGAAAGAGTCACTGTTAGGGGCGGCCAGGTGGCACAGTGAGTAAGAGCGCCGGCCCCAGTGTCAGCAGACCTGGGATCGGTTCCGGCCTCCGATGCTCGGAACCCACACAAAAATAATAATAACTGGCCATGTAACCTTGAGCAAGTTAGTTAACCCCAATTGCTTTAAATAAATAAATGAATGAATGCATAAAAAGAAAGACTCACTGTGGAGAGTGGGATGATGAATTGCAAAGAGAGATATAGTAGGACTGCCTAGCAGCAGTGAGGGCCCAGACTTGTAGTAGACCCAGTCAGAACTGTTGCATGATTTTCTCCACCATCATTAAGCAGCTTATGTGTAGGAGTGAAGACAGGAATCAGTGGTGGGAATTATCCAAGCTGGAATTTGGCTGGGTGTAATTGGTGAAATGATAGGTAGCTAAGAATTTAAGCTAGGAGGACAGTGTAGGGTTGGATTGTTTTCTGAGGGGTCAATGTGGGGAGAAAAGGAGAGAGTTTCTAGTACAGGAGAAATGGCCTGGGAGAGGATCAGGGTCAAGGGATAGAATGGGATTTCATAAGGGAAAGCAGGGGAAGAGGTGCAAAGCTAATAGATTAGGGTCAGATAATGGTATTTTGGAATTCTTATACACAGATGGAACATTTGAGGGTCCTGGGAAGATCAAAGATATGACCATCATTATTCGTTGCTGAGGTTGGCTAAGGGAGGATCTCATGGGAAGTGAGTGGTTTGAGAAGCTGAGTGAGTGAGATATTTGAGGGAGAACCAATATGGATATTGAAGTACCCCAGTATGAGGACCAGATTTGGAGAAAAGAGAAGAAACATGAGTCATGCACTGACTTAATTGAAAAAGGAAGGGGAGTCATCTAGGGGTCTATGGACAACAGCACAAAGATGTTCATTGAGTAGTAGAGATGAACAGTAGAAACCTCAAAGGAAAAGAGTTTACCGAGTGATAGAGGTGGGGGAGAATCTGAAAGTGGCCACGAGGAATACAATATTCCAATTCCCCTGCTGCAATCAGTGAGACGAGGAGAATGAGGAAAGGTTCAGCATGTACCAGAAAGGATGACTCGGGAGGCTGTGTTATCAGTGGGAAGTCAGCTCCCCAAACAACCCAAAAGGAAATTTTCCATGTCTTAATAATTGCATGGTAGGTGGCCAATTAGTACAAAACTCCTTTGTGTGCCCCTGAAATTGACATCATTAGCCATCCACTTTCCAGTTGCCTCTTTTATAATAAATATAAGCATCTTTTCATCCAGATTCATGCAACAAGAAGAGATATTAGGCAATGTGATTGGGGTGGGATTGTCTAAGTAGAGAAGAAAATCTTGGGGACAATAACCTAGCTTTATACTAAGCATTAGATTTTCTCTAAAGGGAAATTAAAAGTGAAAATATGTAGTAATGCCTAGTTGAAAGTGTGTTGAAATACCTTTTGGGATCAGTCTGCCAAGCTGTGGCAACTTTAAAAATAGCACAGCCATTAGCAGTGTCTAAAAGGGTTCAAGGGGGGAAGAAAATGTCAATCCAAACTTCATTCACCTGAAAAAAAACAACCCTGCATTAAACTAGAAGATTTTTATATCTTTCCAGTTACATTATTTTTCAGATCAGTACATCTCTTCACATCACAGTACTAGCCAGGAAGAAAAACAAAATAATGTAACAGCAGGGAAGAAGGGAAAGGTATATTGGCACATACATACACAAACATACATTCTAGGTCAGATATTTCAAATGCCTAAAAGCACAACAGCAATCATCTATTTTTTTTCACATTTACATATACATAAGAGATAGGAAGAATTTTTCTGATTTGGTTAGCTAAATATTCAGATATAAGGATACTTATAATTGTTGAAATCTTTGAATAATGTTGCTCTTCAAGTCAAACTTATTTAGATTAAAGAGAATAATTTTTCCCCTCGTATAACAGAAACTATTTTTAACTTAGCTTTTGTGTTTAGTCACTTTCCATCAAAGGGAGGCTATTCTATCTGTCAAATGATGGATCGAAATGGGAGTCAGGAAACCATCCTTTGTTAGCTGATTTTGGGCAAGTTATTTAAACAGTAGCTCAATTTTCTGTTCTATGGAATAAAGAAGATAATATTGGCCTTACTTTAAAGGATGTTCTGAATATTTTATACACACAAATAGACCCCAGGCTATTTTTGAGGTTTTAGAAAGAATGAATCTATACTAATGCCTAGTGTTTCATCATTCAACAAAGATGATACTAGAATTTATTTGAACGAGAATGTAAGCTTTTTGAGGGTAGATAGTAGTTTTTTTTTAATCCCAGCTTTTAGTTTGCTCCTGCAAACAATAGGTTTGTAATAAATGTTCTTGGAAATGACTTTTAAAAAGTTAAATAATCTAGATTATTTGTCTTTGTTACAATTGGAACAAATCTAGATTGTTTCTGGCTACAAAGTAGGCAAATTAAAATAAGATTATTGTATTCAGAATGGTGACTAGTTCAAAGGTACTATTTGTGGGTGCTGTCATTATGTTCATCTTCCTCATGTATAACATAATCATAATTTAATTGCTCATTGCTATGTTTGACCCTGACATGCAACTAGCTATATCCTGGAATAAGCAACTGTCTCTGTTAGAATTGAGAATTATCAACTATTCACTGAAGATAATGTCAAAACTCCATCTTATGTTGTAAGTTCTTTGTTCAGTGCATATGAGCATCACTCCTAGATTCTATTAGTAGAGAATTTGTTGATTTGTTTTCTCTCTGTGCCAACCATTGTTGAAATTCAGAAATAAATTGATTTCCTCAAAGTATATCCTGGCAGCCAGAAGATACAAAACTTATTAAAGATATTACTTCAAGGATTCCTAATCTCATTGGAGTGTGTATTCCCTCTAACTGATGCAGATTTCAACTATTCTGTTTCTTAGCATACAGTGTTGGTGGGTTGATGGGCCTAAAAAATCATCAACTAATGCCCAGACATCTGGTAGTGAACTTTTTACCTTGTTTTTTTATCTTGTTTTTTTAGCTTGTTTTTGTTTTTACCTTTTTTTTTAGCTTGTTTTCAGATAAAAACCATTAAGTCTGTTGCAGAGCCTTTACTTAAAGTATTTTCACTTTTGTGGATGTTTAGACCTTTCACTTCACTCATAGCCTTCAATAACCCAGAGTCATTTCTTCACTTGGTTAGGACATTAGAGTGGCCTTTAAGTACAAGGGAGGGGGTTATGTGGGGTAGTAGCAATACATAACAAAACTGAATTGTAAGCATAGAACAGTTTAATTGGAATCAAAGAAAGCTTTCTAAGTTGTCGGAAACTGTCACATATTTGTCTTGGATGGCACCAAGCAATAATTAAATACGTTTAATATAGTATAAAATGAACATTTGTCTAAGTCATATAAAATACAATCTGATAAAGAATCAAAGAATATCAGAGATGGAATGGACCTCAAAGATCATTTAATCCAATCTATAATTCTAAAGGGATCCTCTCTACCACAACCCAAACAAATAGTCATTCAATCGTTGTTCGAAGACATCTGCTTTTATTCCATAATTACAAGAAATCAAAGGAAGAAGCAGACTATATTATCCTCAAGGGCAAAATAGATGGGTTTGCCTCCAAAAATAATATATTGTACAAAGCTGAGCCTAAACATCAAAGAAAGGTATTAGATAATTAATAAAAAGAAATCAACAACAAAAAAACCCCTTAATCTTTCCTTTAAAACAACCAAGAAGTCAGCATGTTTTTCAATAGGCAAGCTAATAAAACAGCAAAAAGTTAAATGTTACATACGTAGCTCAGAGGCCACTTCTCAAACATCCATTCTATCAGGTGCTTGCCTGTAGGGGACAGAACAAGTCGGCTATGTCCCATTGGAGCTTTCATGGTAGCTCTGTGTTGTTGACATACTTTCATTGTGCCTTTGTTGCCACAAAGCAAGTTTCCTTCTATCACTACTGGTCCTCACTCCTCTAATCTCTTCTTAGGGCAGTGTTTTGTAGTGATCACTGGATGTTATGCTGGCAACAACATAGAGAGGCCAGTCAGTTTTATAAAACAATATGCTGTCCACTGATGTTGGAACTCTCTTCTTTGCCCAGTATCCCTTCCTGTCTGCTGCCACTGAAGCCTCTGTCATTGGCTCTCCCCTGTGCTGGGGCAGGACGACTGCTACCACTATGACTTGAGCAATTGTGTTTTATTCTAGGATAGACAGAATGTAGCTATAGACCTGGGAACCATTGTGCTCCCATTGCCTTGCTGGACTACTGCAATCACCTGACTTAAATCTTTCCCCATTCCAATCCATCCTCCATTCAGTCACTAAAGGGATTTTCCCAAAGCTCAGGTCATATGTCATCCACTCCACTCAATAAACTCCAGTGGCTTCCTGTTGTGTTTGGCATTCAAAACTGTCCTTAACATAGTGTATCAGCAAGCACCCCAGTGTCCCCAGGGTGTCTCCCAACACAGGTTCTTGGATCTGCTTTGGTAAAGGAAAGCAACTCAAAATGGGTTAACAAGCTTACTTTAATCATTCAGATATGTATCGTTCACCTAGTTCAGGGGAAAAAGGTCAGCACCCCGAACTTCAAAGTATATAGACACAATTATCTAGACAGAAACAGATCAAGAAGACAGATTTCCAAACTGTGCAACCATTACATCCATACCAAACAACATCTGGGTTTCAAAGCCGGGGGGCCCTGGACAACGGCTTCCCAGAATCCAGATCAAATCACAGAACACTTCTCAAAGTGAGGCCCAAAACAAAGCTACACATCAGGGCTTATATAGCCTTCTCCTGGCTCAGAGAATGTAACAACCTTATTGACTCACTGGCCAATCAAGAAGTATCTACTGAAAAACAAGCCTCCCACCCCAGGCTCCAGGTGCACTTTAGCTTAGGGGCAGGGAAGATCTTTAAAATTTACATTCCCATTACACATAGCACCCTCCTATCTTTCCAAAATTCTTATAATTTACTCCCCAAAATGTTCCCTTCTATTCAGTGATACTAACTTCCTTGTGGTCCCAAGAATAAGACACTTCATCTCTCAGCTTCTCCTGCATGTCCCTGATGCCTGTAAAGCTCTCCCATCCTTAATTCTGAATTCTGACCTACCTGGCTTCCTAAATCCCAAGTAAAATCCTACCTTCTTCAGAAAACCTTCCCCAGCCCCTCAATGCTAGTTACTATCTTCTCTCTTTTAACTATTTCCTATTTATCCTTTCACTTTGTATATATGTCTGCATATTGTTTCCTCCTTTAGACTGTAAACTTCTTGAGGGCAAGGAACAATCTTTTACCTTTGGTATCCCAAGAGTGTAGTACTGTGTCTAGTACATAGTAGGCATAGTAGGCAATTAATAAACTTTTATTGATTAATCATAAAGACCATGTAATTATACCATGAAGGCCAAAGGTTCTTCTAAAATTAATTTTTATTTTTTAATATTCTGAAGTTGACAAATATGAGCAAATATCAACATTTCCATATACATGGAAGAAAAGAAAATGATAATTTTATATGAAACTGCAAACCACAATTACACAAAGCTTTAAGTGTATAATAAATTCAAGATAGATTCAAAGCTATTTTGCTTGTCTGTGTAACTTTCTGATCTTCTGTTCTCTTCTGCATATTTTTTTAAATGGGCAAATGACCTTCTTTATTTTATTTTTCTTTTGGGGGATAGGAATATCATTATCACCATCTGCTTTCCCCTCCCCATTAAAAAAAAAAACTAAAAATAGGCATAGTGAAGCAAAACCAGCTCAAAACTTTGGCATACCTGAAAACATATGGCTCATTCTGCACCTCTGAGCCTATCGTTTTTATCTCAGGAAATGGGTGACATGGTTCATTGTCTATCTGAAAGATGTCATGCTTGGTCATTCCACTCATCAAAAGATGTTTTTTTTTTTTTATTTAGTATTTCAGAGCTCTTGTCCTTCACATTGTTGTCAATGTATGAATCGTTCTCCTGTTTCTGATTCTAATCTGCATCACTTCCTACAAGTTCTTGCAGATTTTTGGAATCCATAACTTTTACCATTTCTTATAGCATAATAGTATTCCATGATATTTATATACCACAATTTGTTCAGTCATTCCCTAGTCTATGGGAACTCTTGAGTTTCTAGTTCTTTGCCACTACATAGAGAGTTGTCATAAATATTTTAAACATATAAATCATTTTTTGTTTTATTTGATGTCTCTGTTGTATAAACCTAATTTTCTTATCACTATGTCAAATAGTATGTGTATCATTTAGTGATTTTTCTGGGAACAGCACAGGATTCAGAATGACAGGGACAGCTAGGTGGAACAGTGAATAGAGCACCAACCCTGGATTCAGGAGGGTCTGAGTTCAAATTCTGCCGCAGACACTTAAACTTACTAGGTGTGTGACCTTGGGCAAGTTACCTAACCCCAATTGCCCTATCTTCCCCCCTCCAAAAAACAAAACAAAACAGAATAACTGGTCCAATTTTGTGCCTGTCCTCCCATAGTCCCTCCACCTTTGTTGTTTTCCCTTTTCTGTCATCTTTCAGTTTGATGTTTTCAAGATCAGACTTCAATATCCTTTAAATTTCCATTTCTCTTCTCATAAATGATTTGGAGCACCATTCATGTAGTATCATCCAGTAATTTCCTATTTGTATCCTTTGACCATGTACCTCCCTTTTGTCCTTTTTTTTGTTCATTATTTTTCCCCAATTACATGTAAAAATAATTTTTAACATTCGTTTTTAAAATTTTGGGTTTCAAATTTGCTCCTTCCCTCACTCCCCACCCCCTTCACTGAGAAGGCAAGCAATTTGATATAGGTTATACATGTATAGTCATGCAAAACATATACATATTAGTCATGTTGTGAAAGAAAACAGAAAAAAACTCAAGAAAAAGAAATATGCTTCATTCTATATTCCGACACCATCCATTCTTTGTCTGGGGGTGGATACATTTTTCATCATGAATCTTTCTGAGTTCTCTTGAATCACTGTATTGCTGAGAATAGTCATTTGTTAGCTAATCATCCTACTGCTACTTTTCTGTTACTTTGTGTACAGTGCATTTCACTTTGCATCAGCTCGTGGAAGTCTTTGCAGGTTTTTCTGAGTCCATCCTGTTCATCATGACTTATAGCACAGTAGCACTCCATAACAATCACATGGCACAATTTGTTCCACCATTCCCCAACTGATGGGCATCCCCTCAGTTGCCAAGTCTTTGCTACCAGAAAAGAGCTGTTGTAAATACTTTTGTCCTTATAGGTCCCTTTCCTTTGTGTTTTTTTATCTCTTTTTGTGTACAGACATAGTCGTGATATTGCCAGGACCCGTTTTTATATACTTAAATCTATTCTTTTCTTTCTATGACTCGGTTATCCGTTTTTTTTTATTAGAGAAAGAAGCTACAAATATTTTCCCCAGTAATTGTTTCCCTTCTGATTTTAGCTGTTCTGGTATTGTTTATGCAGAAACTTTTCAACTTTATGAATTCAAAATTATTTACTTTATCTCCTATGAGCTCTATCTCTTGTTTGATCAAGAACTCTTCTACTATCCACAAGTACTGAAGATATTTTCTGCTCTGGTTTTCCAATTTGTTTATGATATATCCTTTTCTATCTAGATCTAATATATATCTTAAGGTTATTGTGGCATAACATATACAATATTGATCTAAACCTAATTCCTATTAGAGTGCTGTACAATTTTCCCAGCAACCTTTATTAAATAGTGAGTCTTTACCTCAGTATTTGGGATTTGGTGGTTTATTGAAGACCAAGCTATATCTTCAGCTGTTTTTAGATCTTTTAAAGATAATTTGTTTATTGGTCAAAACATTTTTATGTTTTCTTGATAATTACTGCTTAGTACTATATTTGAGACCTGGTCTTGTAAAGGCCCATTCAAGATATTTTCCTGATTTGAGTTTTTGTGCCAGGGCCAGACACTGTCCCTTCCTCAATTCTTAGATGACTTGATCTGTCCTTGTTTGGTCTAGATCTCCATATTCCAAGTTCCTGCCCTGGCCTCTAGTTATTCTGGTATGATTTGTAGTGTTTACAAGTTTCAGCACACTAATGATATTCTAGGTTCATTCTGTGCCACTCTTCAGGGACCTGTGGAGCTTCACTTGAATGATTGTTCAAAGCTCTACATTATGGGGCTTTACTGTCTGAAAACTCTGGCCTTCCTGTTTCCATTTACAAAATACCACAGGTTTTGAGTGTCCTTGAAGCTTCTCTGGTCCATGCTTTCAGACTTCTAGATGCCTTTTCTGGTGGATCTCCTTTCCCCTCACCCAAAAATGTCTGGCTCTCTTTTTATATATTATGTGCTAGATGAAGGGAATTACTATAATTTCTTCTTTGGGTTTCTTGTTCATTATTCATTTTCATGCTCTTTTTTAATCTTTGCTAGCATATATTAGTGAGACCTGGTTTCCTCTGCAACCATTCATTATAATCAGAACCCTCTTTAGAGACACCCTTAGCTATAACTGCTAGTTCCAGTTAGTAAGTTTTAAGATCATTCTCCAGTTTTACCTTTGATATCTACAAATAAGCCTTAGCGCAGAACTTCAAAAAGTCTATGTGCCTTGATAACCACTGTCTATTATGTCTTATATGAAAACAAAAGTAGAGGGAGGAGGGGTAATGCTAAGACACAGAAAATGTGTGGAATTAGTGCATACTCAAAATCCTAGAATGTTAGAACGAGAAGGTTGTGAAAGATCACTCAGCCCCCTTCCTCTCCACCTCTCATTTTATACGTTATCACAGGGTCCTTATAAAGCATGGCAAGAGGGGAGATTCTAACAGGCAATTATCTACTCTATTTCAGTCTATGTATGCTGGATTGAATCCTTTCTCTTCTTCTTAATATCTATCTAGTTTTCTAATTCTGAATTATGCAATATCAGAGGCCTCATACAGTTTTCAGTTCCATGATTTAAAAAAAAAAATCAAATTCAGGGAAGTAAGAAGAAGTGAGAGCCAATGCCAGTTGAATGAAGTGAGGCGCCAAGAGGAGATTGAAGAAAACAGGATAAGTGAAGGAGAGTAAACCAGAGCAGATGGCACAAAAGTTGAAATTACTTCGAAAGCATATGAATGTACATGATGAGTTCACTAGGCAGCCAAAGTGTGCAGAAGAGTTCTTCTCAGCAGCATGTCTTTGGTAGGGCATTTGACTAAATGTCTGAGCCCGACCCCAAGTTGTAAAGGAATCACTGACTGAGGTCAATATCCAGAATCATATTTGGGTACTTTAAGTCCAAAAGGTCAAGAGATTTCCCAGATTCAGTAAACCAAATAATAAGAGGACGTTTTGCATAGTAGATGGCTAACCTCAGAGTAAGTTCTTGATCTGGGATCAAGACTCCCCTCTGCTGCACATTGGCTGGGGAACCAGACAGGTCACTTGACCTCCTAGTCCTCCCCCTGATTTTCTATGAGTCTCGGAATTTCATATTTTTAGGATGCAAGAATGTAATCTGCAAAACAAAATAATTTCCCCGCCAGAAGTTCCCTGTCTCAAAGAAATCACAGGTTGCTCAAAATAATAATAACTCATCTACTTAGATGTAGAATTCCAACAACAAACTCAAGGTTCTTGAGTTCTAGCTCAATGCCTTTTATGTTTAAAGTCATAAGATTTAGAGCGGGAAGAGACTTTGGAGATCATAGAAACTATTCTTCTCATATTAGAAATAAGAAAATTTAGACCCAAAGAAAATAAATGACACAAGATCATAGTGGTAGATTCAAAGTTAATTATATACACAAAGATACTTAATAGATACAGTACTTAATAAAACAGGAAAAAATATTTTTAAATAAGGAATTTACAAATTACTGTTCCCTATCTCTAAGAAACTTACATTGCACTTCTTGAGCCTTCCCTGACTATGCAACAGGATTCCCATGTCCCTATGCCCTTGCTTTCCTCTTTTCCTTTGCAACACCTTCCCCTCCTCCCATTCCCTGCCCCCCACACTACAGACTTCTTTAAAAGAGGTCACACATAACTGAGCTGGATGCTGCTTTGTTCATGAGGCTTAAGGCCAAACCTTGTGGTTATTTGGTTCGTGGCACCAAGATTATAGACACTCCAGAAAAGGGAGCTTTACAATCTGTCTGTGCCTGCACTTGAGGTCACTGAAACCATTTGCCCTGAAGATGCTATTACTCAGCTCACATGTACAGGATAACTTTGTTAGAAGGCACTTTGCTCTCAGGGGATCTGTTAGTCATCATGCCACTGTATGTATACTTAGTACTACATTGTTTGGTACAGCCTAAAAGTGCTGCGAGAAGGGACTGATCAACGGGAGCTGGATGAGTCAGGGAAGAGAACTGTCAGATTCATGGAGGAGTCTTTGTTGAGCACCTAGTTTATATTTGCATCCTCTCAGCTGTGTTGAACATTTTTACATGATGGGACCATCCATACAAGCTGCAATGAAGTCAGACCGACAAATTAAAATCCAAAAAGAGCTGGTCTTACTGACCCAGGAAACACTGATTTGACTCCCAGGCCTGACATCTAATAGCTGCATGACTAGGGGTGGATTAAGTGACCTCTAAGGTCCTTTCCAGCTCTAAATTTCACGATCCTTATTAGGCATGTGTTACAATAGAAAGTGACCTGCTTCTGAAATAGGATTACCTGGGTTCAAATCCCACCTCTGATACTTACTAAAGGTCTGATCTTGAATATTTACTTAATTTACCATTGCAGATAAAATGAACATTCTGGTACCCTCCTTCAGGGGATAGAGAAGAGATCTAATTGGTTAGAATACAAGTTTCTTATTTGGTACCGGAGAGAAATTAGGTTGGATAAAAATAGTGGAGCCAGATTATAGTAGGTCTTAAAAGTAGACAGACCAATTTAGACTTGATGTAATGGACACTATAGAGACATTGTAAATTTTCAGGCAGAGAAGCAACATGATGAAAGCGTTTTTAAAAAGCTGTATCTGTAAGAGGCACAAAATGGGATTAGACAGAGGAGAGAATAGGTTAGAAAGGTCAACCAAAAGTTTGTTTTAGCAATCCAGGAATGAGAGAGTAAGGGCCTGAAATGATGTAATAGGAAACATAGGCTGTAATAGGAAAGAAAGGGAAAGAGTCGATCTGAACCATAACTTTAAAGAAATCATTAAAAGGATTTGGGGAAAGAACTGAGTACTGGCATGGAAGGAAAGGAATGATTCCAAAATTAGATCTAAAGAGATTAAGGGAATGATGGAGACTATAGATTCAGAAAAGTTAACAAAGGACAAGTGCAGATATAAGATCATTTCTCAATTGAGGAGATGTGGGGAAATCAAGAAACATTGTCTTTGAACTTCCAGTGTCTAGCACAGTGTCTAGCACAGAGTCTAGCACAGAGTAGACTTTAGTAAGTGCTATTGAATTGAAATAAATCTGAGATACAAGATTGGAACTGAGATCTGAAATAAAAACTGAAGATATGGATCATGCAGCCATCAGCATGAAAATGATAGCTGAAAACGTAATAATAGATAAGCTTTTTAAATAGAATCTAGGCAAAGTAAAATTATAAATACAGGGAAGTAACGGACATAGTCCTTGCCCTCCGTGAGATTATGTTCTAATTAAAATCTATTGTAAAATTCCTTTCACTTTTCAGAGATCTCTAAAAACTTAGTAATTTAGAGATTTACTTTGAAGGATACTGGAAATGCTGGGGTCAAATATATGCAATTGATAAGAGTTGTACAATGAAGCTGTTATTGTTTGTGCTGCAGCCAAAGTTCATGAAATGATTCCCCTGAATAACAGTATGTCAACTTTGGAGATTTACACCACTTAATTTAGAAATCCCTCATGGTTATACCCTGCATGCTAAATGTCCAAAACTAACAAGTGATGCTAGAAATCCTCACTCCTGGATTGTAAAGCATGCTAACTCACAATTTCTTCCATAATCAATGTAGATATTACACTATTCATAAGCTGAGAAGTTTCATCATTTACAGTCAGATTGTTGACCATGTTAAAATAATGGTTTAAACTATTAATCACATAGAAGGTAATTGTTATGTACAGATACAAACAAAAGGCACTCAATAGTTGCTCTAAAACAAATGTTCTGCATTTGGTGAAAGAAGGTTGAAAGAAATACTAAATATTTAAAAAATATTTTCAAGAGTAAAGAGCCCATTCAGGCAGAGCCAAGATGGTGGAATAGAAACAGGACTCCGTGGGGCTCCCATTTCCACCTCCTCCAATACATGTAAAAGATGATTCTCAACAAACTTTAGAGCTACAGGACCAACAAATTGACAGAGAGAAGCCAACCTCCCACTGAAGAAAGCCCAGCAGGCTGGTAGGAAGGGGCCATCTCAGCCCTCTGGGAGCCAAGCTCAGCCTCAGGTGAGCCCAAGGTTTTAACCTCAAGGCAACGCCACTAGAGGGACCTGGGGAGAGTCGATCACCAGCAGCTGTGGCGGTTTCCAGAATTATCAACCCATAAATGTGAAAGACAAAGTGAGAGAACAGTGGACTTTGGGAACAGGGAGTCTCGGAATGTGGTCTGGCCTCTGCCCCCCAGAGGGAAAAGCAGCTGTGGTGCAGTGGCCTCAGCCACGTAGCTGCTTCAGAGCTCCTAGCCTGCAGATTGTAGGGGGCCCAAGCAACCAGTCTGAGGGGTGTTCACTCTTGCTTTAACCTGCTTGGATCTGGATTCCTGTCCTGGGTGGAGGTGCTGGGGTGCGGGACCAGTGTGCCAAAGCCAGTGGAGGCTTCTGAGAGGGCACCCAACTAATAGCTCCAGCAGCTGAGAAAACCCCATCAATGGGACAAAGCAAAATTTGCCAGATGGAAAAAGAATCTCAAAAGCTCACGGAGGAGAATCATTGCTTCAGAATGAAGCTGCTCTCTGAAAGCAGAGCTCTACTGTAACAAAACACTCAAGAGTCAAGTGGTTGAGTGGCACCATGAGCAAGTGGGAGAAGCGGTCCAACTTTGGATTCCTTTTTTGGGGACAAAAAGGCTCAAGGCATGGAGCAGGAAGAAGACAGTAAAGTCAGAACTCTTGTACCAAAAGCTTCCAAGAAAAATACAAGCTGGTTAGAGGCCATAGAGAGGACCTCCAGAAGCAAATAAGAGAAATGGAGGAAAAATTGGGAAGAGAAATGAGAACGATGCAAGAAAATTATGAAAAGAGAGATAACAGACTGAAGAAAATTACATCTTAAAAAATAGACTAACTCAAATGGCAAAAGAGGTTCAAAAAGCCAATGAGGAGAAGAATGCCTTAAAAAGCCAAATTTGCCAGATGGAAAAAGAATCTCAAAAGCTCACTGAGAAGAATCATTGCTTCAGAATTAGATTGGAGCAAATGGAAGCTAATGACTTTATGAGAAATCAAGATGCTGTTAAAAAGATTCAAACAAATGAAAGAATAGAAGGCAATGTGAAATATCTCATTGGAAAAATCACTGACCTGGAAAATAAATCCAGGAGAGATAATTTAAAAATTATTGGACTACCTGAAAGCCACGTTCAATAAAAGAATATAGAAACCATCCTTCAAGAAATTCTCAAGGAAAATTGCCCAGATATTTTAGAACCAGAGGGCAAAATAGAGGTTGAAAGAATCCACAGATCACCTCCTGAAAAAGATCCCCCCCAAAAAAACTCCTAGGAATATTATAGCCAGGTTCTGGAGTTCCCAGATCAAGGAGAGAATATTACAAGCAGCCAGGAAGAAACAATTTGAATATTGTGGAAACACAATCAGGATAACACAGGATCTGGCAGCTTCTATAGTCAGGGACCAAAAGGCTTGGGATATGATATTCCAGAGGTCAAAGGAGCTGGGATTAAAATCAAGAATCAACTACCCAGCAAACCTGAGTATCATGTTTCAGGGGAAAATATGGTCATTCAGTGGAATAGAGGACTTTCAAGCATTCATGATGAAAAAAAACAGAGTTGAATAGAAAATTTGACATCCAGATACAAGAAGCAAGAGAATCATGAGAAGCTGGAAGCCAGTTGAAGCAACTCAATGCTTGAAGGGTCCTGAGGAAGACTGGAATTTTGAAGGGTCTCAAAGGGGACTTACTCTCTCCAAGGACACTCATAAAGGCTGGAGCTCTCTAACCTTTCATCAGATCTACTCCCCCCACACACATTTTATATAGGGCAGGGGGTCCATCTCCAACAATAAAAAGAGAATCCTGTACCGATAGGTTGGGGGATAGAGGTTACACATGGACATACAAATACCTCAGGCTTGTAACATATACTTTGTATGTAATTACAACACAGGAAGCATCATAGTAGAGTGAAAAAGAGGACTGGTTCACAAGTGTGTAGATCAGAGCAGCCAGGTGGCAGGGAATAGAGCACAGGCCCTGGAGTTAGATGGACCTTAGACACTTAACATTTACTAGCTGGGTGACCTTGGCAAGTCACTTAACCCCAATTGCTCTCCCTTCTCCCCTCCCCCCAAAAAAAGCAAAAACAAAAAGTGCATGGATCTAGGTTCAAATCCCACCTTTGTGCCTTCCTAGCTGTGTGACTTTGGGCAAGTCCCTTAAACTCCCTTTCCAAATTTGTAAAATGAAGGAATTAGACTAGGTCCTCTGAGGACCCTTCCAGTTCTTGATTAGGCATTCTATGATCTGTGCTATATTATGTATCTATGCTACATACATATTGTATTATGTGTCTGCATATGGTCTATTCATCTAGTTAATATGCAGACCTCATATATTATGCTGTGTGCTATGATTCCTAAGTATTTGTTCAATGATGTTTAATTTTATTAAGACCACTCTTGATTTGTGTGCCATGCATAATTTTTTTCATATGTGGTTTTTAAAAAGAAATTTCATTACTATTTATACATTATATACTTGATTATGCACAAATATATATATATATATATTTTTTTTTTCAAGAGTAATTTAAGCACCTTAATGACTCATGTGAATTTATTTCTAATTTTCTTTGGAGAGGGCTGGGGGGAAAACAATGAGAGAAGAAGAATATGAACTGAATAAGGACAAGAAAATGATATAGGTAATTTGTAATGGTGAACAAAGAACAGAGAATGAATTGAAGGAGAAATTTGAGAGAAGAATAAGGAATATGAGAGAGAGAACAATCTCTAGGCTACAATTCTAATTTTGTAAAAGAAGTGGGAAGAGGAGAACAATCCAGGAAGACTAAAGAGAATTCAGCAGTAGAAGCCAAAGGAGAAGTACTCAAGGGTGACTTTAGGAGATGAAAAAGAAGCTAGCTGGCAGAGCAAGATACAGAAAACAAAAGGAGAATGAATTTTGGGAAAAGCCATCTGCTAATAGATTGGTGGGCAGGTCAAGTTGGTGAAAAAGGTAAAGTGGTTGGTATGAGAGGGCATGTCGTGTCTAAAAAAAAGAAGTGGAATCTGTCTGTCATCTATTAAAGGGTATTAATAATAGCCAACATTTATATAGTGCCAAATGCTTTAAACTTATTGTCTCATTTGGTCCTCACAATAGCTGTGGGACTAGGTGCTATTATACTCCTTTTATTTTGCAGATGAGGAAACTGAAGCAAACCGAGGTTAAGTGATTTGCTCAGGGTCACACATCTAATGTGTCTGAGATGAGATTATAATTCAGGTTTTCCTGACTCTGGGGTTAGCATTCAATCCACTATGCTACCTGGTGGCTTGTAATAGGCAATGGAATTTGCAAGGATGTGCTTGTAGCAGCAAGCACCCCAAGGGCGTTCTCAGGGTTTGCAGCTACCACAGGTTCTTGGATCTGCTTTGTTAAAGGAAAGCAACTCAAAATGGGTTAACAAGCTTACTTTAATCAGTCAGACATATATCGTTTACCTTGTTCAGGAGAAAAGGTCAGCACCCTGAACCTCAAAGTATACAGGCATAATTATCAAGACAGAAACATCAAATAGACAGATTTCCAAACTGTCCAACCATTACATCCATACCCAGTCAACATCTGGGTTTCCACATTCTGGGTTTTTCAAAGCCGGGGGACTCTCAACAACGGCTTCCCAGAATTCAGATCAAATCACAGAACACTTCTCAAAGTGAGTCCCAAAACAAAGCTACACATCAGGGCTTATATAGCTTTCTCCTGGCTCAGAGAATGTAACAACCTTATTGACCCACTGGCCAATCAAAAAGTATCTACTGAAAAACAAGCCTCCCACCCCAGGCTCCAGGTACACGTTAGCCTAGGGGCAGGGAAGATCTTTAAATCTGCATTTCCATTACATTCGGCCCCAAGATCTTTCATGCCCATAGCATAGACAATTTACTTTTAAATTAGCTCTGAACATTTCTTAGGTCACATTTTCGAAGTACAGAACTAAAGTTACCAAAGTGGCCACTGGGCCTTAAACAAACACCAAGTACATAGCATTATCATTTCAATTCAGAACAAGAGTTCAAATAAAGTTCTGGGGGGAGGGGAGTGTCCTTCCCCTCACACAGCTCCAGCCCCTGCTTCCAAGCACAGAGAGGGGGCTGGGCAACAAAACTAACAAGGTGGGGTCCCTGGGGATCCAAGGCACTTCATCCCACCCACCATAGTCACAAGTCCATCCTCCCCCTGGGTCCCAAACTGTGGGATGCAGCCAGGAAACACACTCAGTGCCCCTGCTTTGCTGCTCAGTTCTTATCTTTTCCCGTGGCTGAATTCCGAACTCCTGGGCTCCTTCTCCTCCCGCAGGCAGCAGCCAGATCTTCCCTGCCCCTTAATAAGCCGAAGTAAATTTGAGGACCTTCCCTGATTTGGAAATATGCTCTGCCCGCAATAGGCTGAATGTGACTACATGGAGCTTGGGTGAGAGGAGTTTGCTGAATGGTGGAGCAAAGCCCACAGGAGAAACTGGCTTAGGGGAGGCTTGTTTTTCAGGAAGGCCTGCCTTTTGTTACTTTGTGATTAGGCAGTAGGTCTAAGAGTTGTGATCGTCTCCGACTCTGGAGAAGACTATATATTCTTCTGAGGTGAGGTTTTACTTTGGGGATCACTTTGGGAAGAGATGTATGGTTTGGCCAGATGAGACTCAGGGCAGCCATTGAACCTCCCTGGCTTTGAAACCCCAGATGCTGGTGCTTCTCTCTCTGGTAACTAACTGTATGTGTATAATGATCAGACAGCCAGAAGCCCTGTCTGTTGGTTTGCTGAATTGTGTTATTTTCTCCATCTGCTTTTTTTGTCTGCTTGTAACTTCTGTTTGCATTCTTTTAAGTTCAGGGTGCTGTATTTTTCTCCTTAAACCGGTAAATAAAAGGAAGATTGTTAACCCTTTTTTAGTTGCTTTCTTTTAGAAAAGCAGGTCAAAGAACCTGTGCTTGCAGCCATCCTGGGTATGCCAGGGTGCTTGCTGCTACATGTGCTTAAGAGTGAAGTATAACAATCTTGTACTTTAAAAAAAATATATCACATAGAAAGCAGAGCAAACTTCTGAGTGACTTGCATTGAGTACATGAAGGTTGTATTTCTGCCATAGCCAAGTCACTACTATCTAGTTTGCAAGTATAGGCTGATCTCCATCCTGGAAGGTGGAGGAACTCATGATGTACTTCATATTCTAAGTTATCAAGGACAGTTAAGTGATCCTTAAAAAAAAGTGGAGTGAGAAAGGGATCTGAGAAAGAGAAGAAAAAATGATCCTTGTCATGAGATTCAAAGGTGGGAAAATGCCATACAGCAGTAAAAAGGAAGAGTAAGGACCATTACATACTTGAAACTCAAAAACGAATGTGAAGATATTCCTGAAGAAGAGGAAACTTTATACTCAGAAGAAGAAGGAAGTGCTTGTTTGCCAAATAAACAGTAGAGTCACACAACCATCCACTATATAGAGGGGAAGAAATGAACAGTAGTTGGGAGTGATCTTTTTTTGTTTAGGAGTACAGCTTTGTTCATTTGGCAGCAATGACAGAGCAGCCAGTTGTCTTGTACCTTGTACCTTGTACCAAGACATAAAAGAGACTTCCTAAGATATATCAAATTGAATAATTTTTATTCACTTCTATTGATTCATGTGAACATAAATGATACCACTAGGAAGAACCTTGAAACTATTAGCAAATATTAAGTCAAGAAACCAAAGACCATAAGGGCATAAATTGTATTTTGCTCTTCCTTCCCTTTGAAGAAGTCATGAGAGGCAGAAAAGAAACACAAAAATATTTGATATGGTAATAGCTAATAGAATATGAGAATGTCTGAGATTGAGATTTGTATTTCTAGACAGTATGGACGATGGGGATGAAAGGATCCTGAACAGAGATGAGTGTTACTGGCAAAGAGTTTACACACATATACTCATATACACATACTCATGTACTTGAAGGAGTATTGTGCATGTGTATGTGTGGAGAGCCTGTAAATCTAACTGAAAGGGCTTAAGAATAAAAAACGGAAGAACAGCAGCAAAAAAGGATGGGGAAAGAAACATGCCTATCATGCCCTAGCAAGCTAGAAGTCATTCTGAGTAGCGACAATGAAGGTAGAATGATTTTTTTTTTAACACTCATATTTTCTGAAGAGAGAAAATCCAAGTAAAGAGTCAGCACTAAAATCCAGGCCCTCTAATGGCATGCAAAAATACCCAAAATAGAGACTCTAAGAAAAAGAAATCACTGGGCCTCGTGAAAAGGTAAATTTTACCTTGTAATCATCACCGAAATTTGGTGGGATTATATCAAATGACTCTTGATAGGTATTTCTTGTGCAAAAGAAATAAGATTGGCAAGAAAAAGGGGGGTGGGAGCTTGAGTTAGCTAGCATTACATTTTAAGAAAGCATACTTCTTATAAGTACTATAGTAGGTTTACATTTATGCTTCTTATATCTTAAGGAAATCATATAACTTCTTATATCTTTTTCTTAATTCCAGGAACCCTAGGGGAAGAGTGTGAACCTTTGGGAAAAATAACAGAAATTATTTTACTATTGAAATATTCTAGAGATCCTCTGGGACAAAAAAAGAAGAAATAGATGAGAAGCTTGGAAAATAGATCAAAAGTCTAGTTCAGAGGCAGGATATAGTAATGATACAGGACTTTAATTATCAAGTCCTTTGTGGTAGCTCTCTTTCTGCCAAAAGTGGAGTAACTGATAGGATCTTGACTTTCTTTATATAAATGGTATCTTTCAAAACATGACAGAATCCACAAGTTAGAATTCTATACTACATCTCACTAACATGGAGGAACCTAATTACTGGATTCAAAATGACAAGAACTTAAGAGGGAATAACTGCTTCCCTCTAAAATTCTAATAGGAGAAAAGCTGAGCATAGGTTCATTTATACCATCAACTTGGGTAGAACACATTTTAAAGCATTCGGATAAAAGATAGACAAAACCCCATGGACTGAAGTCTACAGGAGGAAAAAAGGGAGTTGTTTAAAAAGAATGATGTGGATACAAAAGGTACTCATCAACCTACTTAGCTTTAGAGATTATATGCATAGAAAATGGAGACAAGGACAGGTAATGGGCAGAGTGTGAGTACAGCAGGGTTCTATAAAAATAAGACTGAAAAAGGATTGCTAAAGTACAAAATGCCAAGTCTACTGAAAGAAGCTCAGGGCAAGAAAAAGAGAAAAGAAAAAGATTTTTTGTTTTTAGGTTTGTTTGTTTATAATATTGAATAAAAGAGGATAAAGAAGGAAGGACTATTGCTTAGTTTGAAAGGGCTGATGTTATTGAAAATAGAGCAGTAAGAAATGCTAAATTCTGATTTTGCTTTCATTACCAAGGAAAATGACCTTTCACTTGGAAATTACAGATTAAAAATGGAGTTTATATGTACAATAAACAAAGAATTAGTAAAAAATAAAATAAAATAAGAAAATAAAAAGCAGTATAAATTTAAGTTCTCTGACTCAAATGAATGACATCCTCCAGGGCTGGGAGAAGTGGCAGATGTGACTGCTGAGCCAGAGATTTAAGAGATTGTGGAAATCAGGAGAGATGTCACAGAACCAGGACAGCACAAAAATTGTCAAACAACAACAAAAAAAGGAAGAGAATAGAGTCTAAAGTCAGCAGGTCAGGGAATATGGTTTTGATTACTGAGGAAATTGTATCTATAATTTATTTTTTAAAATATGGCTAATAACTATCTGCCAAAGGAAGCAGCTATTGCAAGATTTAGCTTAATTTGGGAACAGCTAGGTGGTGGTACAGTGGACAGAGTGCCCGGAGTCAGGAGAACCTAAGTTTAAATTCAGCCTCAAATTCAGTTACTTACTCGTTGTGTGACTCTGGGCCAGTCACTTGATCTTGTTTACCTCAGTTTCCTCATCTATAAAAGCTGGAGAAGGAAATGGCAAATCACTCCAGTACCTTTGCCAAGAAAACCTCAAATGGGCTCATATAGAGTCAGACATGCCTGGACAACAAGTATGGTTTTATTGATGCCTTGTTGTATCAGATTACCCTCCCCTCCTTTTGGCCCTCCATTTTTAAAAGTAGTTACTATATGAACACATAAGGTAAATGATTAGACATCTTTAATCCAAATTATTTCATGCTTTTTGTGACAAAAAAAATGGATAAATGTGGACCAAATGATAATACAGTCATATGAATCTGGAAATGGTTGAATGATTGGACTCCATAAGGTTATTGGGTCAAAGTCAGATTGAAAAGAAGTCACCATGAGGAGCTTCCGAGGGATTTGTGCTTAGGTTCTTGCTGTATGACATTTTTACCCATAATTTGGAGAAAGGGTATAAAATTCCAAAATAACACAAAGAAAGAGTGATAGCTAACACACTGGATGGTCAAGTTGAGATCCAAAAATATATTAAAAGGCTAAAATACTTTGTTGGATTTGACAGGATGGAATTTAATAGGGATAAATGTAAAGGTTACACTTGGGTTAAAAAAATCATCTTCACAAGTAAAGTCTAGGGAAGACATGATTTGACGTTAGTTTTTCTTTAGAAATATCTGGAGTAGAAACAGGGATTAGCAGATTGCAAGTTGAGTGTGAATCAGCATTGTCATAAGGTAGCCAGAAGCATGAATATTTTCTTGGTGTGTCTTCAGAGAGGCATAACTTATAGGAAAAAGGAGGTAATAGTCCTTTCATAACCTGAGTAGTCTATCAGCTCTGGTTTTATGGACGCAAATGAATTGGAGAAAAATCAAGATGACGAAAGATCTTCAGTCTGTGTCCTATGAGAATTGGGTGAAAAAACTGGGAGATGTTCAGCCTAATGGAAAAAAGACTCAGAGGTGAAAACATAATGGTTTTCTAGGATCTGAAGAGCTGCTATGGGGGAAAGGGATTAACTTGTTCTGTTCGGTGCCAGACAGCAGAACAAAAAGCAATGGGGAGAAGTTGTGAAGAGGCAGATTGAACCTTGGTAACAATTAGAGCTGCTCCGAAGAGGCAGAGCCAGCCTTGGCAGGTGGCTGCTACCTCCCACCCATATTTCAGATCTTCAAGTGAAGTCTGTATAATCATTTGTTTTAGGGTGTCACAGTGGGGATTTCTTTTGGGTATGGGTTGAACCAAATACTCAGTGAAGTCCCTTCCAAATCTAAAATTCTGTAACTCTTGAGTTGAAATTTTACAACATGTTGTCAATCATTATAATATCCCTGATGTATCATTATTCATTCTGTTAGCTGAGAAAATTGAGGAAAAGAGAGATTAAATGAGTTGCCTAAGGTTACTCAGTGAATCACTTAGAGAAATAAAACACGTTTATTGATTCTCTGAGTTCTAGGTATGTAGAACACATTTAAAGAATGTGAAAATCTCATGTATGATGGCAAAAATGGGAATATGATATTTATTATGTCAGCATATCATATTGAAATCATAAATCTTCATATTAGTCAAATGAATATTGCTAAAACTTTCATGACTCAGGAATAAATATTTAATGTTGAGTTGTGCATTTTTTGTGACATTCATATTATGGATATAGCAAGAAAGGAAGGAAATAAGAATTTATTAAGTACAGACTTTGTGTAAGACTAGGGGCTTTACAAATATCATCTCATTTGATCCTTACAACAACTTTGAAAAGTAGTAGGGGCTATTATAATCCCCAAATCAGGGTTAAGTGATTTGTCCAGGGTCACAGAACTACATTTGAGTCCAGATTTGAACGCAGATCTTCCTGACTCCAAGCCTGGTATTCTTGCTACTGTGCCACCTACCTCAAAAAATTGAAATAATATTTATTAAAAAAATGAGATAATATTTATAAAATGCTTTACAAACCTTAAAGCTCTATGTAAGTGATATTATTATTATTTATTATTACTTATCTGGAATGTAGACTATAACTAGCAAGGTAAGTTTGGACAAGTCACTTTGCCTAAACTGGAACCCATTTTCCTACTAAGGAAACTGACAGAGCTGACCACACAGTCTTTACTAGTCTTTCTAATTCTCTGATTACAAGTTTGATTTTTGTGAAGTTCTCTGAGTTATTTCAAATTTTATATTAACATTTTTGGCACTATTTCTGGACTCTTGGGAACTTTTAATTACCAGTTTCCAACGAAACTAGGCTTTTAACACTGGTTCCTCTGCCTTAGGGTACAAAGAAAGCAAGTTTATCTGGAAGACCTAGGTTGTGTTAGGGTGGCTCTCTAATTGGACCTGACCCTAATTTAGAGGTTAACCAAATGCCCAGAACAACTTCAAGCAATGAGAATTGTTTTTCAACTAATTCCTAGCTCACTCTTACTTAGCTTAAGGTTCATTCTGACTTTATAATTTTATGACACATTTTCTTATGAAGCCCTCTCATTCTTATTTTTCTGTCACTGATTTAACAGTTCAGTTCCTATGACTATAATGAATGCCTATACAGGTCCTTAAATGGTAGAATGAACTGAATAGTATTCTGAATTTGGAATTGAGGCCTTCAGTCATCTTCCTACGTATGTAGCCAGCAATAGAGCCTATTTTGAAATTCCATTTCTGCTAGCTCTGCTCTAAGCCTTCCTGTTCATTACTGTTACATTAACCTTGCATCCCAAGGGTACCTGAGATTTGTGGAGGTTAACTGAGCAGTAGGCCATGACAGTGGAAGGCACTAATAGCCAAGCAGAGGAAACAGAAAGCAATAATTGGGGCCTCCTTGATCGATGCCTTAAATCCCCTTATCCCTGTAGTATTCTGCAGCAGGGAGAGAAACAGATTATCTCTTGATATGGCCAGACCAAGAGAGATCCATGAGTCAAAGGCCATAAAACAAACTTGAGAATGGCGAAGAGGCCTGTGATATTAAAGGAGAGATCCTAAGATTGAATGTGGGTCAGCCTTTTACTATAGAAACAAACACAAAATAGGCTGAAAGAAAGGCTCTGGGTTATAAAAGAATTAGTTCTTATAACCCTGACCCTTCTTTTTCTTCAAGGACCTTGATTATATGGGTTCTGACCATGAATATCTGTTAAGTTGAATTTCACTATTAACTTCTTCTAGCCATAAAATTAAATAGCATTAAATTCTTCAAAACGCACAGATATACACTCACACACGCATGCACTCACACACATCCATACCCCTACCATCATCTACCATCACCCCTACCACACCTCCTCACCATCATCATCATCACCCTACTTCTCTACTTCTAAGTCAACATCTAAACTTTGGGATGGGAGAGAAAATTTTAAATTATGACCACTTTGAGAATGATCACCTTGATATAAAATTTAAGGTCATTCATGTCATGTGTCATAAAATATTAGATTATCTCCAAGCTTCCAGCTCTAAAATTGTGTGACTATTATTCAGGTATCCATCCCATAGATGTGTTCAGTTGGATTACGGATTCTTTAATATCAAGTATTTCATTTGCACAATACAATGTAAAAAACATAATGGTATTCACTCTGATGTCAAACATAAATAAGCCACTCAGTAAAAAGTAATAGATGATTACAAAGTCACTGCAATGATTATCCTCTGTAGGATATGATGCTTCAGTTACCTAATCTTTCAGAGAGCAAAACCAATTCTCTCCTCATAGAATAAATCCTCCACAAGTTTGTGACAATCTGTCATGTAATCCATAGGTCAAAGAATCATGTTGAGTAACAATTGTAAATATTAATAGAACACTTTCATTTTAAGACTTGAAAAATTGAAGTCTTTGAAAGCAACTCATTGTTTGTTCTCTTCAGGCTTTATGTGTGCTTTGAAAAGGTATTTGTAAAGCCAAAGTGTTCATATTTTTCCCATTGACTTCTGTCATACTTTAAAAAACATTTTCCCACTGAAAACATATTGGCTATAGCACAAAATAAAAATCACACTTAAGGATCATAATATCAACTACAAAAGTATTTTGTGCTGGTAGATAAATAAAATATAAGAAATCAGAAGACAGACAGCCATTGTTGGCTAAAAGAGAATAAGCCTGAATCAGGAAGATATAGTTTTAAAACCTTCCTGTTATGTAGTCTATCTGACAATGGATGAGTCACGTAAACTCTCATTGCCACCAGACAACCCCCTAAAATTCTTAAGTTGCAAAACAGATGCATCAGAAAAAGAAGGTTTCTCACTAATATTTCCCCACACTAAGGAAATCAAAAGTCCAGTTAATAAAAGCAGGGGTCAGAGAAAAAGGAGAATAAATTATAATCCCCAGTTTGAACCACTAAACACCTACTCTGATGCCTCTTCAGGGCATGGAGATCAATCTGCCTGGCAAGGGCAACCCCAGCTAAACTCAGAGAGATTCATCAACAGAGGATTGGCCAGGGGGTGGAGCCAAGATGGCGGAGTAGAAGCACAACCTTCCCGCTGCTCCAGCTTCCACCCTCCCCAATCCATGTAAAAAGGGTAATCTAAACAAACTTTAGAGCTGCAGAACCCACAAAATGACACAGAGAAGCTAACCTCCCGCTGAGAACAGCCAGGCAGGCCAGCAGGAATCCAGCGCAGCGCTGTGGGAGTCGAGCCCAGCCTCACACCGAGGGTTTAGCCCCAGGGCGGGCCTGACCAGCAGCCAGCCAGAGGGACTCCAGATCAGCAGCAGCCGGGGCGTTTCCAGATTTATCAATACATAGATGAGAAGGACAAGGTGAGAGGCCAGTGCATTCTGGACTTTGGGACCCAGGAAGTGGGAGTGCATGGCTTTTACCCCGGGAGCGAGAAACCACTGAGACACCAGCACAGCCTGCCAGCGCCACCAGCTCTTGGCCTGCAGAGTGTAGGGGGACCAAGCACCAGTCTGAGGGGTCATCGCTCTTGCTTTAACCTGCTTGGATCTGGATTGCAGTCTAGGGTGGAGGTCCTGGGGTGTGTGTCCAGCTTGCCAGAGCATGTGGAGACCTCAGAGAGGGCACCCATCTAATACCTCCAGCAACTGAGAAAACCCCAGTGTTTGGGACCAAAGCTCCCCGGGCGGGTGGCAGAGTCCTACTGTGGCAAAAAGCCCAAAAGTCAAGTAATTGAGTGGCAAAGTGAGCAGGCAAAGAAAACAAAGCAGACAGAAGACTCCAACAATACACTCCTATTTTGGGGACAAAAAGGAGCAAAGCATGGAACAGGAGGAAAGCAGTGAAGTCAGAACTCCTGCACCAAAAGCTTCAAAGGAAAATACAAGCTGGTTACAGGCCATAGAGGACCTTAAGAAGCAGATAAGAGAAGTGGAGGAAAAATTGGGAAGAGAAATGAGAGCAATGCAAGAAAATTATGAAATGAGAGTCAACAGCCTGACTGAAGAAAATAATACCTTAAAAAACGACTGACTCAAATGGCAAAGGAGGCTCAGAAAGGCAATGAGGAGAAGAATGCCTTAAAAAGTCGAATTTGCCAGATGGAAAAAGAATCTCAAAAACTCAATGAGGAGAATCATTGCTTCAGAATTAGATTGGAGCAAATGGAAGCTAATGACTCTATGAGAAATCAAGATGCTGTTAAACAGATCCAAACAAATGAAAGAATAGAAGGCAAGGTGAAATATCTCATGGGAAAAACCACTGACCTGGAAACTAGATCCAGGAGAGATAATTTAAAAATTACTGGACTGCCTGAAAGCCATGATCAAAGTAAGAACCTAGAAATCATCCTCCAGGAAGTTCTCAAAGAAAACTGCCCTGATATTTTAGTACCAGAGGGCAAAATAGAGGTTGAAAGGATCCACCGATCACCTCCTGAAAAAGAACAGAGGATTGGCCACCAGATTCATTTCTTTGGCAATTCATGAGACTATCTATTGAGGTAGGGAGACACTATATGATGAAAGGAATACCTTGAAGTTTTAAAGTTCTTATGTTCATTTAATTCTTCATCATGATTCCTAAATTCACACACATACAGGTAATTCTCATAGTAGTACACTGAGAAATTAAAGTACAAATAAATCAGAAGGAGACATTTCTTCTTTGTCTGACAGCAAAATAAAAAAGATGTCTCCATCTCAACCACCTGCTATAGCTCAATCCCAGCTTTCTCATAATGAGGTATTATTACTCACAGAGGAAGAAAAGGAGATTGCTGGCAAATTGACAGGAATTAACTTTGTTGCTCTGCTTCTTACTTCACTCTCTATTGCCTACCATGCTATGTCCAACCGTATAGCTCATCTTTAATTAATAAGAGCAAATTTAGTAGAGATTAATTTAAAGCCCTTTAATAAAGACAAATACTGGAAGAGATTAGAGTGGGCAACAGCTTGTGTTAATTCTGATTTGCTAAAAACAAAAAATCAAAGAAACAAAAACTAGGTCTTTGTCCCAGGAGATGTTTACTCTAATCTCCTCAAGCATTTATCTTTATTACAGAACTTTATTCTCTATTAAATTTAATCTTATTTACTTTAGTAAATGGTGATGATGATGATGATGATGATTGATAATATAATGGGAAAGTCCTGTAATTATCCATATGAAAAAAAGAAGGGAAAAAATGAGAGAGATGACATGGTTAAAGCGCATCTCAAAGAAGAATATAACAACACAATTAGAATAAAATTATTTAAAACCTCTTTTTATATTTAAGACATATGAAAATGGCTAGCCTCAGAGAAGTTCATGGACAATTAAAAAAGGACAGCAGATTGCTACCCTCTATCACTCTTTAGGGGTTCCTACTGTTTAAATTTCCCAATTAATGTTATCTTTTTGCTCCTTATAGTTGACTAGCAGAAGCAGAGGTTACTAATGAAGGATACAGATCCAAGCCAATTAGAGGAGATGTCCTAAGGGAGTGTCTATTTTTAAGGTAGCAGAAACCTGAACAGTCAAAGGTTTCCATCCATAAGGAGACCCTCTGAGAAATGAACCACCCATGGGAGAAACTGTAGGCAAGGATGACAAATGAAAATCAATACTATTCCTATTTTAAAATCTTTTATAAAATAAAAGTATTAACACATTTATATCTGTTTTGCCCATCCATGGTAGCAGATATTTTTTTATTGTTCCCAAACCCAAACTTACAGCTTTACCATAATTATTTCCCTCCTCCTCTTCTATTTAAATAGTACTTTTTATTTACAAAATAATTTTTTCTATCTCATTTGACCTGCAAAACGTGCCTATAAGGTAACTAATAGAACACTGGTTTGCAAAGATGATGATGTGTATGGCGCCCTCTAGCTCTGTACCCTCATACTTATGATCCCCACTTACAGAAGAGGAAGTTGAGGCTGAAGGAATTCAAACTTAGGTTATAACTTGCCATATATTAAAGTGTTTAATGTCCAATCCTGAACTCATAGTTTGATTGACATGTGATTAGAAATTTTTATTATAAAATGTATTCTAAAACTAAATTTCTTGACCCAAACAAGAAGATACTGAGCTAGGAGTAGGGGAAAAAACTTAGTAGGTATTTGGAAACTGCAATGCTGGTAGGTGCCTCTTGGTTATATTCACTATATTATATGCTTATTAAAAAGCATATATTATCAGAGCTGTATCCCATAATGGTAAGGCTGTATCCTATACCAAAAGGGATAATAGAATCTAGAATTTCCATTAGAGAGGCCGAGTCCCAAATCCCACTTAGTAATGTGCCCAAGAAATGGTCATCAAGCTTTTGTCTGAAGACGTCTAGTGATGAGGGGCCTGTTCAAGATGCCCACATCATCTTTGTTTTAATGTTGTTGAGATGTTCACCCTCACACTGACCTTCAAGCTAACTCTCTCATCTTCTACCCATCGCTCCTAATTCTATCCCATGGCGATGAACAAGCAAGTTTATTTCCACCTTGACATATGACATTCTTATGTCTTGGCCACAATTACATCCCATTCCCCAGTGTGTGCCCAGAGAAGTACAGGGTATTAAGAAGTGTTCTTTCTCCACTCCTGCAGAGTCATTTCTAGCTCTAGGCCTAGTTGCCTCAATAAAAGATTTAAACCAGATGAAATCACTTAAATTATTAATTGAGCACCTATTGATCTAGGGACCTGGATCCATTGTTAAGCAGAAATAAAAATAGCAACTTTCACTGTGCAATGGTCCCTATAGGCCAACTAAACATGGTGTGTGTGTGTGTCTGTCTGTCTCTCTGTGCATTGTTTTATATTTAGTACCTTATTGTTTGACACATCTATAGACGTTTGCCACTGATGTCCAAGAATCCCAGAATGTTAGAACTTGAAAGGACACTAGAGAAAATCTAGTCATACTTATAATCAATCATAGGAAGTAGAAGGGGGACACATAGGTCATCTAGTATATTCCTGACTTTAGACACAAAACGAGCTAGAAAAACTCATACAGAGAGTAAGAAACAGAACGGGAATTTGAGCCTGTTTACTTTGGTGCCAATCCCAGTCCTGTTTTCCATTCTACCACATGATCCACCCCTATCATTTTTATATGAGGAAGTCACTTAAACTCTGTTTGCCTTAAACCAGTGGAGAAGAAAATGGTAAACCACTGCAGTATCCTTGCCAAGAAAATGGGCCGTACAGTCTATGGCATCATGAAGAATTAGACACAACTGAACAACAAAATGGAATATCTATGGCGCCGGTGTCTCGAGGGTGTTGTGAGGACAAAATAGGATATTTTTAAAAGGATTTTGCAAACCTTAATGTGCTACAGAAATGTTATTATTGTTAATGTCCTTGTTGTTTCTATCATTATCCAGTGGCTGAGTGTTTTCCTAAGCTTTTGGAGAACTGGGAATGGAATGCAGGGTTCCTGTCTGGATATTATTCACAAAATATTATCTAAACATTTTAGGAACTACTAGAATATGAACTATTCCTCATGAGAAGTGAATGCATGATCTATGTGTTAGTGTTTTTTATTGTACTAATTTATTCATTCATTGTTGGTGGTTTCAAGAAATCCATTGCCTGGTATCTAATTCTATTAATTAAATATTTATTAATATTTATTTATTAAATATTTATTAATCACCTACTATGAACAGAACACGCTGATAGTTCCTAGGCAAAATAGCAGAGATTAGATAAGACATGATTCATGACCTCAGTGAGTCTACCATATACTACAGTAAGTAAGACGCTTATTCACAAAGAACTCTATAACAGATATGAAATGGGTAGTTTGTGAGGTCCATCCAAGGAAGGAAAGAATCAATCAGGTAGACTTCATGGAAGGTTTGTTGTGTGAGCTAGGCTTTGAAAGACAGAAACAAATTCAGCAAATGGACTTGGAGGGAAGGATATGGCAAACATAGGAAATGTCTGTGAAGAGAACACAAACAGAAAGCTCGATATAGATTCAAGGGATAGCAAGTATTTCAGTTTGAAAGGGATATAACGTATGATACAAACTTTTCTAGCATGCCAGCCATTTGCTGAAATTGTCCCAATGGAGCAGTCTTTGGAAAATCAGGGTCATCATCACAACATGATAAGACACTTGAGTCAGGCTTTGTGAAGGGCCTACTATTAGAAAAAAAAAATATTATCGTGTATCTCAGGTAATTTGGCATTTCAGAGAAATGTAATATTACCTTCAGGCTTAGAGATCACCCTGTATGCTGCTTTTTTTCTGAACAATTATAAATGTCTTAACCACTATATATAATATATATATATAAATTTTTTTTACACTCTATCCGGTTTTTTTTCATTGAAGAAATTAATTCTACTGGAGCTTATTTTTAAAAACAGTCTTTGGTGTTTAACATTCTCAATGGCTTTTGAGAGCTTGCTTAAATTGCAATCAATAATTCCCCTTTGTCCACATACTGCCCTTAGAGAATTTAATTCAGATGTGATTTCCCCTTATAAACCACATTGCCTTTCTCCTGTTAGGTCAGTTAAGCTCAGTTGGTTAGATTATAGGGTCAACAAGGTGAAAGTCAGGATTCATTTACCATACATATGCTGTAGTTAGCTTCATTTTGTTTCATTGACATTGGCTGAACTGCTAACCTTAGATCTTACAAATGTGTGTCATAAACCATAATGGGACCTAGGTGAAATGATGCAATGATTTGGCACAAACTATCACTGTGTTAGAAATAAGAAATAAAAGTCGATACTGATGGCAGAAAAGGAACATTATCTTTGTAAAAGAAGGGTAGATTGTGGCAGTATTCTAAAGGAGACAGTCACAGGTTCTCCCATAACAATGAACAAAAGGGGAAATTCTTTTATAGAACGTATTAAATTTTAAAAGAATTCATTAAGTACCTCTTCTAAGTGATTGGGATGTATGAGATAAAAAGCAAAAATGAAACAGTCCCTGCCTGCATGAAAATTGCATTTTATTGAGTGAAAAAAAAATTTCACAGAAAATTAAAATACAAAAGATTTGCAAACTTCCCAGGGACAATGCAGGATCAGGATAGGCTTTTTGCAATAGTAGCCCCTGACCTGACCTTTGAGGAAGTTTGTAATTCTAAGAATCTGAGATGAAGAGCCAGTGCTTTCTAGTCGTGATGAAAGACAGCATTTTCAAAGGGAGGTGGAAGATTTTGTTGTCCAGTATAGGCACTATGGAATGGATTTTGAATGAGAAGCATTTTTACTTCTCCTTTTCCCTTGGGGAAAGTGGGCAGAATTGACTACACCTTTCTTTACCTACTCTGGCCACATCAAGGTGACCTTCCCTTGAGGTCTCTATTTCTATTACAAATCCAAAGGTTCCAGGTGCAAATGGAAATTTCTACTAGTTGATAACCTAATCATTACTTGTAAGGGTTATAAGTTAGAGTAAAAGTCCCTGTTCCATGTGGCTTTTCTCTGCAATACTAAAGAAGCTTAAAAACACAGATTACAAATAAAATCCACAACATTTTCTGAGGGTGGTCTCATAGCAAATTGAATTTAATGTAATCAATTAACCATAAGCCCCACATTTTCTAAAACAAAAACCACATTTCAGGATGCAATTAAAACCACCTTATCTTTATTTAGTAAACTGCCATTTAAAAAAAAATGAAAATAACCTGTATGCAAAATTTAAAATAGCAAAGAATCACTTAGTAATGAATCCTGCTGTCCATTGTACTTGGCAATAAAACAGAGGAAGAAAAGCAAGGAAGGTAAATCCAGTGGTTTCTCCAAGTAGCCATCATTTAGTGACTCCCTGATGGGTACTTTCAATCAGCTGAGCTATGTATGGAAAGAGAAAGGCTCCAGTCGCCAGAAGGTGCAATATCAGTGTTCTGGAAAGTCCCTTATATTTATTTCTAGGCTTCCACTACACTTGTCACTACTCTCTCCAGTTCTCAATCCCAGTCTTTTCTCTGTCCCTCTCTAGAGAGATTCTTAGTTGTATTGGAAGGGAAAACTCCACCCTCCAGCTCTAGTCCTTCTGTAGCTTCCTTTTTATCTGAACCGGAAACAAATAGACTTCCTAGGGTCTTCAGTAACCTGGCTCCCTTTCATAAAGTAACCACACCAAGCCTTGTCCAAAAGATTGTCACAACAGGATTACAGATTCAGAGCTGGAAGAGACTCAGACCATCTAATTCAGCCCCTTCGTTTTACAGATGAGGAAACTGAATCTCATGGGGGTTAAAGGACTTGCCCCACGTTATATAAGCACTAAGCTTCAAAGGTCTGATTTGTCAGATCCTTTGACTCCAGAGTCTAAAAGGTCATGTGTAAGAAAGAACCAAGAGTTCATTTTGGTTAGACTACACAGGGCATTAAGGTGAATAGTGTGCTATAAACCTGGAAAGGTAACTTGAAGTCAGATTATGAAGAACTTTGAAAACTAAATAGAAAAAGACCAATAATGTGCATTTTATCCTGACTGAAGGGGAAACTGGAACTTCTTAAGCAGCAGACTTGTGTTTTACATATATCCTTTTGGAAGCTATGTAGAGAACAGGTTACAAAGGGAAGAGACTGGAGGCAGGGAGATTAGAAAGCTGTGGCAGTAGTTAGTCCAATTAAGAAGTGCTGAGGGCCTCAATTAGGCGGTGGTTGTGTGAATGGACAGATGTGAGCAATGTGTTGGAAGCAGAATTTACAAGATTTGTCAATTAGTTTAATGCAAAGACTAAGAGACAGGGAAGACTCCAACATGATCATGAAATCATAGACCTGGGTTTCTGGAAGGTTGGTAAGAATATAGGCAAAAGGGGCGGCCAGGTAGCACAGTGAGTAAGAGAACCGGCTCCAGTGTCAGGCTGACCTGGGGATCAAATCCGGGCTCAGACACTTAGCACCCACCCAGAAACACCTGGCCATGTAACCTTGAGCAAGTTACTTAACCCCAATTGCTTAAAAAAAAAAAAAGAATACAGGCAAAAATAGCAATAGGAATAAAGCCTATATAGAAAATTTCCAGGATAGAGTAAACTATTTAGACAAAAACTGGGTAAAATAGACTCTGTAAATAAAATAGACTCTATTCCCTAGAATCAAGTTTATTTATGAAAAGTTACCATGTGGAGCTGAGAAATATGTGTATACTTTAATGTTTCCAATCAAGAGATATCATAAGTCTTTCAGGTCTAACTTCTCGAGCATTTTATTTAGTTCTTTTATTTTTTAAAATATTTTTTCTTCAAGTTACCCATCTCTGGGAATCACATGATTCTCACAAGAGAATCATAAAGTCTCCCACAGCTGCAGTACTGTTACCCCATCTTTTTGGAATTCAATTAATTTTGTTTGTATGAATTCAGAACCCTGGACACTGGACATCCAGGTGGCACAGTGTAAAGACCACTGAGTCTAGAGCAGGAAAGAATAGAGTTTACATCCACTTCGGACCATCGCCGTGTGATTCTAAGCAAGTCACCCAATTTTAGGTTCCTTGTCTATAAAACAGGACAATAATAGCACCGGCCTCGTCAGTTTGTTGGACACGTGTGATAACATCAGTAAAGTGCTTTGCAAACCTTAAAGTGATTTATAAATGCTAGCTGTTATGCTTTGTTTTACTTCCTTTTCTATCTTTCTTTTAAATGTAATTCGTAACCTATTTATTTTTCTTAATGTTTTTTTTTTCCTTCTCTAGGAGTCTTTGTTTTGGTTGTTGTTTATCTGAGACAGAGTGATGGGGGGGATACTGTACCCGCCTTTAGAGTAGAGAAGGTGGAGGGGAGGGAGGCAGGGGTCTGATGCTGAATGGTCAGTAACCTCATCTCCTAAACATGCTCCACCCACCTCGTGCAAGGGGCTGATGGGTGTAAGATATGGAAGCTCAGCAGAGAGAACACCCAAGAAACAAGAAGAAAGAGAAGTCAAACAGGAGAGAGGTTAGAAAGCAGAGCCTGGAGTTCAGGAAAAGCTGGCGGATACAATGTGTTGGTTTGGTCACTGCATGGGTGAGAGACATGATTCTTTCTTTCCCACAACTTTCTTCTTTCTCATAGAGTCAGTCATTAGGTGCTATTTGCCCATTTTTATTTACTACTTTGTGGGCTAGAGAAACTAAACCTGTTTTTGTTTGTTTCTAAGCATTTTTTTTTAAAGCAATTGGGGTTAAATAACTTGCTCAAGGTTACACGGCCAGGTGTTTCTGGGTGGGTACTGAGTGTCTGAGCCTGGATTCAATGCCCAGGTCATCCCGACACTGGGGTCGGTGCTCTTATTCGCTGTGCTACCTGGCCGCCCCTATTTCTAAGTATTTTAATAGATATACACATGTAATTATAATAGTTCATGTGCATGTATATGAATGTCTATAAAATTAAATATTATAAAATGTAAACACACACACACACACACACACACAGCTAGGTTTCACAGTGGACAGAGTGCTGGGCCTGGAGTCAGAAAGATTCATCTTCTTGAGTTCAAATCTAGCCTCAGACACTTACTAGCTTTGTGACCCTGGGAAGTCACTTACCCCTAGTTATCTTAAGCCTTAGTTTCTTCATCTGTAAAATGAGCTGCAGAAAGGAAATGGCAAACCAGTCCAGTATTTTGCTAAGAAAACCTGAGATGGGGTCATGAAGGATCAGGCATGACTGAAAAAAGCCAAACAACAACAAAAACTCTATTATTATATATTTAAACAGCTCACTAATTGATCATGCCTAGAGAGGAATGGAGGAGATGAAGAACATTCTCTGTTCAGAAACAAATGACTGTGGACTCTTGGGTGCAGAGCACTGGGCCAAGTAGCGAAGGTCAGGACTAAAGCTGGGAGTCAGGCAGGACCCCAAGATTGATAACACCCCTGATTACAGCACAATCTCACAGTAATAGTGGACTTCAATCCAGCAAAGGTAGTCTCCCCTTTTCACTGCCTGGAAACGTGTTTTTGTACAAAAGATCCTAGGTCTGATAATAGGAGAAGAGGAATAGAGGATAGTCTGTGGGAAAAAGTATTCACCTAGATCTGTCTATAGGGAGCCATGGCTGTATATAATCAGTAGAGACCATAGGAAAGAGGAAAAGGTTCCATGTTGTCAAAAGTGTTCCTTTTGTGAGTGTTCTCAAGTTTCTGCTTTTTCCAGTCACCTTCCACTCCCTCAAAGATCATTCATTAGAAAAACAGCATGTCAGTGTGAGCAAGAGATGCACTTTTCCTTGACAAGATAGGAGTGACTAAGTGCCACTTAAACCTTTTCTTTCCTCACTCTGAATAGCATGTTTTCATAACTTTAAAGTAGCTCAAGGTACAATGTGAACTTGATCATTTTTTTCCCCAGGCATGTGCCTTTTTGATATTCTTAATTCCATGCATTTCACTACTCACATCTTCTCTTATGCATACAGGAAGTGCAGCTGCATCCCCAGCTCTTTCTGCTGTAATATCCCTCTGTTACAAAACAAAGATTTCACCTTCCTTGATTACAATAATGTGATCAATATCTACAGAATTTGTGTGCCTTTTTTAAATTAAGCATCTTAGAAAATGTTATTAAAATTTTTGGATGATCAATTCTTACAAATTGTATGTGATTAACATAATTTACTTTCCAGTTAGAATTATATGTGTATGGGGGGGGATACCTAAAATGCATAAATCTTTATTTTCAGAGCATAAAATGACCTTCAATAGCATTTATGCTAATATAAAGTGTTACTGTTAGGCACACTGAAGCATCTTTTTATTGGTGAAAAAGGGTTTATGAATCATGTGAAGCTTGCCTGGCTCTTAGTTAAATAAAAACAGAGCTTCAAGGATGGAAATTAGAACCTTTGAGTCCAAAATGACAGATTATCTCATGAGTTGTAAATTACTAGATTAGGAAGGTTGTTCAATCTGTTAAAGTTTCATATTTTATAAGGTTTCTTACTCAATGAACCATTACTTGTGAATAAAGTAAATCTGAAAAGTTAGTTAAGGACAATAACACATTTTATTTCAGCTGGGGAAAAACTAGTTTGGGAGGGCTAACTGATCATACTTTCCTCTCTAACATGAATTTTTAATTCATGTCTTGGGAAAATTTTTGGTGATGAAATTGATGCATAAATGGTAGTTTGAAACATTCTGAAAGATAATCAATTTTCTGGTCAGCACCATATTAATGTGATGTAGAGATAAGTGAAGAATAATCAGTTATAAAATCTGTGACAATTCTAATGGGTTTTTTTTGGGAAGAGGTTATTTGGTAGTTGAATGTATAATGGTAGTCAAAGCAGCATTTTCATTTGTAATTTTCAAGGTAAAATAAAAGATATTTTAATGGAGTTCTTAATGGTACAATGGATGGCAAATTAAATGATATTTAAAACTAGAAGCTTAAAGGAATTCTATATACTCTTGTTAATGGTCTGTAGAAAGCACAGAAGTGAAAATATAGTTATAAATTATATATTCTTTTGAAGTTTTTTTCCTACTTTTTGAAATGAAATGAAGGAGGTTTTAAAACCTGTATTGCTTTTTAACTAAATATATAATAAAAAAAATTCTGGAAGATTAAAATACAGAAGTATTTCATCTAATTATTTTTTTTTGCATTGAGAGCCAATTGACCCCTCAACAATAAAAAAGCATCAACTACCTTATTCTATAATATTGTCTGTAATAAAATTCAATTTAATGTTCTGCATATATATTTTCCACTTTATGAATTATTTGCTGTATTCTGATTGGGAATAACACCTTGCTCTGCTTAACTAGTCAGAGTGGTCACCTTCCTCATTTCCACAAGCTTTTTTGTTTCTCACCTCACTTTACAATCTATGTTATCGTTGGATTTTTTTTTTTTTTAAGGAGAGAAGGCAAGGCAATTGGGGTTAAGTGACTTGCCCAAGATCACACAGCTAGTAAGTGTTAAGTGTCTGAGATTGAATTTGAACTCAGGTCCTCCGGACTCCAGGGTCAGAACTTTATGCACTGCACCACCTAGCTCTCCCTATGTTATCTGTCCCTATGTTGATCAAAAGAAGAAATGGTGTATGCCTTTCCAGCAATCTTTTTTTTTTTTTTGGAGGGGAGAATCCAAGGCAATTGGGGTTAAGTGACTTGCCCAAGGTCACATGGCTAGTAAGTGTTAAGTGTCTGAGGTCACATTAGAACTCAAGTCCTCCTGATTCCAGAGACAGTGCTCTATTCACTGCGCCACCTAGCTGCCCCCTGCAATCTTAATTTTTTGCTGAATAACTAAAGAAAAATCAAGAGGCAGGATAGGGAGTTTATAAAGTATCCAGTCATAACCCATATCCTTGGATTTTTCTTTAGAGACTACTTCTTCCAAGACCATGACTTTCCTATTATTTGATTTCCCTGTTTCTAGAATCCACTTCCTGCTATGACAACAGGGTCTGTGCACATTTGTAAGCCTGTAGTCTTTATCACAATGCTTGCATACATTGGGTCAGTCTGGTAGGACATGTGATTTTGACAAAGTGTAAGGACTGACCGTAGCATCCCAGATCAGTAACCATTACTGTAATCTTAATGTCCCTAGTGAATCTTGAGAGCTCAGAGAGGTTGTTAGTCATGGTCACTCAGTATGAGACAAGATCAGAGCCAAAGTTTTCTCGAGTCCAACATCATTTCTATTACATTATGTTACATACACTACCATATTACTGGTTGTTTGACTCTTTGTACTTGTATTCACACTGCTTATATAGTATGTATGCAACTTAGAGAAGGCACTGAAAAAAAAAAAAACTTGACTAACTGATGTTTAACCAAATAAGCTGGTTAAGGCTCTACTCTTTGCCAGGCAACATGCTAGATAATAGACTGCAAACAGTTGGCAGTCTGCTCCCAAGTGGGTTATATCCAAATGGTGGTAAAAATGATATGTAATATAACCATGGTAAACAGGCTTGCGGTGTTTGTACATATGTTAATAAAACAAAGGGGATATGAGTTCAAAGGAGAGAAATAGTCAAAATGCTCTATGAAATTTGATAAAAGGGAGATTATAAGGGATAGTTCAGGAATACCTTAAGTACATAAGAGAGTTCTGCAGGACACGGGGGGTGAGAGAGGGAAGGGCATCAACAAAGACATAGAGTTAGGAGCACACAGAATGAAAAAGGGGGATAGAACCTAGTTTTGCTGGAATAGAGACAACCTGAAGGGATATAACATCAGGCAAAGATGGAATGTCACTTAGCACCAAAGTATGGATAGTCTCAAATGCTAGAATCAGTTTTTACTTAATTAATCCACAAGCTTTTATTAAGCTCTTATATGCCAGGAACTGTGCTAGGCACTGGGAAAACAATAAAATAATAATAATATCTATATAGTGACATAAACTTTACAAAGCACTTTACATATGTTATTTCATTTGTTTCTCAAAACAACTCTGGAAGGCAGGTGCTGTCATTACCGCATTTTATAGGTGAAGAAACTTAATCTGACAGGCTGTAAATTTCTCTAGCAGGTGGACTGAACTCAGGTCCTCTTGATTCCAAATTTAGCACTCTACAGTAATGGCACCTAGTAGTTACACTGCAAAAAGATGAAAGAATGCCCTTTTCTCAAAGAAGTTCCATTTTTAATTACAAACAGACACACACACACACACACACACCAAATTTATGTGAGAAAGAGGGAGGGAAGGGGAGAGAGAGAGACAGAGACAGAGACAAAGAGAGACAGAGAGAGACAGAGACAGAGAGACAGAGACAGAGAGAGAGAAAAGAAAGATGGGGTAAGTACAATATAGTTTGAAAGGGACAGTGTTAGCAGTTGGTTAAAAGAGGGGAGCTGTCAGAAAAGGTTTCATGTAGTAAGTGATGCTTGAGTTATATCGTGAAGAAAAAGATGATATAATCATGGTTGAGGAGGGTGTCCATTCCATCCAGATGGCCAGAGCAGAGGCATAGAGATGGAGATTGAGTATTAGCAGGAGAAAACTAGACTGGCTTACCTGGAACAGAGTGTGAAAGGAGATGTAATTTCCGATGAGGCTAGAAAGATGATCTAGATTGTAAAAAGCTTTAAAACCTAAACAGAGAAGTTTATATTTTATTCTAGAGGGAGTCGTAGGTGTTTATAGAGGAGAGTAAAAGAGTCAGATCAGCACTTAAAAGAAATCACATTGGCCACATTGTATAAGGTGTCACTAGAACAGTCAGAATGTTGAGGCAGGGAAGTCAATCAGGAGGTCTTTGAAATAATCTGGATGAAAGGTAATGAGGACTGAACTGAAGGAGCATGTCCATTCAGTGCAGGAGTGGGCTTTACATCACATTACTTTAATTTTATCATTAAAAGTAAGGGGTGAGGGCCTCATCAGAGAGAGATGGAGAGGAATAAGTGTAGGAAGCCTTGGGGTATGACAGAAGACTTGGAAATAGCTTTTTTTTTTTGAGAAAAATTGTAGAGGAATAAAAAAGATTTCCTTGTTACGAAGAGGGTCCTTTATACATTATAAATGTCCAATGTACTCAATCAGTACGGTATGGATGGCAAACAGAAAGAGTGAGGGATTATTTATTTCAGCTTTGGTCGTATGCTTTCCTCTAGATGGCGCACAAGGGGAACCACTCACGGTTTGGGGGGAAAGGCAGGACGGGATCCTAGTGAGGCATTAGGAATATTCCTCAGACACTTGTGTTAAGGATCCAGAAGAGGATAAACTGAAGGCACTAATTCCACTGAGGCTGTGACAATTGGCTAAGGGAGAAGTGTCATCTTTATTGTGAAAAAGCAACTGACCATGATACTTCAGAAAATACAAACCTTCCTGGACAATCACTGCGTGGTTAAAATCTTGATGTGTTGCGAATTTGAATTTAATCCATCATTTTTGTCGCTCTGCTCCAGTTCACAAACATATTGCAGGGAAGATATTTTCAGCAAATATTTAAATCCAAAACACTTTTGTAATGAAAATCTGATTGTCTTCTTTATGTGCTTTCAAAATAATAAAATTCACATGCAAAAAAAAAAGATTTTTAATTTTATGTATATAGAGTAGCATAGAAGATTTTATTTCTTTTGTAAATATTAAATTCATTATAGGTAGGATCATAGTAAAAAAGGAACTTCTAGGCCATCTAGTTCAACTCCTGCATTTTACAAGTGAGGAACTGACACCTAAGGTCATGCTTGTTAGTAAGTGACAGATTTGGGACTTAAATCCATATCATTTGACTCCAAATGCAAGTTTCTGTTTTTATTTTATTTTTTGTTTGTTTTTCTCTATGGCACACTGGAAAACTGGCTTCATACTTAGTTTTATACTTCTCCAAGGAGAGGCAACATGAAGTACTGGATAGAAAGCCAGCCACAAAGTTAGGAAAATTTACTGACTTTAATATCTAGGCTTCAGTCTGGTCTCTGACACATACTAATGGGGCAATCTAGGGCATTTAGTACAACAGATGAATCCCTAAAACTATAAATTGCAGAGGGATTATCCTCTTTGTGAGTTCCCTATACCAATAAAATCCCAGATCTAGTCTAAAATAATATTCCATTAGAAGCTGGTAATGATGTATAAGCTAATAGCCAGATAGTGATTTTAAAGTTTACAAAGTACTTTACATTTATTATGTCATTTGATCTTTAACAATAGCCATCAGAGGTAGATGTTATTATTATACCCAATTTACAGATGAGGAAACTGAGGCTCAGGGTGGTTAAGTGATTTATTCAGGATCGTAGAGTAGATAAGTGTCTGAGGCAGGATTGAACCACAAATCTTCCTGATTCTAGGTCCTGCACTCTATCCACTATACTATCCGGCTGCATAGATTCAAAATGATTCATTCAGCATGAAGCAGCTTCATGTCTCTATTCTGATAATTAATAATACTTCTACCCATTAAGTGACTATTGAAACAATATTATTTCAGAAATGCAGAATCTCACAATATGAAAATACTTTTCAACAATCTTTTCACCTTTTACTGTATGGCTTTCAGGTTAAAAAAATGTTAGCCTGATAACGTGACTCCAAGGACTAAACACAACACCTAGAATGTATGTGTGCCCAAGGTAGAGCACAGTGGGATATGTATCATTTCCTTCATCCTGACCTATGACTCTCTTAATGTAGCCTGGGAGACCATTAGATTTTTCTGGCAGCTTTAAGCCAGAATGACATGATTCATAATGAACTTTCACTCCTCTACTGATACCTATTCCTCCAGTAATTCTGGTCCAGTAACTACCGATGTACACTGTCAATAAATTGTGCATTTGATGTAATGTTTTCCAATATTGTGGGTGAACCGAACTGAGCTATTCACAATTTCTTACTAGCTTTTCAAGTTCCCCAAAGCACACTTTGAGAGAAAAAGGACCAGTTGCATGACTTCTGTGTTCTTGTTTCAGTGCATTTTAGCTAAGTAAGGCAAGTGCAGCTTAGTGGCCGCGTGGATAGGTAAGAGTGCTGGACCTGGAGTCAAGAACAATTATCTTCCTGAGTGTGATTTGAACATTTGAATGTGGCGACCCAGGACAAATCACTTCACCTTGTTTGCCTCAGTTTCTTTATCCATAAAATGAACTGGAGAAGGAAATGACAAACCATGGCAGTTTCTTTGCCAAGAAAACCCAAAATAGGGGCATGAAGAGTAGGGTGTGACTGAAATAATTGGAGAGCAGCAATAAAGAAGAGCCCATCCACTTTACAAACGACAACATATTCCCTAAACCCAATATCCAGGAAGAGTGTGTGTGGCACAATACAAAGAGACTGATTCTGGGGTCAGAAGACATGTATTTGAATTCTAATTCCACCACTTATTAACTATTTGGTGTTTGTGAAGGAATTTAAACTTTCTGAGACTCAGTTTCCTCATCTGTAAATGGAGATATTGGTACCTATCTCACAGAGTTGGTATAAGCATAAAAGAGATAATGGTTAAAAAGCTCTTTGCAAACATTTTTGTTGTTTTCAGTCATGGCTGACTCTGTGACCCCATTGACGACGGCCCATCAGGCTCTTCTATCCTCTATTTTCTCTGTGAAGTCTGTCCAAATTCATGTTTGTTTCCATGATACCATCTATCCGTCTCGTCCTCTGCCATCACCTTTTCCTTTTGCTTTTAATCTTTCCCAAACACATTATATAATTTATGTGACACATTTGTGTATAATAAATGCATGTTATGAGAGTTGTCATTGTTAAAAAAGCACATTGGAATCCAGATGGACATTTTTCCAGGACAAGTTGCTGCACTGTAATTGTTTTTTTCCATTTAGCATTTTGAGGAACTATTACACAGGTAGAGTTTTATATACATCTCTCTGTCTCTGTCTCTCGTACTCTCCCTCTCTCTCTGTGTCTCTCTCTGTCTCTCCCTCTCTGTCTCACTCTTTCTGTCTCCCTTTGTCTCTCTCTCTTTCTCTGTCTCTCTCTCTCTCTCTCTGTCTCTCTCTCTCTGTCTCTCTGTCTCTCTCTCTGTCTCTCTCTCTCTCTGTCTCTCTCTCTATCTCTCTCTCTCTCTATATATATATAGTTGAATAGAAGTATTAGGGTGAATGTTCATCTTTTGCAAACATTCTTAGTGAAACTCTAAGCATATTTAGGGCGATGGGAATGATGTGTATCTTATCCATATTCCCATATGTTATGTATTTTATATGATTTTGATTTTTTCTGCTGCTTGTTTCTATTTTGAAAACTTTTTAATCCATGAAACTTGGAGATTTTGCTTTGGTCTTATTTATTTATTGCTTTGTAGATATCTGTTTCCATGTCATCATTAGATTGTAAGCACCTTCAGGACAAGGATTGCCTTTTGCTTTTTTTCCCCCATAATCTTAGTGTTTAGCACAGAGCTTGGCAGGTAGTAGATGCTTAATAAATGTTTATTGATTGATATTCTTAAGGTTTTTTTTTAGATTATTGAAGCAGGCATCTTTGGGCAGCCATTAGATTTGTGTTTCCTAGTAGTTTGTTGATTTAATTCTCCAAGATATTCTAGGTTTGTATTGAGGGTACGAGGAGCTATTATCTAGGCTTTCATGAAAGATAGTAAGCTTCTCATATATAATTCTAGCCATCAGGTCATGTCCCCAACTTTTGCAGTCTGCAGTGCTGTGTTGTATATTTTCTACCCTTTCCTTTGATCGTTTCTATTGATTTGCATCTTCATTAGTATTGGGATTATTACCATTATCACTATGATCTTACCATCTTTTACAACATAGATGTTGCTCTGGCACACTTTTGTTTAATATCCTATTGAGTATTCCAGGGGGTCAATAAAATTGCTGCTTTTTGTAGTTGAAAGAAAGTATCTGGATATACATGCATTTATTCGTAGTGATTCAGTGAGAGTGAGTACATGTAGAGAACTGGAAGCAGGAAGGCCAGTTCTCTGCATGTCCTGTGGGATGATCTCATTACATTTGCTTGTTCCTCCTGAATAAAGATTACTGAGCAGCAATCTTTAGAAACATTTTCTCTGCTACTCAGCCATCAACAAGGGGATTACAGATCTTTCAGGGCATGATTTGTTCAGCAGAACTCAGGGGATTTATCCTCTCCAGAGAGCCAACTTTTCCACAATTAGAAATTTCTAGAAGCAGAATGGGATACTTCAGGAGGGCAGCCTGGTGGAAGAGGATGAATTCAGGAAGACTCGAGTTCAAATGCAGCCTCAGATTCCTATGAGCTGTGGGATCCTGTCAAGTCATTTAATCTCTATTGGCCTCAACTATAAAAGGGGGTGATAATAGCACCTTATTGTAAGGATCAAATGAAAATCATTTAGTGTAGTGCTCGGTATGTAGCAGGTTCCATAGAAATGTCTATTCCCTTCCTTCCCCCCCTCCCTATTCTAGTCTCCATCACTAGAGCTCATCCAACCAAGAAGAAATGACCACCATAAAATGATTATACAACAAATTCCTATTTAGGTTTGAATAAGACTATATTACCCAAAGTCCTTTCCAAGTTTGGTAACATTGAATTCTTGAGTTCTCACTTTGTTTACCCCATCTTGGGAATTAAGGTAATATTTGTTATTTGGAGTCCAATTACCATTTATTCTTGAGTTCTTTTATAAAGCAAAAGAGTTTTTCCCAGTGTTTTCAATCTGATTACTGTCAGAGTGCTTGTAATTTTTACATGTGTTTTTACCTACTTAGAGATGGGAAAGATGGGTTTTCAAAGTGAGTGCTATATAAGGGGTACAGCTACTTTAAAATGAGTAAAGCACAGTTCAGAACCAGTGTAATGGTTCTATTGAAATTTAAACTAACCTAAAGATATAAGGGGAATCTCCCACAATAGTAACTAATCCATGGTTGGAGCAGAGGTATTCATATTATTGTTAAAGATTAGTATAGTTCCCCTCAGCCCAGAGAGAAAACAGGCCTTTTTAAATTAAGAAAATGAGCTAGACAATATTCAGTGGCACAGGGAGAACAAGATGAAAGCAATTGTTTATGGATATATTGAATTTTTTTTTTTGTTTTCTTCTAGGGTTTTTCAGGAAACACAAATGCAGACAGTGTTGTGTACTATAAACTTCAACATTCCATCAAAGCTAGGTTTCTACGCTTTATCCCTCTGGACTGGAACCCTAATGGCAGGATTGGGATGCGGATTGAAGTATATGGCTGTTCATACAGTGAGTGTTTTCCTCTTTGCCTAAGTGAAATAAATGTCAATGTAGAATTTTGAAAAGAAAAAGCCAACAAACAAAAAATCTGCTATCTGAATGTCATTTTGCAGTTAGACCTGATTTTTATGCAAAGCCTTTTTTTCCTGTAAATGATAACATTACTTTTAGAGCCCTTTGCATTTTTAATTTGAAGATGAAAATATTAAATGTATAGCCTTCTGTTCATTTAAACAAAAATGTTATCACTTGCCACATGCTAAATTTCAGGTATTTAACATTTGATTTTTATTTTGCTTTGTTGTCATATTATATGTTATTAGCAGCCTTTACTTTCATTACTTAGAGTTTAATAAGCAGAGATGGTTTTCCACTTAGAAAATTCTACGAACTTCATGGCATCCTAATATAATTAAGCCATAGAAAACTACCCTCTGTAGCCTAAAGAAACATTTCATTTGTTTTTCTTTTTGGAGGGGTGGAATGCAGGGAAATTGGGCTTGTGACACAGCTAGTAAAAGTGTTAAGTGTCTGAGGCTGCATTTGAACACAGGTCCTCCCGACTCCAGGGAAGATGCTCCATTCACTGTGCCACCTAGCCGCCTCAACATTTCATCTTTTAATGAAATGACAAAAATGCTAAATCCAAGCATGAATTTTTAAAATAAAGAACTTTGTATAGAATATGAAGTTTGTTAAAGGAATATTGAATGCATTTTTCTTAAGTCTGTTACACATAAATCTATTCTGAAACTTATAATTTCAATGACTCTAGTTTTCATAAATGAAATAATTTGTATGATATTTTCAAAATGCTTTTAATTTTTAAGCCTTTTTATACACATTATCCTTGAAACATTTTTGTAATGTCAGAAAAATTAGGGGGTAATACAATTTACTCACATGTTGGGAAATCTAGGAACAAAGCTAAATGATTAGCTCAAAGTCTTATAAAGCTAAGACTTGTATTCAAATTTCCTTTAAACATGATATTAACTCTTAAGATTCCAGTCTTGCAGAACTGTAAAATGTTAGATTTGGAAGTGATCTTAGAGATAATTTAGTCCATTCCCCTTATTTCATGGATGATTTAACTCAGAGGTCTCCAAAGTGAGTGATACTGCCCCCAGGGTGGCACTGGAAAAATGTGGGGAAGTGGTAGACTTGGGTGCAATAAAAAAAAAATAAGAGAGTGGCAGAAGCATAAGGAAAGAAGAGAAGAAATTGTTGACAAACTATTCATACATGTTTCATCTGTGGTATAACAGAGTTAAAATAGTGATTACATTATTTTCCAAATAAACACACAAAATTCAAGTTATAACCTGTCAGTGGTCAAGTCTGCTGACAAATCTTAACAAGCAAGTGTTGGCAGGTGAGTGTGTAGTCCAGCACCCGTAGGAAAGAATTAGCAGGAATATGGGAGTATAATGACTGGTTTGCAATATGATACTGTATTGTTGGCATGGTATTACATCATCAGAATTTCCGTGCAGGAAAATAATCCACAAATTCACAACAAATTATTAAATTTAAGATTCATCATTTAATATATATATATGTGTATTTGAAATAATGTAAATTTTTTTTAAAAGTGTTAAAGGGCTAAAGAAAGTAGATTTCCAGGAGGATGCTGAGCATTTTTTTAAAGGGGGCAGTAGGCCAAATAAGTTTGGGAACTGATGCATAGAGAAATGATGATTTACCCAAGGTTCAGAAGGTAGACAATCTCAAAACTAATAGTAGAACAAAGGGCTCCTGGATTTCATTCTTTATTTTTTTTCTCATTTAGTAATGATAGTCCTTTTCCTAAGTTTGTCTTATCTGAGCATTCCAACATGTTTTCAGTTCTTTTTCACTTTTCAACCTTTTAACCTTGACTTTCCCTCATTCAAATTTTATCAAATGTACCTTTCCTCTGTCCTGATCCATCTGGATCTTGCTGATTGATGAATGACATGCATAACCTGGTAAACTGAGCCCTATTAATAGTGTCTTAGGAAGTGGGTTACTGTGTCACCCCTTGCTGTTACCATACTTGTATTTCAGAGGGATCTTCTAGAAAGAATGCTCGACCCCAGGAATCACTTTCAGGATATGAATGCCTGGGAAAGGCCTTTGGTTGTTGCTTCTGAGATGAGGTTTTTATCACTCTTAGGAGGGGTTTTGTAGATGGCCACATGCTCTGCTTGTGCATAAAGCCAGCACTGCAAAAGATATGCATGAGCTCCATGTGCTGTGGTGGTCAAGGACAGCCATTTGCTTATTCATTCATTCATTCATTAAGAAAGTCAGAATTTATCGACTATTTTCTATATACTTCCTAGTTCTGAAAATGGTCTCAAAACAAAACCAAAACAAACCAAAAAGAACCGCAGAAAACATATAACCTCCGGCAGAACTTCCAGGATATCGAGTGAAAAAAGATATCTATTCAGAGTATATATCACCTATAGAATGTCCTCACCCCGGAATAGCCATGCAGAAGGGCTAACTACTATAGCACGAGCTAAGTTTATGGTGCGGAGCGGCTGCTGAGTGGAAGCATAATCAGACTGAGGAGGACTTGTCCAAGGGCTGCTTCCTGAGGCAGGTAAAATCTGACATGTGGAATTTTAAATGTCATATGTATGGCTTGTTCAAGAGGAGGTGGAGAGGTCTTTTAATTTAGAGGTAATGACACAGGACTCTGGACACAAGAGGTGCTTGATACATGTTTGTTGGATTGCACATACAGGGGTGAGCTTGCAATTTGGTGGGAATCCGTGTATTAAGGAATGAGCCATTTCTTATATATAATTGTATTCCACCTCTGTGACTCCTAAGACAGAAGGCTCTTCAGAAATAATTCATTTCAACTCAACTTTATCAGTTGTCCAGCACATACTATATAAGGCACTAGCAATACAGTCATGAAAAGCGACACAATCACTCTCCTCAGGGAGCTTCAGATAGAGTTTTAGAATTAAATCAAAAGCATTTCCCTGGCAGTGCTTCCTTATTTCTTCTGAATAATATCATAAACATAATTTCCTTTCATTAATCTATTTTCTTTTCTCCCTCTTTTTATTATCATCCATTTAAAAAAGATTTTTAAAATGCAATGATTTTTTATAACTAAGAAAACATGTATATATGCATATATGGAGATATGTATATCTTTACATATCTATTTCCATACATATGTCGATATCTATATCATCTGTCTGTCTATCTGTCTTAGTAGAATATTAGATTCGGAATCTGGAAAGCCAGCTTATAGTCCCATGAAAACTTAGAAAATTTATTTAGCCTTTCTAAATTTCAGTTTGTTTGTGTGCTTTTCCATATGGAATTAGAGATGATGACCTCCATCGCCATATCCAGAAATAACATTTTGTGGTATTTTTTCTCTTCATTTCTTTGTGTCTCTTCACAAGATTCATGGGCATGCTCAAGCTCTATTATCCCAGGATTCTTCAAGATGGTAAAGGGCTTCAAGATCTTGACACGATGATTAGGTGATGGAACCCAAGGAAAAACTCAGGGAGGACATGAGATCTGTGCTTAAGCACTAGAAAGACCATGATGTGGAGGAGGAAGAACATTTCCTCTGTTTGAGTTGAGAGGGCTACAGACCAATTTAAATGTGATGTAAGAAAAAAATTGCCAACAATTAGAACCCTCTTAACTTGGACTTGAACTGGTGGATGGGAGGTTGGATGACCAATGATTGGGTATTTTATAGTTGAGATTCTTTCCCTTAATGGGCTGGTCTTGTTGTCTGCTGAGACTTCTTCCATCTTTCCAGATCTGTGATCTGTCTTACCAAATTTCAGGCTCCTTTATGCCACTGCTTAGCTCATTCTTTGCTCAAAGGAATCCATTTCAATCTGGATTCATATAACAATGTTTTCCCTGTGTTGGGGGATTTATAATGCTCCTTATCAATTATATATATATGTATATTTATATATATATATGTATATATATATATTTTTTTTTTCTCTCTTGAGTCCTCAGGGATAACTGTTCTTCAGTTATTTGGAAAGTGAATTCACTTCTTTGTTTCTCTAGTTCACAAGGAAACTAAAATCTCTCACTGTCCTGTTTCTTCTAATCCTTTCAAGGACATACCCACATAAATTGAACATTATCTTAGAGAATCCAGTTTCTTTCCTTCCTTCCTTCCTTCCTTCCTTCCTTCCTTCCTTCCTTCCTTTCTTCCTTTCTTTCTTTTCTTCATTCCTTATTCCCTTCCTTCCTTCTTCCTTCCTTTATTTCTTCCTTTCTCTCTCTCTCTTTCTCCTTTTCTATCTTCCATCCTTCCTTTATTTTGAGAAGACTTGGACAAAATAGAAAGTTAATAGCCTCTACTCAGAACAGCAGCAACCCTTCTTCCTCCATGGCAGTCACCTATGACCCCAGACTCCCAAGCAACCATGTCAAAGGGACCCCCTGCTGACACTGATCTTGGCACCATTTATTCGTGCGTGAGAGGCTTCCAACATGGGAGAGTAGAGATCATTGCTTGCAATGAGTGAAATAGGGCCGCCCCAAGCTATGTCACCTACACCAACATAGAATTTTTAATTTAATTGGTGATAGCTCGAAGAAGCAATTTGCAACGAATTCTACCAACACAGTTGTTGATGCCAAATGCCTGATTAGCTGCAGATTTGATGATGTAGGTGTACAGTCATATTTGAGGCCTTAGCTTTTCATGGTGGTAAATCACACAGGCAGGCTTAAGGTCCAAGTAGACTTCAGAGGTGAGCCCAAAAGTTTCTCTCCTGAAGAAGTATTGTCTATGGTCTTGATTAAGAGGAAAGAAATTGCTGAAGCTTTCCTTGGAAAGATTGTCACACGATAGTCATAGTACCAGCTTCTTTCCATGATTCCCAGCATCAGGCCACTAAAGATGCTAGAACCATCACTCATCTCAGTGTGACCCAAATCAAGAATGAGCCAGCTGCTGCGGCTCTTGCTTGTGGCTTGGACAAAGGGGGTGGCGCTGAGAGAAATGTGTTGCTGCTTGACCTTGGAGGTGGTTCTTTCCATGTCTCCATTCTTACCACTGAAGGTGGCATCTTTGAGGTCAGTTTCATAGCTAGGGACACCCACTTGTGTGGGGAGGACTTTGAAAATCACATGATCAACCATGTCATTGTTGAGTTTAAACAAAAGCACAAGAGGGACATCAGGGAGAGCAAGAGGGCTGTTTGCCATCTTGTGAATATGTAAAACACGCCCTGTCTTCCAGTGCCCAGGGCAGTATTGAGATTGACTCCCTCTATAAAGATATCAACTTCTCTACCTCAGTCACCCATGCTTGTTTAAAAGGGCTGAATGCTTATCTCTTCTATGGCATGCTGGACCCTGTGAAAAAAGCCTTGAAAGATGCCAAGTTAGATAAATCACCGATTCCTGACTTTGTCCTGCTGGTTGGTTCCACTCCCATCTCCCAAATCCAGAAGCTTCCATAAGGCTTCTTTCATGGCAAGAAGCTCAGTAAAAGTATCGGTCCTAATGACACTGCTGCCTGTGGTGCGCTTGTCCAGGCCGCCATTTTTTCTGAAGATAAATCTGAGAAGGTGCAGGACTTGATGCTGCAGTGTGGCCCTCCTCTTACCCTTAGAATGAAACGATTGATGGAGTTATACAGCTCTGATCACACCCAATGCCATTGTCCCCGCCAAGCAGACACACACCTCTGCACTTATTCAGACCACCAACATGATGTGCTTATTCAAGTTTACAAAGGTGAGAAAACATTGACAAAGGATAACAACCTGCCTGGCAAATGTGAGCTCACAGGAATCCTCCAGCACCCAGGGGCATTCCTCAAATTGAAGTAGTATTTGACATTGATGCAAATGCCATCCTCAGTGTTTCTGCTATGGATAAAAGCACAGGAAAGGAGAAAAAGATCACCACCACCAATGACAAAGGTCCTCCAAGCAAAGAAGACAGGGGCAGCCAGGTAGCACAGCGAGTAAAAGCACCGGCTCCAGTGTCGGGACGACCTGGGGATCGAATCCAGGCTCAGACACTTAGCACCCACCCAGAAACACCTGGCCCTGTAATTGAGCAAGTTACTTAACCCCAATTGCTTTAAAGAAAAAAAAAAAAGAAGACATTGAGCTTATGGTCCAGGAGGCTGAGAAATACAAAGTTGAGGATGAGAAGCAGAGAGACAAGGTGCTTTCCAAAAATTCTCTTGAATCTTATGCTTTGTATATGAAGGCTGCTGTAGAGGATGAGAAAACTGCAAAGCAAAATTGGTGATGAATACAAAGAGAAGATCCTTGATAAATGTGATGAAACAATCAGCTGGCTGAATAAGAACCAGGCTGCTGAGAAGGAAGAATCTGAGCATCAGCATAAAGAATTGGAGAAGGTCTGCAAGCCCATCATTACTAAACTGTACCAGAGTGCAGGGGGCATGCAGGAGGCATGCCTGGGGGGCTGGAGCAGCTCCATCTGAAGGGGCTCCTTCTGGACCCACCACTGAAGAGCTAAGGTAAGTGGACCCAAGAAGGAACATTCCACACAGCTTTCCAAACGTTGAGGATGCAAGTTTGTAGCCAAGGCAGTAGCAGTTTAAAAGTAACTTTAAGCTACTGCGTAAATCTGGGCATTGTGAATACTTGAATTGTGCAGAGGGAGAGAAGTGAACAACATTGAACTTTCTCACTACTGTAACCAAGCAGAAATGCGACTTCTTGTCCCGGAGAATAAAGTCTATTTAAAATTGTCACCATTAAACAAACAAGTTAATGCCCCCTCCCCCACCTTTTTTTTTTTTTTTTTATAAAGAGCTAAAAGTGTCAAATGTGGGGAAAAAGTGGTAGGACTTTGACCATCATTGTTCTCTGAAAGAGGAAACGATTTTCCCTTTTGTCTTGGCATTCTCTTCTCTTTGGGTGTCGCTTATGACATCAGCCAGAGTCCTTAGAGGGAGACACTTTTACATTCCTCTCCAAAACTAGTCGAGAGGTGTTGTCCTGTACCAAGCATATGATCGTTTTTCATTTCTCCTTAGATTTCAGCTCCTCTTTTGTAATAATAAAAATAGCATTTATATATACATAATATTCATATATAATATATTATATATATATATATATATATATATCTTAAAAGTTTTCAAAGTGATTAACACGTAGTGTTTGTTTTGATCCACATAACGATACGGCAAGGTAGGTGCTAAAATTATACTCGTTTTATTGATGAGAAAACTAAAGCTGAAACAAGTTAAACTACTTGCCCAGGTCACATAGCTAATAAATATCTAAGTCAGGATTTGAACTCGGGCATGCCTGATTATAACTACTACATTTTAGGAACTGTGCCATCTATCTGCCTCATATGATATGAAGATAATTTCTGCCTATTCACATGCTAGTTGCTTCCATCCCAGTGACAGAAATTAGGGACTCAATATTTACTAGCAAACATTGATTTCTGGTGCCTCCCTAGGGTTAGATAGTCTGCAAGGTTCCTATCAATAGGTCCAACACGTATTGACGTGTTGAGTTGTGATATGTCTTTTCTTGACAAGTAGATCAAAAATTTACCAGATGAAGCAGGTTCTGATCTTTTAATTTCCTTATTGGTCACTGCATAGGGATCTTGGTTTTAGACTACCAAAACATAGGCAAATATTACAAATAGTCCACCAGCTGTGTGATGCTTAGTATTTTTTCCCCTCTTCTCTACCACCAGCTATTAAACTTGATCATAAAATTATTTAATTTTTAAAATTAATTTAATGAGAAAAACTTTTGAATCTGCTTTCATAACAATCTGAAAAAAGTTTTTTAAAAAATCGGTTATCATCTAATGGAACATTTTTCCCCTTATACTCCTGCCTGGGGTTGGGAAGCATAGATTAAAAATTCCTTCCACAATCTCTCATAGTCATCCTGCTTAATGTTAACCAAGACCTAATAACAGCAGCAGTAAAGATGATAATAATAATTTACCCCAAAATTCATATGTGTAATAAGCGTTAGGTCATATTGACACTGTAGTTATTAACACTTACGGGCATTGTTTCCATTTTGCTCCCAACTTTAGTCAGTCTAAAAGAGTGCTATTAAAGTCATCCACTGTCCATTTATATACATATTTCACTGGATGCCGTCATCTCTTTTATTGTGCCAAATGTAGATGTTTTATATCTTAACATCTTTTAGATTGCTTTGCTTTCTTTTATGCCCCTGCATAAATGTCGAACAACTTCTTCCTGTTGATTTTTCAAGTGCCAGTTGAGTGCTTCCTCCGCATCTCTTTAAAACCCAATTCAGTGATGCAGACTTCCAAGTACCTACATTCTGCATCAGTGCTGTGGCTTTATTATGGCTGTTACAAAGAACCTTAGCATTGTCTTGATTTGATTTATATTTTCCTCTAAAGAAGCCAAGACAAACTTCTATTCATTTGTAAAACATAGATGTTAATATATGACTTAAAAAAAAAGGGAATAGTTAGTTTTCCAAGTCTGATTTTATAAATATCCAGGAAAGATTCATTATGTATTCCATATCTTCCCCCTTTTTATTTGACATACAATCTGGGATTATTTTCTATTCCTCACTCTCTTTCTCCCTCCTTCTTTCCATCCCTCCCTCCCTCTCTCTCTCTTTCTCATTTAGAAGGACATATTTCTATTTAAATATTTGGAGGCATGCCAAGGGAATTAATAGAATAGATTACTGTCCTTCTGACTAAGATGTCATTTATCACCTCTTAAATTAAAGTTAATTCTCTTATTATCCAGATGTTCCTTGTTGAGGTCAGCAGTTTTCCTTTTTTGAAGTTTTCTTTTTTTTTTAACATTTTATTGTGACTTAAAAGAAACAAAAAAAAATACCACCAAACATAAGCATTTCAGAATACAAAGAACAGATAAAGAGGATTTTATTTTTAAAAAGATAAAAAAAACCTTTGAGCTTCTATTACATTAAATGCATTTTTGAGTGTGTTAAATTTGCACAACAGTAACAAAATTAGCCTATGTGTGTCCCCTTCTGAATTTCTCTCTTTTGGGTATTATTTTAAGGCTTCATTGACAGATTTTTCTTTTCTTTTTTCCCCACATCCCTCACTACCCACCAATTCTCTGTTATAGCCTCTCAACCCCTGAAATAGAAGCCTTTCTTTGTAAGAGATAAATATAATCGAGGAAAAAAAGACACTTGCACATTTTTCTGTGTGAAATGTGTATGACTTATTCTGTACTTTTGGTCCCTTTCCTCTAGAGGGGTGGGAGGTATGGGTCTTCTTTAATGTTCTTAAGTCATTGTATTGATGCAAGTCCTTAAGTCTTTCAAAGTCGGTTTCCTTTAAGTATTATACACATTGTGTAAGTTCTCATCTCTCTGCTCACTTCATAACATATCATAGAAGTCTTCTGAGAGAAGTTGTTATTAATAAACGATGATTTGGAGAGATCCAGAATGCCCCCTTTTTCTGTAGTACTCATTTCAGTCTCTTGAAGGACATCACTGATAATGAGATTAGATTAACTTTCTTAACTCTTACCCAGTTGGGAAAGCCCAGTGTACTATGCTTAGGTTTAGAAGGAGATAAATTCTTTGAACAGACTGCCCAGGGCTGAAATAAATGATATAATCAAATTTTTTTTTTTAGAGTATGTCCAGCCCCTCATTGTAATATTCATGATCTCGTTAATTGTTAAGGATTAGAGTTGATTGCCTCTTTCAGGAAAACCCTTTATCTAAAGGCATATAAGATATGAGCCAGCATGATTATCTTTGCCATTCAAGAGTGCCACTGACCTCTTATAATTAAAATCATGGAATTATTGGGGCAGCTAGGTGATGCAATGAATAGAACACCAGCCCTGGAGTGAGGAGGACCTGAGTTCAAATCAGACACACTTACTAGCTGTGTAACCTTGGGCAACCTTAACCCCAATTGCCCTTCCAAAAAGCAAAAAAACAAACAAACACAGAATTATTAATAAAATAACTTATCACCCAGAAATGGTCTCTCAAACTCTTTACATGCCACACTTCCTGGATTCCTTTGAATGCATTCCTTTCATCTTCTGAACTTAACCCCAAACTTGAAGATAAGGACAACAGCAGAAAGTGTATTCCAAGAAGAACCCCCAGCCTTGAGTGAAAACCAGAAGGTTATAGGGACTCTTGGGTCCCAGCCTTGGGAGAAGGGTCTCTCCCGATCAGGCTGGAAGCTCCACACCTCCAGGCACAGGTGACTTTCTTTGCCCTGACGTATTTTGAGGTATATACTCAAAGGTACTTTGAGCCAAAGTACACTTATCTGTAGCACCAAAATTTCACTTTCCTCTTCTTCTGAGACTTCGGATCCCTCTGACATGTTTAGAAGTTTCTGAAAGTTAGGTCATGGTACTTGACTAGGAAATACAAGTTTGATTAGTAATATCTTTCCTTACCTTTTCAATTGTGGATTAAATTATATCAGGGGACTTAACACAGATCGCTTAAAACAAAATGGAGATCCCGGGCTCAGACACTTAGCACCCACCCAGAAACACCTGGCCCTGTAACCTTGAGCAAGTTACTTAACCCCGATTGCTTTAAAAAAAAAAAAATATATATATATATATATATATATATATATATATATATATGTATGTGTGTATGTATGTATGTCAGGGGAACTACACTCAGTTGTAATCCTGCATTTCACCATCTTTCCTAGAAATCAAGGTCATCGATTTTCCATAATCACCTAGATGATATTTTCAGACATTCTTATTATGTTTTGCTTTTTTAAAGAAGGTTTTTGAAATCATAGCTTCTTTTGTTCCTTGTTGAATATAGCTTTAGTTTTGATAGATACTAGGTAGTATATAACAAGTCATAGTGATCTCATTAGATGAAAGATAAAATAATATATGGCAAAGAGGAAAACACTGCATTTAGAGCCAGAAAGGGCCAAGTTCGAATCCTCCCTCTACTTACTACATAAATGGCTTTAGGCTAGTCAATACTTCTTGAGATGTTAGCTTCCTCTTCCATAAAATCAGTTTTGGACTGGATGACTTTCAAGGTTCCTTTCAGCCTTAATCTAAGGTTTTGTGAATTTAAATGGTAATATGAAATATGAAACATATTAAAAATGTCTTTTTTAATACATTTTATCCAAATAAATACTCTGAGATACCAGTTCTAGTAATTAATTCCCAATAGAATCCTATTTAGAACAATAACAGCAAGAACTCCTTTTGTAGCAGACGATGCTTACTTACTGACTTTGTGGCAGAGAGTCATTAGATTGGATGCATCCTTTTTTTTAAAGTTATTAGTTCTAAATCTATGATGTAATGACCTGGTTTACAACAAAATGGTTATTGTGTGGAAGAATGCCTTTACTGTCTCACCTATTCTTCCAGACCCTCTCTAAGAGGATAACTATTCTGACGTGGTAGCATTTGCAGAGAATGAGCACTTTATGGGACATTCAGTCCCTCATCTCTCTTGTAAATTATAATGATGCAAAAGATGGAAACAAAGAGCCACAGCTTTGCACACAGACAGGTAGAACCACATCTCTGAGATACAGAAATCGTGACCATCTAATTATATTTCTTCAAGACTACAGGAAACAAGTACCTGCTACATGTCTGAATATTTTCTATAGTAGAAGTCTGAATCCTAGCCAGAGTAAGCACTTTTAGACCTCTGTGCGTAATACAAGAAACAGTCCTTTATTCAAGACTCATAGGATAAAAAAAGCCAGGAATAATGTGGTGGCTGTACCTATAAGCTTTTAAAAAACACTTTTATCCTCTTACTTTTTTCCTAAATGATGAGATAAAAAGGGGTACTAAGCAAGCAGGATTCAGGTCACCTCCAGTTGACATGGTAACTCATCTAAGAGAGCAGAAAGACAGAGGTGTAGCTTTGTACCCTGATAAGCACTAAGAACTTTAAACTTTGTCTATCTGTCTGTCTCTTTTTCTGTTCCTCCCCTTCGTCACCCCAGTATAATAGAGTGTCATTGCACATAGAGGCTTCTTAAATAGGAATTCATTCTGTATGATTTCAAGTTAAGCCTACCTCTCTACAAAGGCAAACTAAGATAGTTTAAAAACTGAAATAATTATTTTCTCCCTCCATTTTGCTAGCACAATGAACACTGAATAAGAGAGTATGGATCAGAGGGCTTTGGCTGGGGATGGGAAATTTGCCCCAAAGTAGGAAATTGAAAGGGGCCAAGACAGAACTTAAAACCTCTTCTAAGAAAGAAAGTAAGGGTGGTACAGAGTCCACTAATGAGGCTGGTGAGAGAAAGGAAGAGTTCTATTAAAGCTCTATGCTCAAGTTGTCCGAGTTCCTCAGGCAAAAAGGGAGGTGGTGTGTGGGATAATGGAGAGTCTGAGTCTGGCAGGAACTGTGATCCAGTTCTCTCAGTGGCCTGGAGGAAAGCCTAGCCTGACTTGTTCAGGTAAGATAGTCTCCTCAGTGCCAGTGGTCCTAAGATGAATGTGGGGTCTTGGGAGGACAAAAAAAGGAGGAGAAAAGGAGGAGAAGGCCGAGGCCCCCACTCCTTTTTCAGGAAACTGAAAGGAAGTTTATCCAAATTGGGATTGGTGAGCTTAGTGGCATAGGAAACTGGGGAAGGACTGAGAGAACTGTTTTCTTAGTCCTGAGGAAGGGTCAGTGTGCTCAGGGGGCGTGAGAACTATGGAAAAAAGTAAAATTTCAATATAACAATAGAGTGGGGATAGGAGCCAGAGAGCTGAATTCTAGTCCCTGATCTGACACAAAGGACATATTTCCTCCTCTATAAAATGAAGCAGTTTGATGGTATAACCTCTAAGTTTCCTTCTGACTCTAATAGCAAATATGTCTGATTTGGACTCTTTTTTTGGCAACATTTTAACTCAGACTTCTTTTCTTTTTTTTGTTTAATTTTTAGGCATATCTTCTATTTTTGTATTTTTTTGGCTTTCTAACAGCAATCTGTAAGGTCCTTTGGTCAATGCTTTACTTTCTATATGAAGAAATTCTGCATAGTTGTCTTGTATTACTTCCTGTGTTATGACATCCAGGTTTCTTCAAAGGTCTTACTTTTCTGGGAGACCCCTAATCTTTTTAAAACATAAAATTATTTTCTCTCCCTCCCATATTCTTCCCCATGGAAAAAGAAAACATCAATTATACAATAAAAATTCATGGTCACATTCCCTTATTATCCATGTTTAATAATCAATGTCTCATTCTGCACACTCACTCATTCACATTTTTGTAAGCAGGTGGGTAGTGTGTTTCATAATTGATCTTCTGGAAGGTTGATCATTATGTTCATTATAATTCTTTAACTTCACAGTTGTTTGTATCCTATGCTCATTACGTTACCTCTGCAAATTCTCTTCAGGATTAGGTGTTGTGACATATATGATGCATTTTTGTTTTGTGTTATTTTTCAAATATGTGCTTTGATCTCCTCTGACACCGTTACCACCCTGGTCCAGGACCAAATTGCCAAATGCTTGAATTATTGTAATTGTTTTCTGCTTGGTTTCCTTCCCTTCAGTCTTATCCCAGTCTGACCGGTTCTCCGTTCAACTGTTAGACTGATCTTCCTCACGTGCAGTCTGTTCATGTCCCTCCCCTGCTCAGTGACCTCCAGTGGCTCCCTCCCAATTCCAGAATCAAATAGAGAATCCTCCTTATAACCTGCCTCCCTTCTAGCTTTCCAGTCTTCTTACACTTCACTCACTACCTCAGGGATCCAGTGACTCCTTGCTGTTCCTGGAACAAGACCCTCTGTCTCCAGACTTCAGTCATTTTTATAGGCTGCCTCTCATTCCTGGAATCCTCTCCCTCCCCCTGGAGTCTTCTCTGGCTTTCTGCAAGTCCCACCTAAAATCTCACCTTCTAAAGGAATTCCTCATCATTCTAGTACTTTCACCCTCTTAATTATTTCCTATTTATCTTATATATAGGTAGCTTCTACCTAGTTTGCAAATTGTCTCCGTAATTAGACCCTGGACTTCTTGCAAACAGGAACTGTTGTTTCTTCTATCTTTCTTTGTATTCTCAGTATTTGGCACAGTTTCTAGTGCCTATTAGGTGCTTAATAAATGTTCATTGACTCAGTAAACAGGTGTCTACTCACAGGTGCACGTGTACATGTGTATATTTATATACTCCTTTGGATTCCCATTTATATAATCAGATATCATTCATAGCCACCTTTTTTTTCAGCTTAATAAATGTTTATTGATATACTATTTGACTTAACAGTAGGAGGGAATGGGAGAGGCATGCCATCCTAGGCATATGAGATATTGTGACCAGTGGCATAGCTCAAGAGAGATACCAAGGAGATAACCAGAATGGGAATGGGGGAACACTTAGTGGTCCAGTTTGGCAAAAATGTAGACCATTTGAAGCAAGTATTATGACATAGTTTTGAAAATTAAGGCTTAAGCCAGATTGCAGAGGTCCTTAAATGTCAGGATCAGGAATTTATACTTAATTTGGCTCAGCAATTTAGTCCAATAATTGGTTTGATTATTTAACTAAAATGAAAAGTTATTTAAGTTAAATTAACCATATCAACCAATTATTTTGGCTTTGTCCTGACCCCACTGCCTGACAGAATATCCCTTTAAGTAGCAAGAGAGCACATCCTTTAAAGAAATGCACACACTCTGCACTGAAGCAGACTCCATACCATCCCAAACTCTCATGCCTGCATAGCTAACTTTAAAAATTCCATCCATTGGGGGTGTCGAGGTGGCACAGTGAATAGAGCACTGCCCTGGAATCAGGATGACCTGAGTTCAAAATCCGGCCTCAGACACTTAACACTTACTAGCCATATGACCTTGGGCAAGTCACTTAACCTTGATTGCCCTGCTTTCCCTGCTCCCCCCAAAAAAATTTCCATTCATTTTCTTAATTTTTGAATTTATCTTTAATTACAATTTGAGTAGTCTAGAAATGGGTGTATTATAGTCCCCAACTGTAGTTTTTTCCTTCCATTTAATAACAATTATAGTAATAATATGAAAAATAATAGCACATATATAATTTTTACTTTGTGCTAAGTGCTTTACAAATATTATTTCATTTGATCCTCACAACAGCCCTAGGAGGTAGGTGCTATAATAATCCCCATTTTACAACTGAGGAAACCGAGGCAAAAACAGGTTAAGTGACTTGCCTAAAGTCCTACAGCTAATAAGTGTTTGAGGCTTGATTTGAACTCAGGTTTTCCTGTCTTGAGTCCCAGTGCTTTATTTACTCTGCCACCTAGATGCCCGTTTCCCCCTCTCATTAAGTCAGTGGTTTTCAGTACTTAGACACTATGTCTTTCAGTGTGTATACGTATGTATGTATGTATGTATGTGTATAAAATATTAATTATTTATGTTGTTTCATTACCTATGGTGCCTTTTAGCACAAGATGTCCTTACCTGTCTCTTTAGACCATATTAATATTAGTATTTATTGACTTTTTTGGAATCATGATTGCCTTCTATGAGGTTACTAATAATATTAACCTCTCAAATTAAGAACCACTCCTTTATAGAGTGATCAAAGCACATGAATATAGACTTATTCTTTTTTTTTTTTTTTGAGGAAATGCTGGTTAAGTGACTTGCCCAGGATCACACAGCTAGTAAGAGTCTGGGTCTGGATTTGAATTCAGCTCTTCCTGACTTCTAGGCCAGTGTTCTAGTCATTGCACAACCCAACTGCCCCTGTGAACACAGATTCTTAAAGAAGAAATAGAGAGGATCCATAATCATCTGAAAAATGTGTCCAAATCAGCACTAATAATAGAAATAGAAATTAAAATAATCCTAAGGAATCATATCATAGCCATGAAATTAACACAGAGATACAGTTGGGAAAACTTCTCGTGGTACAGAGTGTGGAGGAAAAAAGGAATCCCAGGAGGTAGAGCCAAGACGGAGAAGTAGATGGAAGAAATACAATGAGTTCCCCCACAAATGCTCGTCCAAGCAGATCCATATGACACACTAGACTGAATTCTGTTTAGGAAATTGAAGAAAATAAATCGCTGTGAATCATGTTTCCAGCCCAGAGAGATGAGATCATAGAAAGATCCACTGACACTGGGGGTTGGGGACTATTGGACAAGGAACATTCCAGCATAGGGATGTGGTGAAGGAAAACCCCAAGAGACAGAGCTTCTGGATAATTAATAATTAAGTTATTCATTAGGTTAGTTGGAAACAAATAAATTGGTGGTCAGTGGTTTTTTCTGGTAACCAAAGATACCAAGGGAGACCCAGAAAATCCCTCCTGAAAAGAAACTCCCTGACTGATGAAAATCAACCCTGACTGATGGACATTTAGTGAGGGGGTGGGCTAAAACCCTCCAGCTCCTCCTGCTGAGAACTTGGCTTGATCATGAGAGTCATCACCCCAAGGCACCTGGGCAGGGGAAGCCACTTCCACCCTTACCTCTCGATCTAGCTTTCTCCTTCATGACCTAAACTCTAATGGAGGCGATCAAGGACAGGAATAAGTGCTTTTACCAGGCAAAGGTTCACCTAGAGTGAAGTCTATTTATACTCTAAACAGAAATTAGGTCTCCTAGTTGGGTGGAGTCCCACTCCACCTGGTTAACTAGCATGTGCTTTGAGGCCTAGGAGCAATGACTCAACCATGGCCTTCAGAATTTGAGGGACCTTTTCTGGAGTTGTTTTTAACAGAAATAAAAGGAAAAGGGTGGGTCACAGGTGAATAATTATTTACTAGTATAATTGGATAATATTAATTTCTCTCAGGGAGAAGCCATTCACTGAGGTAAAATGTCCCAGATACAGAAGTGTGGCCTGCTACAGGGTATAGAAATATGTGATAACTGTTAGCTCTGTTGCTTACTACACAGTTCCATGTTACAGATCCAGGGAAGATGGAAGGAGAGACCTCTGCCTGGGGTTGGCAGTCCAAGGTGAAGAGTTATCATTGCCCTGGGCTGTGTACCCATCAAGGGATAAAAAACAAGTAGTAGTTATGTGGGTCAGACCTCCCTTTCCCCTGGAACAGAGCAGACAAAGTTCCAGCTTCTAGCCTTTCTGAAACCTGCAAATGAATGACCAGAGCAGAAATTCCCTACCCAAGGGGAGCCCACACTTCTGTCACTGAACCAGCAGAGTTTCTAGCTTGCTGATAGGGTCTGAGGCCAGCAGTAGTCTGCTGTTTAGACCCAAACCCGAGTCTGGAACTTGTAGAGTACAGACAGTAAGAACAGTGATCAGACTTTGCCCTGAAAGCTTGCATGTCCTTAACCTGAAGGTTTATGGATTAAACTGGTATGTGAAAAGACAGGTAGGGATTTTCATCCATGCAAGAAGTGTCTGTACTTCTATCAAAGTGTAAAAAGGAAGTAAGGAACGAATATTGTTGATAGTAACAACAAATAAAGACCAATTTATGTAGCACTTTATCCATGATAATTCTGTGAAGTAAATACTATAAATGCAAACATTTTGCGTATTATATATCTATATGTATACATAATGTTTATATATATGTATGTGTGCATGTATGTATATTAGATGAGTCTTAATAAAGTGTCCCAAGCCCCATGGCCCATAGGCATAGTCAGAGTTAGTAATTAAAACCTGGGTCATCAGAGTCTAGGTAGTGTCCATGATATAACCCTGAAAACTATGGAATTATCATAATTGTATTACAAGCATTATATTACACATTTGTGATTTTTTTTTACAAGTTTTCCATTTGTCTTCTGGATGTTTTGAAGTCTGATGATTATACATGGTTAAACATATGTAATAGTAATGTACTTTGATCCCTTTGTATTGGCAAAGCTAACAGGTACTTAGCACTTAGTAATTAATCAAGCCTCTGTTAAAGAAACAGAAGGTGTGATTCCCTGTTGCTGATGTACAGAAAGGGGTTGAAACAGGAAATGGCTGAAGCAGGAAGGAGCTAATGCCATGTGTGTATATAAGGAGAAGCCCCTGCTGGGTCAGACAGATCTTGGAGCAAGCCTCATGGAGGCAGAAGCTGCTGCTGCCAGGGAGAGTGAAGAAGAAAGACCCCTTCAGGCAGGAGAGAATGATTGTGATTCTGAGAACCAGCTGGTGCTTCTGCTGGGGAGCTGCTGAGTCCGAGGGCTAGCTGGAGCTTCTGGGAGCTGCCGAATATGTCCAAGGGGCAGCTGGAGCTGCTGCAGACTGAGGAAGCATGACTATGATGCTGGTACTTTTTATGAAGCTATTTGTGGCTTTGTTAAGCCTTAACTTTGGGGGAACGGAGACTGAAGGAGTTAAGGTGGACTGGACTCTGTGAGCTTCAGCATGGAACAGGAAGTGTGCCAAGAGCTGGACAAGGACCTGGGAGCTGTCTGCCTTTGGACCCAGGAGACAGTTTGGTGAATCCAGGTGGGATCTGGGACCATGGAAGGGGATCCAGGGAATCTGAGAGACCTCCCCGAGTCAAGCTGAAAGAAGACTTTTCTTGGGTACTGTGTACTGACTGAGACATTATGATCTACTAGTGATCTAGGACTGAAGGGCTTGTGTGTTTTGTGATGATTGAATAGTGATTGATGACTGAATAAGTGACTGATTTGTAACTTGGTGTGCCCCATGAGTGGAGAACTTTGACTGTTGTACTTTGTGTCCCTTAAAGCCTCCTTAAGAATGATTGAATGATTGAGTTACTAAATGCATGTACTTTGTTCAAAACTTTGTGACCAGCTTGATGAAAACTATGCAGCCATCTTAGTGATAAGTTGTTGTGAATGCTGAACCTTGATTTTCTGGGATAAGTTGTGACACTGTGAATGCTGTACCTTGATTTCTGTGAATGTTTTGCTCTGACTTGTTATTGAATAAATAGGGTGTTCAGTATACTATGTAGTCAGAACCTTGAAAGCTGTTCACAGCAGCCATCCTCTGGAAAGCTGCTTGTGCCTGGCTTTACAACATCCAGAAGCATCTGAGAGGGATCTGATTGGAGACTGAGTCTAGAGGTATTGGTCAGACATTGATAGCTCCCTTCTTAAAGAAAATAGGACTTTTCTGAAGTCATAGCTTCATATCTCAGTTACTTGTGGCATGTTTTAGAACTCCATTTTGCCTGATGGAAGCAATTCATAAAAAGAATTGATGCCATAGAAGATGAATATTGTATTACAGAACAATGCTACTGAAGAGGAAAAAGAAACAGTAGGCAGAAGGAATGGAATAAGAGGTGTTTTCTAGGGAAAACTTCATTGATAATTAATTGCTATAAGGGTTTTATAAAAAATAAACATCATTATTATTGTTGCTTTGAGGGAAACATACACACATTGCATTAGAACAAATTTGACATCATAAAAATGTGTTACATTTGTATTTTACCTAGATATGTTTCCATCATGAACACTTATTAAATTGTATAATGGGATAATAGTTCAATCAATATATTTTATTTTTGTTTTTTTGGAGGGGCAATTGGGGTTAAGCGACTTGCCCAAGGTCACACGGCTAGTAAGTGTTAAGTGTCCGAGGCCGGATTTGAAATCAGATCCTCCTGACTCCAGGGACTGTACTCTATTCACTGTGCCACCTAGCCATCCCCAATCAATATATATTTAATGGAAAACAAAATGTTTATTCCTTTTAAAAGAATACTTCTTAAGTACCAGATGCATTAAGAAGATATAGAAAAAAATCAAACCTTAGAATTTTCATAGAGTGTATAAAATTGTAAAGATTTTTGAAGGCAATAAATATAAATGATTCCTTTTAAATTTGATGGATCATTTGAATTAAATACAGTTCATGCACCTGAGATGTAGTATTTTCTCTTCTTCTTTTTCCCAAGTTAAATAAGTTTGTAAACAGATACTACTTTCCAGTGACTTAAAAGAACTCACTAAACACATGGAGAATAATGTCCTATTTTATTGGATTTCCTTTCAGCTTCATTTATTCATAAACGTATCTTTCAAAAGCAGTTACTTTTTTTCTCTTATGGAGTGTGAAAGGCACCGTGAGCTTCTGTGCCTCATATCAATTCCTTGGTGTCTTACTCATTCTGTAAGTTATTTTATAGATGTTATTGAACATTATCAATCTCAACATTTTTTTTTCTTTTTGAGGTGAACTTAATATATGTGACCTTGACACTTATTAGATGAAAAAACTTTAAAAAATGAAAGAATAGTAAAGTTTCTCAATTGTAACCTTACTATGGCAGAACAGTTCTTTTACTGGTTATAAAGACAATATATTTTTAACAAACCAGTAGAAAAGATAGAAAATACATGTTCTCCTTTAGGACAATATTTGTACCAAATGTTAAGAATGAAAATACGCTTTCAAAAGAAAACAAGACAAAAAACAACTATCTTCCAATATACATAGATGAAGTAGTCTTGAAAAAGCCCAATTTACATAAGTCAAAATAGGTTATCCATCGGAACAGAAATATGAGTTGTGTGTAGGTAGAATAGCATAGAACAATATATGAAAATAGACATTTATTTAAAATGTCCACCGTCATTTACTTTTGAGCATTAGATGAGGGATATAACATCTTGACAACATCATTTAGTCTTGTGATAGATAAGAGGGCTTTCTTTTTTTTATCTTAGCTCTTAATTTAAAAAAAATTGCCTTTGAATGGGAAAAATTGATTATAACTATAGCAAGAGAAGTTTAGATCACATAAAAGGAAAATTTTTTGATAATAGATTTTATTATAATTTATAAAGTGGGAGACATAGGTTAAAAGGGATAGTCCTTTTTTTGATAAATTATATTAGTATAATATATACTTATATGCTTTCTTTAGGTCATCAATCCCTGATATCAAGAGATGAATGGGATGAGAGACAGTGCTGTCTTTTTGCCTTATAATGTATTTTGACAGAGGCACAATATCCCATTGTAGATAAAGAGCTGGCTTAGAGGCCACCGCCCTTAGAGGGCAGTGCACATTCAGTTCCAACTTCTGGCACATCCTGGCTGAGTATCCTTGGGCAGTTTCCTTAAACTTTCAATGCTAGTAGGTCTTTAAAACTGTTGAGTTGTAGAAAAGGTATCAGTTTGCTATAAGAGAGCTCCTCTTCGCCAGTGAGTTTCCAAGGGCATTGGCCATTCCCCATTACCAGTCCCTAACCTGTAACAGGTAAGACATGAAAGAAGGCATAATAAAGTTGTTAGAAAGTTGACCCTTGGAGTTAGAAGGACATGGATTCAAATTCCACCTTCTTTTTACGATGATTTTTGAGATAATTCACTTAGTTCCAAGAAGCCTTCTTTATGAGAACAGTTTATAATCTGTAGGAAGCTACTTTACCAGCAGTCCCTTCTACCAGTGAAATCAGAGGTCTAGGCACATAGGATATTAATTTATAGTAAGGAGAGTCTACATATGTCTTAATACAAATATTTAAATTTTTAAAGAAAATCTTTCATATTTAAAATTATCTTTTAATATCTTTCTCTCTAGGATCTGAAGTAGTGGATTTTGATGGAAAAAGTTTCCTGCTCTACAGATTTGATGAAAAATCTACAAGTCTCTTAAAAGATGTAATTTCTTTTAAATTTAAAACAATGGAAAGTGATGGGGTTCTGCTCCACAGAAAAGGACAAAATGGTGATTATATCACCTTGGAATTAATAAAAGGAAAACTCTTCTTATTCATTAATTCAGGTAAAACATTAACAAAAATACATTATGTCTGGTTCGGGGGTGGGGAACCTGTGGCTTCAATGGCACATGTGGCCTTCTAAATCCTTGGGTGCGGACTTTTGACTGAGTCCAAGTTTTATAGAACAAATCCTTTGGATTTGTTCTGTGAAGTTTGGATTCACTCAAAGGGCCTCACTTGAAGACCTAGAGGGCCACATCTGGTCTTAAGGCCACAGGTTCCCCACCCTGGTCTGGTTCAATAGATGTTACTTATGTTAAAAAAAATATATATATATATATATACACACATGTAATATGCCTGAGTGTGTCAACATACCTGGACCCCACTCTATGCATATATGTTGATTAATATCTTTGCATCTATTCCTTTTAACAAATTAAAAGCTTTTAACATTGGTGTCAGGTGCCTAAATTTATATATTCTATTCATGTTTTTACTTGAAATTAGTCCAATGGTAGAAAAAAAATAGATGATTTTCTGAACTCATGAAAAGATATCCATATAATTTTGTTATATTATCATGAGCTAAAGAGTAGATGATCCTAAAGCTAAAAACAAAACATAATGTCTTAATGTAGCTTGACCAAGTTTTGGCATTCTAAGATGTAGTGCAAGGAAGGGTAGAGTGCCACAACAGAAAGCACAGAGAAGAAAATCAGCATAGAGAAAGTAAAAAGCAACTCATCTTCATTGAGGAAAAGTAACCACAGTTAGGAACACCAAATCCCTTAAAGTCCAGTGGGATTTTATAGGGTTATTTGTGTCCAGTGGGACCAGGAATCTTGGGGAGAAACAGGGGAAACTAAACTAGTGTGCTATTCAAGGTTAGGGACCTGATGCTGAATCATGTTGAACTGGAGCACCTAGGGAAATGGGAGATTACTTGGTAGTTAAACTCCTTATTGGAGGGGAAGAGGCTTCTATGGGCCTAACTTTGGCTAGATAATTTAAGGGAATTGAATCTACCCACCAACTTCTTCATTTAGTAGCCAAATAAAGGCTACTAGTCCTTACACTTAAGATCTATCATTCTAAATTTTTGTTAAATATTGAGAATACATTGAATATTGGAAAGACCTAAGAAGGCAACAATAGCACACATATTTACTGATTATCTAAGCTAAGCTGACCAGTATTTAAGCCGGGTAAAAATAAAGGACTTGTAATCACCACGATCCAATGCTGAATCACAACATGGAAATTGTAATTTTTAAATGAGCTGAGTTTTTTTTTTCTTTCCCTTTCTCTTAAGGTGATACTAAACTGCGTTCTACTAACAGCCTCATTAACATCACCACAGGCAGCCTCTTGGATGATCAGCACTGGCATTCTGTCCTTATTGAGCACTTTAATAAACAAGTAAACTTCACTGTGGATAAACATACTCAACATTTTCATGCAAAGGGAGAATTCAATTACTTGGACCTAAATTATGAGGTGTGAGAATTACCTTTCATTTAATAGAGATTTTATGATTTAAATTCAATTCAACAAGCAAAAGGAAATAAAATTTTATGGCATTATCCTTTCACTGTAACTAAAATTTTTGCTGAAATTTCTATTTAGATAGAATAAGTAATAAGAATGTGTTTTTATTTTATTGTGACTCCAATTGCCTAACACTGTGACACTTTATTATTATAGATAATCTTTCTATCCAAGCATGCAATGACACAATTTCATTTTTGGAAAACATCTCACAAATGATGAGAAACCAATATTGAAAAAAACATTTTAAAAAAAGACATTTGCTTTTGGAAATCTCACTAGCATTAAATCGAACATGAGGAATTTCATCATGTTCTAGTGAACTCCTGATAATATAAAATCACCTATGAGAACTCATAGAATTCAGTAGCATATCCCAATTACATTATTTGATAAGATAAAGAAAGAAAAACAAGTATGTGATCAATGTATAGCTTCTTAGATTTTTTAAGGGATGAGAACATTTTGGAACCTGCCTATTTAAAGGTCGCTAAATTGCACCAAAACAGCATCTTCTCTGTCCAAACCTTTGCTGCTCATCTTTATGGAAACCAGAAAAATAAGTCCTATTGTTCATGAGGCATGAAATGGCTTTGACAAATAAAATGAAATGAACATTTCAGCCCCGTGTCGGATTTACCACAGTCAAATAGAACTAATTTATCAATGGATTGGCAAAGTGTATCAGCCTACAATTTTACACACAGGCTGAGACATATATACATCATAACCCTGTCCAGATAAGGTTTACTATTACCCTGATATATGATGAGTAACACCAGCCCCCAACCCATTACGCACTAGGGAACTACATCCAGTAAAAGCCTGATATCATACTAAAAACTGTCCAAAATTGGGTTAATGTTGGTTCCTAAAATATATGTTATTAAAGGAATTCCTATGTACATACATTAGGTAAGCCTATGGATCTGTTCTTTAATTGTCTTACTTAACCTTTGTTCGATATGAACACATCTGACAACAGTGAAAGGCCATAAAGCAAAATAATGGAAATCTGGACAATCTGTGATTCTTGTTGACTGTATTTGAAATGTTTATCGTCTTTGTAGCAAATGAGTTGTCAGAAAAATTATTAAATGGTTTTATTGATGTCTGTTTTCTTTCTAAGCTCAGCTTTGGAGGGACTCTAGCAGCTGGAAAATCAGTATCATTTTCCCATAGGAATTTCCATGGCTGTTTTGAAAATCTGTATTGTAATGGAGTTAATATCATTAATTTGGCCAAGAGACAGAAACCTCAGATCTACATCATGGTAAGAAATTCAAAGACTGGAAGGTGGGAAGGGGAAAGAGGATACCAGGAGGGAGGTGAGAAAAGAGTCAGGGAGATCAAAAGAAAGTGAGAAAAGGGAAAGAGACTTTATTTTCTATTATATAAGATGGTTATGCATAGCTTCTGATTTGATGTAATAATGTTGCATGTCGGAGCAAGGTAAGTAATTGAACTAAAGAAGAATGGAAAGCAATCACAAAGGAAATTTGGAGTGTTTGAGCAACTGTGAAGAACTTATGGAAGGGAAATAGGAGAGAGCCTGACAAATTGGAGGAGGGCAATGGGAAGGACATGACACTGTAGAAGGGCTTAAGATGAATGAAATGAAGAGAATGAGTTGGAGCACAAGGGAAAGAAGAAAGGGATGAATTTGGGATGGTGAGTGGGAGCTTGAGAAGAGGAGATGGCAGACTCAAAGACGAAAAAGAAGTTGGTAAAACAACAATTCAAGGAAGGCAAGGAAAAAGATTGGCAATACAAGAGAAAGGAAGGTGGTGGCGCTGTCAAGGTGATGACAATGTGAAAAGTTGTAACAGAGTTGATGTGATAATTCTGGAGGTAACGAGGCTAAAAAGCAGTACGATGGCCATTTTTAATGGGAGTTAGTCAAAAGAAAAACAAGTGACTGAGGATCTTACTTCTGGAGATTCTGAAGGACTAGGAAAGTATCCAGTAATTGCTAGGGTGAGGCTACTTCCTCTCCATTACTTACCTTCATAGTTTGCCCTAGGGTTGAGTGCTCTGGGGTTGCCTGTCTCCTCAAAGAAGCCCACTCCCAGTGCTTCCAATTCCAATCCAACCTCACATTTCTGAGGAACAATTCCAGTTTTGTTCTAGTTCAAAAGATTCTCCCCAGCAAGGGGGAAGACATGAAAAGGTCCCCCAGAGTGCAACCGGGAATCAGGTGGGAAAAAGTCATTTTTTTCCCAAACAGAAAGAAGAGGGGCTAAGAAATAATGAGTCAGAAAGCAATTATGGTCAGTTGAGAGGCTGATATGTAAGCCCCCTTGGACATTCACAGCAGAGCTCTCCATTAGCCATTTTAAATTTCACTTCCACTGACTATAGCCAAGTAGGCTCTTTTCCTTCTGATGGTTTGTTTCTTTGTGGGCAGCTCTTTTGCTGTCATCCATCCTGCTGCCTTTATCGCCACTGCAGTTGCCCCTGTAATTTTTCTAGTAGCCAGGGCCCTGTTCTTCAGGTTCCCAGGATAGGGAGGCGGTACAAGGTGCCTCTCAACATCTTATGGTACCCGACACCAAAAAAGAGATGATAAAAATAGCAGTTGCCTGGGGAGCCACAAGTTCATGGCTTGCAGCTGACTGTGGGAAAGATCATTCCTCCACCATCTACCCCATCCCATCTCAGAGATACATATGCAGACAAATTCACCTCCTTGGTTGGGGTTCTCCACTTCATCTTACTTGTTAACTATTTTGTGCATTTTTATGTAGATGCCTGAAACTATGTTATTTTTTTTCTCCTATATATTTCTGGGTATCTCTAAGAATATTCCTATGGTATCAAGCTTAGTAAATATTCATAAATGGTTGTTCCACCTTTCCTTCTTTTTTCTTGCATTTTTTTTCTTCTCTTCTCTTCAATTCCCTTTTCTTTTTCTTTTTCTTTCCCTTTTAGTCTAAAGTTATCTTCATTAAATTTCCAAGACTTCATGTAAATCATTAGCTCTTATAAGACGTTCTTTATCAGTACCACAAATTAGGTGATATAGTAGAGCAATGGATTTGGAGTCTGAAGACCTGATTTCAAATCTTGACTCAGACAGGTGACCCTGGGCAAGTCATTTAACCTCTTTTAGCCTCAGTTTCCTCATCTGTAAAGTGAGGGTTATATTAGCAGCTACCTCTGTGTTGTGGTGAATATCAAATGAGATTTTATATATATATATATATATATATATATATATATACATATATATAGTGCTTTTAAAACCCTGATGTGCCACATAAATGCTTATAATTAGAATTATTATTATTACTGAAAGGTTGTCAACTATACATGTAAGGATGGTATAACTCTTCAACCTCAATCTATACAAAGAATAAGCTTTAAAATATGTAAAGAACATGATTTATATACTGTGATATCATTATGAGATATAAAATTTTCATTAGCTTAAGAAAAAATTTGATTGATTGGCTAAAAGTATCAGTCACACCTCTTGAGCGAAGTGTAAAATACTATTCAGTCTAGAGTGCCCCCAAACTCTATTTCTATTCTAATTTCATTTTTAGAATCTTCTTTCAAGTGTAGCTCTAGATCCTCTGGCCAAGACTTATTTTCTTTCTCTGAGGCTATGCTTGTAGATGTGGTGGGGTTACTCTCTTCTTTATTTGCCTCTTGACTTTTTAATTAATAGTATTTCTTGATTCTGCTTAGTGCTTTCTTCTCTTTTCTTTTTTCACCCTCATTTCTTAGTTTGAGCTTGTGTATTCAGAATGATTCCCTCTTGAATACATGGTCCTATCTCTCTTTGTAGTCTGCATGCCCCTGCTGTCGCCAGTACTGATCAAGTGATTGGCATGAGACCCCACCCTCTCCCTCAGTCTCTGGTTTCTGTCTCAGTCTCCTGGTTCTATACCTAGAGTGTTTCCTTTTCCTGACATGTCCCTAAAGTGGGAGTTGGTTCAATCTCTTGTTAAACCTTGACTTGCCCCAGAGGCATATGACTTCTCGGACCTATTGTGGCAGCCTTTGTCTCTAGTTCTTGTAGCTCCCAGAAGCATGTGGCCATGTCTTACCTGTCTGTGCTGTGTTTCAGGGCTTATGATGTGACTGTCTGGATATGGCTTCAGGTTATTATCGGAGCTTTTGCAGGCTTAAGATTCCCCAGACCTCAGTTTCCTCCTCTCATTGTGATGGCTGACTTACAAGCTTGTAGGACCATTTTAAGAAACTTCAACTGGCTGACCTAAGACAATTTTTTTCTATATGTTTGTGGCTTCTGGTTCATTTGCCTGACTTTGCACTGGTTTCTGTGTTATTGTCCCTCTCCCTAGTTCTACTAGATTTACACTGGCCAACTTGTATCATATTTGGTCTTTCTGGAGTCGTTTTCAGATATTTTATGGGATTCATGCAGGAGAGCAAGTTTTCTCTGCAAACATTCATTTCACTATCTAAACCCAAAATCCAGTTTCCCTAGATTTTAGCCAAGCATTTCACAAACTCTCTCATTGCTGCTGTAGGTGACAAAATGTAAAGATGTGTGACAGAATAGTTAGATGGAATTAGAGCTATTCTTTTCTAGGAATCTTCAACCAAAGGTCGGATGGCCACTTACTTACTGGATGTGTTTCAATGGGGATTCTTATTCTAGAATAGAGTGGAAGAGATAGAAATCAAGGTCCCTTTCTGGCTCTAAGATTCTGTGATAGAGTGCATTGTCTTGGTATCTTATACTCACCCAATCAACAGTTTTCTCTGCTTTCCCCTATGTCTTTGGAGGAACAAAAAAGAAACTCAAATAAGTCATCAGTCTAGAGGAAAACTGCTGGAAGCTGGGAAACTTTGTGTAGCATCTCCTGGACTTTCAGCAGTGATTTGTTGGCTAACTGATTAAGTTTCCATGGTAACAACTGGGGGAAAGAAACCGGCCCCAGCCAGGTTATAGGAGTTTATGAGACAGATTCTTCATTTCCACATAAAAAGGAACTAAAAAGAGATTTAAATTTTCTTTTATGTCATAGGCTGCATTTTTAAAAATTTCCTTGCTATTGTTCCCAGGAGGCTAGTTTTTCTGCCTGTGTAATTTCCCTGATTCTTTATTTAGGCTTTAATCACCCAAATAGAGAATAAACCCAGTTTTCCAGATAGTAACCAAGTACCATTCATTGATAAAATGAACAAACCTATCAATTTGGTATGGTAGTTGCCAATAAATTAATATCAATTAGGAATTATTAAATTGTTATGACTGCACATTGTCCCAAAGTAGTAGTATTGGCTGGCCTAAAATATAGTACTTTAATATCAAATTCTGGCAGAGGAGTGTATTCGCGTAATGCTGAGAATTGCAGGCTCAGAGTCAGAAGATTTTGGTTCCTTTCTGAGTTTTGCAATTAACTATGTTACCTTAGGCAAATCATTTGGCCTTCTTGGGTCTCAGTTTCCTCACCTGGAAATTAAGTGGCTTGGCTGAAATCATTTCTAAGATCCCTTCTTGCTCTAAAATTTAAACGTATGGTGACTTTTTTTTACCATCTGTTATATGAAGTTTCAGTTATTAGAGTCATGAAAAGCAGAGATTTGGTTTTAAATTTATAAATTACTTTAATATTCAACAGTATTATAAAATATATCACTTTTTAACCATTCCAAGAGAAATTCTAATGCCAATTTGTATTCTTCTAGAGAATACACATCTGAATTCATTTCATTATGAAAATTAGATATATTTATTCAGACTGCCAAAGCAAAATTGAAGTTATTCTGCATTATACATACAAATACATACCCCATTCTAGTCAAACAGCCCTCTTGTTGTTCCCTCAACAAGATGTTCCATGTCCAATTTTTATTTATTTGTACTCGTGTCTTCCCTCTATGCCTGACATCTGCTACCTTCTCACCTCTGCCCCTTTGAATCTTCACCTTCTCTTTAAGGCTCATCACCCCCTTTACAAGCCTTTTCCTCTCCCTTTAAAAAATGTTTTTTGATTTTTTTTCTTTTGTCTATACTTCACAGTCATTTTCATCTCCTCCTCCCCTTGTCTTTAGCCAGCACCTCTTTGTGATAAAGAAAAATAATTAAATGAAACACATCAGAAACAAACTGTACCTGGCATGGATGGGGTGTTTTTTCCTAGGAATCCCTTGGCCTCTGCTATGAGGCAGATGGTAATATGTCATTATCTTCCCCTCCCCCCAGGACTTTCACTGTACAATCTTATTCCTCCAATTAGAACGTGAATTTATTAAAAAAAAAAAAAAGTAGAAACTCATTTTATGTCTTTGTATCTCCAGTTCTTAATACAACATCTTTCATGTTGTATTTGCTTAATAAATGTTTGATGAATTAATGCAGATGTGTGCATGTGAATTTTATTTGTTTCAAATAACTTAAAGGTCTCTTTCTAACATGGTGGTACAGTCATGACTGGTCACAACTGAGTAGAAAAGGTACTTTAACTGTTAAGTTATGAGAAAGTTATTTTTTTATTATATACTTAATTATGCTTTTATCAAATTCTTATCCCAGTATGATTCATTACAAAGCTTAGATGCTGATAGTCTCATCACTTTCAATGACTCCTGATGGCTTCCAAGGTCAAATATAAATCCTCTGGCTTTTAAAGTCCTTCACAGCCTCCCCTCTTCCTAACTTCTCAGTCTTCTAGCTTCTTGCCCCTCTCCACATAGCTTGCTGTCCAGAGAAACCGATCTCCTTATTTGTCTTCCCACAGGCCACTCCATCTCCTCAGGTGTTCACCGCTGTCTTCCATGTCTGTAGGCTCTTCCTCCTCTCTGCCTCCTGCTTCTCTGGCTTTGTTCAAATTTCAGCTTAAGCCTTACCTTTTGCAATACATCTCTCCTAGTTCTTCATAATCTTAGTGCCTTCTGACTGAGACTGTTCCCTTCTCAATTTATCCTAAATGTGTCCCGTGGGTATGTAGTACTTTGAATGAGTTCCTTGGGAGCTGTTTCTGCTTTGTCCCTTTCTTTGTATTCCCACTTATGAGAATAATGCTTGACTTTGCTCTATGACAATGAAAATATACTTTCATTGGATGGGAAAAGGGAGTCTTGTCAAAAGCTCCTGTAGAGACGTTTCCTCCGTGGCAGGCCAGGACCAGGCCTATATGCAGGACAGGGGAGGAGGCAGACTCTATGGTATTCAAGGGGGAAAGTCCTAGGCTCTGGTGCATTTAGTATTTAAGTTACAGATAAACTAGCGATTACAGTTCCTGTTGGATCCTTATTGCTGGCGGAGCAGAAAGACTTATTTCAGGTTGACCAGAAGCCTTTATGCTGGCTATGCAGCACCTGATAATCCCAGTGACACATAAAGACGTCATTACTGGAGGCTTTTTGTTCCCTCGGTTCTGAAAGGTCCTTCATTCATATAGTTCCTGCAGCCACAATTATGGGGTGAAAAGGGAGAAAAGCAGAAGGAGGGCTGCGCTCACTAGAACTGTTAGTGTTTCCTTGATCTGTGTTTGCAGCTGTATCTTGGCACCCTGTTTTTATAACCGTGGCTTATTTATTTACCTTTCTATCCCCTTTCTGGGGCAGCTAGGTTGCTCAATGGATAGCGTTCCAGTCTTGGAGTCAGGAAGTCTTATCTCCCTGAGTTCAAATCTAGCCTCACACACTAGATGTGTGATCCTGGAAAAGTCACTTGACCTTGTTTGCCAAAGTTTCTTATCTGTAAAATGAGCTGGAGAAGGACATGGCAAGCCATGCCTGTGTCTGTGCCAAGAAAACCCCAAAGGGTGTCATGAAGGATCGGATACAGCTGAAACAAGAAAAGCAACGATATACTCTTCCAAATGTATGACACCATGAGATCGGCTGAAAGCCTCAACCCTCAGCCCATATGCTGTGCTCCTGGCTTAGAGATGACAATTCTTTATGCTCTGTCGTTTAGATGCATGTATTGGAAAGTTCGCGGCTTTTTGTCTCATGCTTTTAAATATAAATGAATGAAGCTTGTTTCCAATGATACAAATTTACATAGTACTTTAATATTACCAAAAATGTATCCTACAATTTGATGAAAATATTATTTCCATTTTACTGATCAGGAGCTTGAGTGTCCCCATAGTCACATGTCTTGAAAGGATGAAAGCTAGGAATTAAAAACACAGGTCTGCTCATTTCAAGTACAGTCTACTTTTTAATACAACACAGTGTTTGTAATGATTGCAGCTCCTACTCCAAATAAAAACTCTCAGTGTGTATATGTGTATCCAAGTATATCCTGTTTAAAAATCTCTAGTAGTGTTATTGCTGGGTCAAAGGGTATTATAAGCAGTTTAAAAACTCTTTGGGCATAATTCCAGATTATTCTCCAAAATGGGCAAATCAGTTCACGATTACACCAACATGAATTAGTGTCCCACTTTTTCCACATCTTCTCAAACATTTGTTGCTTTCCCCTTTAATAGTTTAGTCAATTTCATAGGTGTAAAATGAAATCTCAAGTTTGTTTTAATTTTTATTTCCCAAATAATGATTTAGAGCATTACTATTTATCCAAATTAACTATAAAGGACATTTGAAGAAAGATACTGTATGCATTCAGAAAAAGAACTGATAAATAGTGTATATAGAATAATTTTACACATACACACATATTTGTGTCTAACTCTATGCTTAATGGTAACCTTCCCCAGGGTTGGGCAGGAGGGAGAGAAGAAAAAAAATACATTTACATGATAACTTTATTATATACTTAAAAGGAATATTGGGGGAACCCTATAGAAAGAAAAATCTAAATATATAAAATATATTAAATTTTTTATTATTCTGAGTTTCAAAGACTTTTTCAATCTTGAAGTTAGAATGGGGAAAAAAAAGTTAACAAGTATTTATTAAGAATTTCAGTATGTGCAAGACACATCCCTGTCTAGAACAGTTAGGACAGATTGGAATGATAAGGAGAGTTAACTATGCCATCATAATTTTGTAGAACACCTTAAGATTCCTGTTAAGAATCTGTGTTTATTCTCTCTACATAGGGGTTAATACCAGTCACAAAAGCCTCTGTGAATCTGTACAAAATTAGGAATGTGTGGTGAGACATGGCCAGTGGGTCAATTTGTTTGTTTTACTGAATATGTGTTTATTAAATTTACTGAATTATGTGTTTATTAAAAGGAAGACTTCTGTTTGTCAGAGCTGAGGGAGGAGCAGCAAGTTAAAGAGAAAGAACAGCCATTGATAAGTGATGACAATATTTTTTAAAGCATCGATTAAACATTTATATCAAAAGTCTATCACTAAGACAGAAATCCATTGTGGACTCTTACTACTGTATTCTTTATTTTGTTCTTAGGGAAATGTGTCATTTTCTTGTTCGCAACCACAGACGGTTCCAGTCACTTTTTTGGGCTCTGGCAGCTACCTAGAGCTACATGGCTCTTCAGGGCAGGATGAGATATCTGTGAGTTTTCAATTTCGCACTTGGAACAAAATGGGACTTTTGCTGTCCAGTAACTTTCATCAGCATTCAGGAGGTCTCCTCCTTTACCTTCATGATGGAAAAATTAGACTGAATCTCTTCAAACTAGGAAAACAACAGAGTGACATAACAGCAGGTAAGAAATATATTTTAAGCATTTTTGTGCTAGATTAGTTTGCTTTTATTTATAATAGTTATGTCAGCTTTGTTTCTCCAGAAAGACCTAGCCAATTTCCTTGACTATAATAGGAACTCAATAAATAATAATTGGATTAAGAAACTTATGATTTAATCAATTGAAGAATCTTTGAATTAATAAAATGATCAAAATTACTTCATCCTTTATAACAGAAGATTTGTCATTGTGATTCTCTAGCAGTTTCTTAACAAGATCTTTAAGAATGGATCATAGAATCATAGATTCTGTTAGAAGGCACCTACAAGGCAGTATTCCAACCCTTCTAATTATTGTCATCTCTGTTTCTGCATTTCAATGATGGTGGGAAAAGAATAGAGATAACTTCTTTATGTGCTCAGGACTAAAACTCCATATTCCAGGCACATATTAGGCATTTAACAAATATCGATCATTTAATATCTACTTCAGTCATTCAGTTCAACAAATCTGTATTTCAGGACATTGCAATTTTCTTGGCATTGGGAATACGAAGAGAAAAATAAAGCAGTCTCTGTCACTTATTCCACACCAACTTTCATCCTTCTACATGTTAAATGCTTCTGGATAGAGTAGCGTGTGGGTAGAATAAACCAGAGCAAGAATAAACACAGATTTTATGTGTTTTGACTTTTGACTTTCAGAAAACTTCTTTAAGCCAATGGTCGAGTCTGGTATTGATGTTCAGTGTTGCTAAGTCCTTAAATGAGGATGTGCTTTTATGCCCCCAGTCACTAAAATACAATTACTGCTTATGACTGGTCATGCTTATGAGGAGGTCACATTTTTAGAATGAAATCAAGTAGTAAAGACAGTATAGTAGTGGTCACTATAAAGTTAATGACTTTTAATTTTGAATTTATATTACAATGTGTTTTAAAGGTCAAATATCTGCTATTTGCTGAATAAATATTTAATGGTCTTTTATGACAAATGGTAAAATTTACGAACTTAAAAAAACACAATAAAAAATGAGTAGAACAAAAGTAAAAAGGAAGAATAAGAATCCAAACTTTGACTCTCACCTTTTCTTTCTTTATTTCAGTATTTCTCCTTTATAGATGACTGAAGGTTAAAAGTTCAAATTTAAAAATATGAATATTTCATTCAATTTTAGTGACAACTACTATGTCATACCTACTTCCGGCATGATAATGCTATGAAAAATTTGCATAACTGTATCTGAAAAAGGAATAAATCAAAGAGATTTCTTTTTAATTATTAATAGGTTTTCTGAGACCATCATTTGAAAATGTTAATTTCACAGTAAGTGTGTCATTGATGTACAGCTTATTGTGATGTATTTGACTTCTTCAATAGCAGTTTCAATCATAGCCCAATTATAAACATGTTAATGAAATTGCTTCAGTGCAATGTCACTCTAATAGGCCCAGTGAAGGTAGTGTCATTTCTAAACAGTATCTTTGACAGATTAACTGAAAGGCATAAGAATATACAAAACACCCCCAATGACTTTGAAGTCATAATAATCATGTTTAAGTGCAGAAATGATCACTGACACCATATAATATAAAGTACTTATACTCATAGCTGATATAAAGTGTTTAAAATAATTCTTTAAATATGTCTATGTAAATACAGAAAGTAGCTGTAATTAAGAGGATAAACTTCTGTTTCCTCACTAAGGAGGGTGTTTCTGAATAAAACCACAACGAGCTTTGGAAATGTTGCTTTTAAGAGCTTCTGGAAAGAGTAAATTTCATAAAAAGAAATTTACTAGTAAAACTATGTATGATTGGACAGGTTTCTTACCTTATAGTCAGAGACTTTTGACCTAGGTTTCAAGATATAACATTTGATAATTAAATCAGAGAATATTATTTTGACCAGAGAATGTTACTTCTGATGAGTGATCAGAATTCATTGCCATTTTAAAAAATGAGGTACTTTCCACAAAAAGCAAAATATTTCTAATGATCAAGGGCAGCTTACTTTTTTTTTCTTTTTCTTTCTTTCTTTTTTTTTAAGCAATTGGGGTTAAGTAACTTGCTCAAGGTTACATGGCCAGTTATTTCTGGGTGTGGTGCTGAGTATCTGAGCCCAGATTCGATCCCCAGGTCATCCCAACATTGGGGCCGGTGCTCTTACTCGCTGAGCCTCCTGGCCACCCCTTTTTTCCTTTTTCTAATAGAGATGGGAATTATCAATTTACTATTCATTTAAAATCCAGATAGATAGAGAGATATACATAAAGATATATTTAAAAACCCAAAGAATCAAAGTTGAACTGTGTTGAGTGCTGAACCTGATTTGAGTTGTATTTTAAATAAATATATAAACCTTTTAGTCTAAATTTCCTAATGAAGAATGTTGCTTTTTAAAATCTAATTCTAAGTAATTTTGAAAATAGTACATCAAATTTCAAAATACAATCAGCTATCATTAAGCAGAATGCTTTCAACACCCTACCACCCCAACTTTGCCAAACTTCATAGATTTCAAATTTATCAAGTTTTGTAAATTTACAAATATTACAAATTTCAAAACTATCAAACATCAGGTGGCATCAATAGTAATAAAATATATGACAAATAATACTAAAAATCCCTAGTACTTATTGTTTTAGTCACATTTCAGAGACTGTACAGTACATAATATAAAGTGCTTTCGTACCTTAGTATGATTTAAATTCTTTCTGCTTTTCCCAGTAAATATTCCCATGTCAAGACATCCAATTTTAATGTGATAAAGATTTTCATTTTAGCCAGGTGTTCTGGTCTGATCTTGACTCAGGCCAGTTCCCTGGTCATTTATGTTTGATATTTAAAAGGAATAAGAAATTTATAGGACATTTGAAAGTTTGCACAAGATTTACTTATACATAGCAGAACATATTTATCAATAGTATGCAGTGAGCACACCTATATTTCTTCTACCTAACTGATCAAAATCCCCTTTTTTTACCTGCCCATTTTTTTTTTAATCAGCCAAACAACAAAGAGAGTGTATAGAGTTCCTTCTGGATTTTTTGGACTCACAGGGTCAGGAAATGACATCAATAACTTCAGCCTTACATCCTTTGAGCTAATCAGTTCTTAAGTTTGGTTTTACTGCCTTTTAAGTAAAAATTAGTCTAACTTGCATGGGGAAAGGAGAAAGACTGTTGCTTCCTTCTACTCCACCCCTGGGTGATAAGGTCCATAAGATCTTCTAGAATAGAAGTTTTAAACTCATTACTCCAAAACTCCCAAATGTGACCTGAACCAGATTAAAAAGTAATTGGGAGGTGGTGGCTAGGTGGCTCAGTGAATGGAGCAGCGGCCCTGGAGTCAGGAGGACCTGAGTTCAAATTCGGCCTCAGACACTTAACACAAAAACTAGAGATAATGTTAATTTGTGGTTTTCTATGTCAGTGTATAGGAATGGGGTTGTTTCTATTTGAATCTGACACTACTATTCTAGAGGACATTTTACCACTTAAATTGTTTTAGGGATGATACTGTTCAACTCTGATTGCTGGTTTTTAAGAAGACTCACAGAGGTAGCACTAAAGAAAAGAAAAATGGAAACAGAGCCATAACAAAAACAAAGCTAACAATGTCATGGCTCCTCAAGGAGTAACTAAGAATGGAAGACTCTCCGGGAGGAGTGAGTCCTGGTTTAAATAACAGGATCTGTGTGGTGGATGATGCCAAACCATTATATTCCCAGTGGGGCTCTCACTGCAGAACAGTTCCCATGAGGGGGAGCAGCACCAGAAATGGCAGAGATGACGATGTGTCCTGCATCATCACTGAATCTCATCTCTGGTCAAGGAGAGCTGTGTTGTGCCAACACCCATGAGTGTTCTCTGCATCAACCAGAAGCATCGTCTTCCAGGGAGCCCTGTGCATGAGGGATACACAGTACGCACTTCATAAGTGGCCCCTGAGGAATTCCCTCTTCTGAGGGGCCTGAATCCATAACTTTTATGTTCTTCTTGTTGCCAGAAAGCAAGCTCCCTCCCAAGAATGCCACACTTATCATTCCGAGTCCTTCTTAAAAAGTCACTTGTATCACTTGGTGTCAAGTCTACTCAGTTCTGCATTTTAGGAAGCAGTCAGTTATAGTTGGCCTGGCTTGTACTGCTAGACATGCCAGTGCCCACTTTTCTTCCACTGGGCTTTTAATTCCTCTGGGACTTGTTCCCTGTTTGCTGCTAGACCCAGCTTTATTGTTTGCTTCCACATCTATGTCTGCTACCTCCTGACCCCTGCCAGTAAAACCTGGGTCTGGGCCTGCTGCTCGTAGGCCGTTACTGGGAGGCCAGTGTCCCTGCCTGCTGCCCGTGTTGTCAGCACCAATGCCTACTTCTCTGTCTTAGAGCAGGATAGATCCCACCACCGGGGCCTGGGCTCTGCTGCGTTACGCTGGGATATGACTTGAAAGCTGTGCTTCCATCATTTCTGCGGATTGATTCTATCCCCTTTGCCCAGACCTGGCTCTGCACCACACACTCCTGCACTGATGGTTAGGGGGTGAGCATTGCTTCCCTATATTGCAGTGCGCATTGTGCCCTCCCCTCTGTCAAGGCCTGATTCTGCCCTTTTTTCTCTTCTCCCACCCCATAGTGCAGAGCATTGTCTTGAACTTCATCTGCCATTTCCTTCCTATGCCCTGCAAGACTGGAGGAGGTGAATTGATGGTATGTTGCTATAGTTGGCCACTGTCTGTCCCCTCCACCCTCCTGTGATGGGGCCATTGTCTCTGGCCAGTTCACCACAGCTGATAAGGTGAAGAACTGACGATGAGAGAGCAGTCATGCCAAGTCTTGATTCCTCTTCCTGTTAGTGATCATGCTCTTTCAGGAAATCCCTCTGCTGCTAATCGACCCAAACGGAAGGACCTACGAGACCTGACATCTCAATTTCCCAGTTTCTACCAAGATTGGAAGGCCTAATTCAGGTCAGCCACCTGTGCTCTGGAGAAGACAAAACCACACCAGTAACAACGACAAACAACAACAGCCATAAAACAGATACAGATCTAGAGGCTGCCAGGGGCCAGTAATGCACACAATTTGCCATTTACAAGCAGGAGCTGCTTTATCCAAGGTGGGAAAATGCAGGAGCCCCTTACTGGAAGTTACAGTTCACAGTCCTGCAGTGAGAGAGAAAATGTTTAAAATGATTCATCAACCCCACCACTCCTGACCAACTTAACCGGGCTACAATTCTCACATTTGTCTGTCTCCATTTCCAAAAAATGTCCCTGAGATCCTCAGAAGAATTAAGCATTTTCCTTTCAAGTGTCTCCCCTAATACCTTGCTCTAAAATAAAGTCCATATGGCAGAGTTCAGTTGACCTCTCGTATGATAAATATGAACATTAATTTTTTTTTTGCTTTTTGGAGGGCAATTGGGATTAAGTGACTTGCCCAAGGTCACACAGCTAATTTTTGTGTTAAGTGTCTGAGGCTGGATCTGAACCCAGGTCCTCCTGACTCCAGAGCTGGTACTCTACTCACTGCAAGCACCTAGCCACCCCCAAAACATTAAAATTAAAGAAAAGAAAACTAAAGTCGTTCCTTCAGCACAGTTGTAAGAAAATCCTAGAATTCCAAGGTGGATATCTGTCTGGGAATTTCATACTTATTGCTGAGGTTAGTTATGCTATCTCTCAGATGACTGACTGCAGTTTGAAGAATGTTCAGTTGCATTGACCATCACCAATACTCCATTCATATCCAAAGGTTCTTTCCATCTCCATATCCAAATATGACTCCCTTACAGCAGGGAAGGGTCTTCTTTCAGCAGCTTCTGATGGAATCCTAATAAAGCTGCCCCAAGCTCTGACATTCTAGTTTCCTTATGGGCTCCACGGAATAGCAGGCATGTCCTGACTTAACCACACAGTCTGATTTTAACCACACCATGGGCCCCCAGAATCAATGCAGTCACTGCTTCCAGGCAGCCTTCTCATATTTGAACAGCTGTGTGCTCAACCATAGTCACATCACTCATCTAACCCGAGACAGGACCTCAGCACCTACCTGTCTACGTTGGCCAGACAGGACCATAATAGCTAGCCAATTAGGAAGCAGTATGACCAGGATGTTTGACCAAGGACCCCTCCTCTATGACCTAATTCCTTAACAAACCTCTCCTGCTTTTTTAATATTTATAATTGTTGTATAATTGGCATCATCACACTGTAAAAATGCCTGTCTTGTCTTTCTAAGTTACTAGTTGCTTTTGGAACCCAGCCTGCTTCCGTGGACCATCAATCCTCCATACATACCTGTTCTTGGATTCGAGGTGGTCTGACTCTGAATTCCTTGAGAGTGTGCCACCCCCACACACCATGAAACTGCAGCACTTCCCCTAAGGCAGTTGGATAATGATGGCCATTAGCTGTACAGAGACAAGGGCTCAGTAAGGCCAGAGTCCCACTTGCTCTCATTCTTCTGAATTTGCCTTTTACTCATGATGGGGAAGTTTCTTTCAATCCCTTAAAATTCAAACTCTCTTAGCTGCTTTGATGGTAAACTGAGCTCCGAGGAAATTGCCTAATAGAAAGTAGAAGCAGCTCAAAATAACATCCTGGAAGGCCCAACTGATAGCCTTGAAAAATATTTTTTTAACTTATTTTTAGTTTTCAGCATTCATTTCTACAAGATTCTGAATAACACATTTTCTCCCTGGCTTTCCCCTACCCCCACCCCAAGACTATGAGCCTTGAGTCCCCCTGCCCCCAATCTGCTCTCTTTTATATCCTCCTCCATGCCCCCCAACTTTCCTTGAAAGATATTTTGTAGCAATTAGTTCAAGACAGTTCTTTTATTTTTTCACTGAATATGGTGACTTTATTGATGGCACACAATACAGGACTCCAGGCTTCTTCCCCCTACTACAGGGGTGCTTTGGAACAAGGATGAGAATGGGATGTGGGATCCCTAGTAGAGGAACATAGGTTAGGAATGTGGGCTCCCCAGTGCTGGATCTCCTCTTTTGGGCTGGGGATGAAGATCCATGGCTTTCCACTTTACTCCTTGGAGGCCATGTAGACCATGAGGTCTACTACACGGTTGCTATAACCATACTCATTGTCATACCAGGAAACGAGCTTGACAGAATGGCCATTGGGGGCAATACCAGCGCCAGCGTCAAAGATAGAAGAGTGAGTGTGGCTGCTGAAGTCACAGGACACAACCTGGTCCTCTGTGTAGCCCAAGATGCCCTTCAAGGGTCCCTCTGATGCTTGCTTCACCACTTTCTTGATATCATCATATTTGCAGGTTTCTTCAGGCGGCAGGTCAGATCCACAACACATACCTTGGGAGTAGGAACACGGAAGGCCATGCCTGTGAGCTTCCCATTCAGCCCAGGTATGACCTTGCCTACAGCCTTAGCAGCACCAGTGGAAGCAGAGATGATATTTTAGGCAGCACCACGCCCATCACACCACAGCTTACCAGAGGGGCCATCTACTGTCTTCTGGGCAGCAGTAATGGCATGTACTGTAGTCATGAGTCCTTTCACAATGCCAAAGTTGTCATGAATGACCTTGGCCAAGGGGGCCAAGAAGTTGGTGGTGCAGGAAGCATTACTGACAATTTTAAGGGAATTATCATATTTCTCATTTTTCACTCCCATCACGAACATTGGGGACAGAGACGATGACCTGCTTAGCTCCACCCTTAAAGTGAGCCCCAGGCTTTTCTGTGGGGGTAAAGACCCTAGTGTACTCTACAACATACTCAGCTCCAGCATCTCCCCATTTAATATTGGTGGGATCCCGTTCCTGGAAGATGGTAATGGCTTTTCCATTCATCACCAGTTTCCCGTTCTCAGCCTTGACAGTGCCCTTGAATGTACCACAAGTGGAATCATATTGAAACACATAAACCATGTAGTTGAGGTCAATTAAGGGGTCATTGATGGCCACAATGTCTACTCCACCTGAGGTGAATGCAGCCCTGGTCCCCAGATGCCCAATATGGCCAAATCCATTGACTCCAACCTTCACCATCTTGTTTCAGGGATGCGAATGAAGCAGCAGAACCTGGCACCGAGCTTGGGAGAAAAGCTGAAAGCCTCAAGATAGTTCTTAAGGACAGAATTCTTAAAGTATACTCACATTAGACTCTTGTTGCTAAGTGTCCATATTTACTTTGTAATCTCCCAAGTGGTGAGGGGGCACCTCAGGGCGCTCCACATCTACACTCCCTATCTCCAGATACTTACTGTAAGTGCATGAAGATCTTCTTTATTGCCCACTCCCCCCTTCACTGAGATAATTGTGTTCCAATTCTGTAGGACTATGCCAGTTGTTGTAGACTGACCTTAACTTGGGCCAGTCCCCTGCCTGTTTATGTTTGATACTGAAAAAGAATAAGACACCTGTAGGTCATTTAGCAGTTAAATAAAGGAGATTTGTTTAGGGAACAGGAAGAATGCTTCATGTACACTTAATAGTAGATTTAGATGAGTAAACTGCATTGATTTGCAGGAATGAAACATCAGAGAGAATGCCAGGAGCACCTCATAGATTTTAATTGTTTTTTTTTTCTTTTTTGCTTAAGGAAACTTTAAGTGATGCCAGTAGCCCGAGACTTTAATCCACTGAGTTAATCAAGTCTCCTGGATGTTTTAAATAACTTTTAAGGAGAAAATAGCTTAACTTGCTTGGGGGGAGAGGTTAAGATATTAGTCTCTTGATATCAGGGCTTCCTGGAGATACAATGTTTGATCCAAAAGAGTGACTCTTATCATAGTAATTTTCTGGAACTTTATCTAGCTAGTAGAGATCTTGCATATGAGGCTGATCCCTAGATGCCTTCAAATCACATCATATAGTTTACTCTATAGTTTACCTTTTCATAGAATTAGCTCTGAATCACAACTATGTTTCTTTTGTTTTTTATTTTCCTCTCAATTTTCTCATCATAAACCACTTTTTTTTTAAAAATGGAATTAGGCAGGAATAGACTTGTTATTTATGGGGGAGTTTTCCTTGAGTCAGCTATCTATGTATAGTCAGAACATCAACTCATCACGATTCTTTTTTTTTTTTTTTTAGGAATAGGAATAAGGAAAAAACCATGACTTACAGTTGACATAGCTTAACCTTGAAATTTTAAACAAACAATTGAAAATAAAAATACAAATTGAAATGAGCAAAATAAATAACATCAACATTGACTATAGTAATTCTATTGAGAAAATTAACCATTGCAAATTAAATGCCAAATCAAGGAGCCCAAAAGAGCCCATAAAGGAGCTTAGTCAGCAAATATCTGAGTTACTTGTCAGAGATAGCTGCCAAAGGCAATATCAGGTTAGAATGTGAACTTATTTGTAAAATTTTACAAAAAATACAAAAATTTTACCAAAAAAATTAAAAATGGATGATTTTGAGCAGTGTAGTCTGGAAAAGCAAAGAAATGGAAGGCAAAAATCCATTTTAAGGAAATTTGGGGAAGATAATTGACTAAACACAAAGTCATCTCAAGGATATTCAACAGTGAAAAATGGATAGAGAACTACAAACAGAAGAAAAGTGAAAATTAAAAAAAGATGTGCTAAAATAATTTTTAAAAACAATTTTCTCCAGCAAGGACAGTGATAATACCACACTTGTACCCTTTTGCAGTTTCAGGTTAGCTTATAGGAGAGATAAAAATGGTACCAAAGAGAACAAAGATGGGAAATAGAGCCAGAGTGAATCAAGTATATGCTAAGATGTATGCTGGAGGTTTCACAATGGAATGACATGAAAGGTGTCTAAAGAAGAAAATTGCAAATCCATGGAAAAAGCAGAAAAAAAACAGGCCTTAATAAATATAGACAAAAGAAGACCAAAAGAACATTAAGCATTCCTTATCTGTATGCTAATTTATTCATCCAAACAAACATTTTTGTGAGATCAAGCTATGCATAAATCAAGGGCCTTCTCAGGAAGAGCTTTAATAAGAAACAAGATAGTTTTCCCAAGCCATGTGCCCCATACTTACCACTTAAAAATAGATGGAAAGATTTAGAAAATAGGAGTTCTTATTTTGTTTATTGACTGTAGGTTTTGGAAAAAAAAAAAAAAAGTATTGGTTGGGACAGTATGCTGCCTGCCTGTCTGGGGATCTAAAATTATTGAAGATTCCTTGGGATTTATGGCACTAGAAATAAACCTATTTAATGACTTTCTGATCATAAATCTGGTGAGATGTAAAACAGGGAAATGTATGCTCACCAAAGGTTTTTGGTTCTTTGTTGAAAGAGACAGATCACAGAGTTCATAGCAAAAACAGACTTTCTGTGGATTATGAGATCTTTTAGATTCTTCTATGTAAGGATGGCAGTGAGCCCTAAAACACTGCAGAGCTTGCCTTATATCTTACAGGAAAAAAAAAATGAGGCTATTTACTTCAAACTCCCTCATCTCCTGTCACTCAGATGCCTTCACCCTCTCCTCCTGTCTCACTCCCCTTTTCACTCTTAGGTGATGAAGTTGCCTTACTCATTACTAATGCTAATCCCTTTACTACTCATGGGATCCCATTCCACTTTTTTCCTCCAATAGATTGTCCTCTCCAATTCTCAACCATCACTTATTTGCAACCTTTTTCTCATTAGGCAGTAGGCTCCTTCCCTACTGCCTAAAGACAGAACAAACAAAATCTCTTCATTTGATTCTTCCAATATCTTTTCAGCCATTTATGGCTAAATGCCTTAAAAAGACCTTCTGGAATACAAAGCCTCCACTCTCCTCATATTCTCATCTTAACTCCTTCCATGCTGGCATCTGATTTTACAATTCTACTGAAAATTGCTCTATCCGAAGTTATTTCTTACTTGATGAATCAATGGCTTTTTCGCAGTCCTCATTCTCCTTGACCTCTCTGTAGCCTTTTACCCTCTTTATCGCCCCTCTTCCTTAATAAGCTCTTATCTAGGTTTTGGGGGTTCTATTCTCTCCTGGTTCTCTCCTACCTACCTGATCTTTCCTTCTTAGTTTCCTTTGCTGAATTTTTATCAGATTTGAACCTCTAATCATAAATCTCCCATGCTGTTTGGTCCTGAGTCCCTTGATCCTCTTTTTCTATATTTGCACTTGGTTATCTCATGGATTGAATTATATCTCTATGCTGACAATTCCCAATTCTACCTATGCTTCCCCAATTTCTCTGCTGACCTCTAATCTCATGTCTACAACTCTCTTTCAGATATCTGGAAATGGATGCCCAGTAGACATCCGAAACTAAACATGTCCAAAGCAGAGCTCATTATATATTTTTCTCCTAAAGTCTTTTACCTTCCCTCTTACTGTAAAGGCCAACATTCTTCTCCCAGTCCTGTAGACTTTCCACCTAGGAGTCATCCCTAACTTTTTACTGTCTTTCATTCTTGGCCACCCAATCCAGCCCCCACATACACTATACCCAATCTGTCACCAAAACCTATGAATTTCACCTTTGTGCATCTTTTGAGTATATTCCTTTCCCTCCTCTGACACTACCACAACTCTGGTGTGTGTCCTGCCCACCTCATTTCTCTACTATTGCAATATTTTGCTGGTGGATCTGCTTTTGAATCTCTTCCTTCTCCAGTTCGTCCTCCGTTAGCCATCAAAATGATTTTTCTAAAATATCGTTCTAATCATATACTTATTGCACAAAGCTACTGTTTTTCCCCCTTCTGTAGGCTTTTGCATGGAACCCAGTATTTGATTCATCATTTGATAAATGCTGATTCTGCATACTCCCCACTAATCAGTGCAGGTTCTAAATCTTTTATGTCTTTTCACTCTGTGCTATTATTTTCCATATTTTCCTAAGATTCTTCCCAAAACATTTACCTTCTTTCTCTTTTAGTTCCTCTTCCTTTCTCTCCCCTCTCTCTTAAATGCCTCAGGTTTTTCAATGTATTACTTGGGCTGTCCATCTTGTTGCTTTATTTCTTTCTGTTTAGACCGTGTGCTGATCATATATGTCCTCCATAATGTCTTTTGCTTTTGTTCCTGGTCACAATTTGTCGTTTATCATGTTCAGTGAAGCATATTCTAATGCCTTTTAAACGATTTGTGATTTTCTGCTGAGCAGAAGTGTGTGCACATACACTTGTACACAAAGACACACATGCAACTATTATGATCCATTGTGAAGCAGGATGTGTGTTGCAGTCATTTCTACTTAATTTAACTAGCATTACTGATAGTTTCTTCTGGTAAATTGTGGCTTAAAAGAATTTTACTATAAAAATACCTTTTAGCCAAATCACAGACCTGGAAGAAGACATTGAGAAATCACTGGAGCCTTTTCCTCTCTTCAAAAACAACAAAACTAACCTTTTTTTTTAAAAAAATCTTAAAATGGAAGAAACTGCATAATGTCTATTCATAGTGATCATAGAGTTAACCCTTCCTTTACTATCAGGAAATTCTTACTTGGTGGAAGCAACTTAAAGGAATTATGGTATTATGGCAAGTAAGCAATGCTCCCAAACAGGAAAAAAATGGGTCAAGATCCTATCTCTGATACTTGCTAGCTCTATGGCCATGGGCAAGTCTCTTGACTTAGGACAACTCTCAAAGACTAAATTATAGATGGCTCATGATCTCTCTCAGTAGCTACAATTCCCACACTGACAAAATCACAGGTTAATGAAATAGCTCCTTGGAATTCTCCATGTGTTAATTTGCATCTCTCCTTCACTGCTTCTCACAAACTAAAACAATGTAAAACTTTGAACTTTTTTTTTAATTTTTGTTGATGAAAGTTTCAGAATTCTAGATTGGGATTTGTTTTGTATTGAACATGTCTACCACATCAAAGAGTTTTAAAAACAGAAATGAGTTATAAATATTGTAGTCTTGCTGAAAAATGGAGTCGGGGAATAGCATAATTTTTATTTAATGAATGGAGAAAATGAAAGTTAAAGATTGGATCAGAAGGTTTTGACATTTCATTTCTAATGGGGTGTTTCTCCTGCTTTTTTGAAACTTGATCTTTGAGTCTTACAGTGCTGCAGTACACTACACTCATTTTTAACTCAGTAAGAAAATATTCAAGAGAATGATTTGATCTATTGATTCAACAAATATTTAATGAGTATTGACCAGAGGTGGGGAGCCACATGTGCCCCTTTACTCAAGTCAAAAGGACTTGAAGCCTCCCCAAGGACTTAGAGAGACACAAGTGACGTGGTGTTCACTATGCCTAAATTAGTTGTACTGTATGTTTCTAGTATGCATTCTGACAAATAAGTTCCATTGATTATTTATCCAAATACAAGTCCTAATTGAAGCAAGATATATTCTTCATACATTGGCCTTTCCTATGGGGATGTTCAGACTACTCTATAGTTGCTTAGGTACAGGCTCTGGGAACCCCCTTGAGCTCTCCTTGAATTTTCCCACAGGAGATATTTGCCTGAGGCCATAAGCCTTTCATTATAGCCAGGCCCAAATCTCTGTTACTAGCCTAGCCTTCCATAGACCAGCTACACCTCCCACCCCTTGATCCTCCCAAAATATCTATGCCCAAATCTATCACCTTTAAACTAGCCTAGCCCTGCATTGTCTGTCATCTCCAGGGAACCTCCAGCTACTTCCCACCCCTAATCTCTCATTACTGGAGTCTGACCTCATTTGATTGAAGACCCTCCCCAAGCTCCTGCAGACCACCCCTTAATCCTCTGACAACCTTTTTTATATAAGCTCCATCTTGCCTCCATGAAGGAGCCAAGAATGACCTAGCCCAGACTCACTGTGTGTCAAATTATTCTGGCCTGCTTGAAGCATACAAGCATCCCAGGTACCAAGGCTGCCTAAGAGTACCCATTATGGTGAATCTCTAATAAACTTTGCTTTTCTTTCTCTGAGAGAAGACTTGAGTTGACTTCATTTGGCAGCTGTGTGTTGGTATTTTGGGGTCTCGTGCACTCCTAAACCTTAACCCCAGCATTTTATGGTTCCCTGATCTCTCCATAGTGCTTACAGATTTCTTCCAAGAGGCTCTTATCATGTTCTGGAGTTCAATGCAATGCAAACAACCCTGTCCAGAAAGGAGATCTAGAGAACCGGACAGTCAACAGGGAATCTTTCCTTAACTTGAAATCCACATTGTTCTCTTTCACAGCAATGAGCATCTTTGACTAGGTACATCTCACTTTTCTATTCTTGAGGCCTCTGGGGGACTCAGTAGATGGAGTACTGGGCCTGGAGTCACAACCACCTGAATTCAAATCTGGATTCAGACACCTAATAGATGTGTGATCCCTGGGCAAGCCTTCTAAGCTGTGCCAGCTTCAGTTTTCTCATTTGTAAAATAGGAATCTCTTACAGGGTTGTTGCAAGGATTAGTGTAAAATGCTGTAAAACTTTTATAAGCAAAGTATCTGTACCATAGTAGGCACTTATATATTTGTTTTTCCTTCCCTTTTCCACTTTCCCAGTTTTCAAACACATTTAAATCTCCAAGTATCATACTTCATATTGATTTATTGTTGTGGGTGTTATGAAGTTCTTTGTCAAATTCCTTTATTTCTTCATTATAATGGGTGCTGGCACATAAAAATATGTTTGTGGTAATACTTATGCAACTGTTTATCATGGACATTACAGTAGGATATGACTAGGTATCTCAGGAAATGGTTTTTTGTTATCTCATTGCATTGCATACAATAAAACCAACTCTGTCGTCTCCTTTCTTTGCCTCTTCATGGAAAGCATTATGAATCATCATTCTTTCTTCTGGTTTTGGTTATAGAGAGAAGACCAAGATTGATTTGCTTTAATTTTTTGCATATTATTTTCACTTGGTGCCCACTGGAGAAGAGGGTCCCATTTAAAGTACCAATAACGGGAAGCTTATTGAGGCATAAAATCTTTGTGACTCATGGCATTGTCTGCTCCCCTTTTCACCTCTCTTCCACCATCACTGGAGAGGCTTAAGTGGGTGTACTGTAATGCCAAGGAAAGGCAACTTCCCAAGGTTCAAAATACCAGCATAGGTGCTCTCCATTTTATTCAGTGGCAAATTAAGAACAGAGAAGGTCAAAATATGACATCATTCAAAACACAGCATTTACTAAGTGTGATTAAATAATCTCCAAGTACTACCCCACCCCAGGACCTTCCATTCATTCAATCAATTACAAAGTCTCTGTTCTAAATACTACTCCACCCCTAGGCTGTACCTTTATTTAGTCCACCACAAAGCCCCTCTTCTCAAATGGAGATTAGTTTCCAATCTAAGTAAAGTACATTCATTTGTTCAACCATAGAACACAAAAAGGTCAAAAGTTCCCCACCCCTGGATCACAATTGAATCTACCCCAGAGTTACATCAAGTTTAAGCACAGTACTTAATACCCAAATGGAGGTCTTTTCTTCATCTTGACAGGAGGCAAGTTCTCAGCAATCTTAGTTCCTGGGGAGACAAGGCTTAGCAAGGCCACAAGATACATTGCCAGTCTCTTCATTGATTCATCCTCTGTCTGCAGAACAGTCCTAGAACCCCTGAAAACATTAGCAAAACCCTCTCCCAGGATTTCTGTAAACATACAACAAGAAAATCCTTCTTCAGGGCTTCTGAACCAACAGAAAGGTTCCCAGACCCCTGCAACAACAGCACTGTCCTTCACCAGTGGACAGTATTCACTCTCTGTCTGCAGGACAGTCTCAGGAGCTCTTAACCAGCAGCCAGGTTCCAGGACTTCTTCAACAACAGGACTGTCTTTCACCAGTGGACAAATCTGGCAAAACAACATCAAAACAGACAGACAAAGTACCAGCAAAACAGCCATGTCTCCTCAGTCCTTGGCAGCTCTGGGGGCAGGTCTCAAAAGTCCAGGGCAATTCAAAGTGGCCCTCAGCAATCCTCTCAGTTTCTCTCTGTGCCTCCACAAGATGCTGCTTCTAAAAAGTTCTTCTGCCTCTCTCTTGTTTCTCCAAATCTACATCACCAGCTCCTCCCAGTTCAGGACTCTCTTTTTACATCAACAAGTCCATCCCACAGGTGGGATTAACAAGCTCTGGGTTTTAACACAATCAATTTGAAAACCAAGCCAATCAGGGGGATCTTTACATTCCATTACTATCACAGTGGGCTGTCAAGAACTGAGGAATAGTTTGTATTTGTATAAAGACATGGCATCATTTCCATGGAGGAATAGTGTTTTTGCATCTCAAGGTTGGGAGGAACTCATCCTGCCATTCATTTTGGTAAACTTTGACATAGTACTTACTTGACCTGGGCTAGAATGTGACCAAAACATAGGTCACATTCCTTGTAATTACACTGATCATTCTGCTTTTTGGTGTTGTTGATTTGTGTCTGACTCTTCCTGACTTTGGGGACCACAACATGCCAAAAATGTCCATGGCGTTTTCTGGGCAAAGATACTATAGTGGTTTGCTATTTACTTCTTCAGTAGATTAAAGTAAACAAGGGTTAAGTGACTTGCCCAGAGTCACACAGCTAGTGTCTGAGGCTGAATTTGAACTCAGGTCTTCCGTGACACCAGGCCTAGCCCTCTTAGCCACCTAGCTGCTTCCTGTCATTCTGTGGTTATTCATTCACATCCAATTCCTTGTGACTCCATTTGGGGTTTTCTTGCCAAAGACATTGGAATGGTTTACCAGTTCCTTCTCTAGCTCATTTTACAAATGGAGAAAGTGAGGCCCAGGATCACATTGTTAGTGTCTGAGGCTAGATTTGAACTTGGGTCTTCCTGACTTCATGTCTAGCACTCTCTATATGGAAGCACCTAGCAGGTTTTCCTTCACCTCGCCCCTAAAATTATCTCATTCTTTCATGCTTTGTTTCCTCAGTACAATGTACTCCTTGAGAGTAGGGATGCTCATTCAATCATTTATTCTTTGACTCCCTTGTTGTGGTTAGTTCATTTGTTTATTTAGGAACCCCAGCACCTGGCATAGAGTCTTGCATAAAGGAGAAGTAAAATTAGTGTTTGCTGAATTGAAATAAACTGAATTCTTCTTTAACTACTTCCATTTTAATGGTGCCAATGGGTTGCTAAAATAAAAGTTTAGTTACACAGGATAATTACAGAGGTAAACTGTTGGGAAAAATTGTTATCTTTTCACAACTTTATAAGAAATGCTCATACAAATTTAAGAAGAGAATAATCGTATTTGCTAAAGCCTGGGATTTTAATGTATCTGAATACCGTACATTGGACTGGCAATTTTTGCTCCTCTCTCTAATAGGGGATTCTTTGGAAATTCTGATGGTATTTTTTTTCTTTTTTAATCTATTAGATAAGTATAATATTATGACAATCCAGAATTGTTTTGGGTTTGTTCAAAGCATTGTTTGCTTTTTTCCTCCTCTACTAAGGCCTGACAAATGGAAGAAAATGATGTTCCCCATTCACACACAGAATGCTATGATTTCCCACTTGGCTCAGTTTCTCTCTTTCAGTCTGAATCCTAACCTCCCACTCCTTTCTCTGGATGTTAATGCTATACTTATCTGAGATACCGAGTGAAGGGAATCACATTGTTTTGAAGGACTTATTGTGATTCATAGTTTATAAATGTTTCTTTGTAACGGATTTCATTTTCTCCTAGGAGTTGAATTAAATAATGGACAATGGCATTCCATTTCCTTATCTGCTAAAAGAAATCACCTGAGTATAATGATAGATAATGATGTGACTTCAGTTCTGCATTTTGTGCTGCCAATGCAGATTTATTCAGGAGACATCTATTATTTTGGAGGTGAGTGAAATGGCCAGAAATATGAGAAATTGAACAGTGTCTCATCTTTAAAACATTTTGAGATGATCATTTAAATAGAGTCTACTAATAAAAAAATGTTCATTTTTTCTTTCTCTGTACATAATAACCCCCTTTGCAATTAACAGAAATGGTGAGATGACAAAGATTACAGAATGTAACCTAAAATGCATGTCTACCAGATAGCCTTATGCAAATTCACTTTATATTTAAGCAAGATTAAATTTTTGTGATCCACATTCTATGTCATTTCCTCATAATCCTAATAATACAATTCATGATAGTAAAGGGTCTTCTTTTTTTTCTTTCTGATCTTATATGCTGACATTAATACAGTAAGATGGTGTTTTCTTAGTGACATCTCTAATATCTCTAGAGTGTTCTTACTGGTCTCTCACTTTCTAGCTTAGAAGAGCAGTACCATGCCCAGCAGACCAATAGTTTAAGTTAACAGGCCATTTCAACTTAGGAGGATTGGAAGTTGCCAAGACAGGCCATCAGCCTCTAATACTGTACCAGGTGCTTTGGACAGCAATAAAGTGAGCAATGTGCTGTTCAGAGAGTTTTGCAGAGAAGCTAACTAGTGTAAGTGACTAGTGTAATTTAAGTCTGAAAAATGAGTCTTTTGGATGGTAAATAATCACTGAATATCAAAGGATTAAAATGGAAAGTGGTTTCTTTTCCTAAATATAAAATTATAAAACTTGTCAAAAGGAAGAAAATCCATTCACTAATCATTGGCAGTGGGGGAAGGGGAGTAACTCTTTTTACTTCTTCTTTGGTCTTTGATTACCTTTCCCCCCTCCCCAAAAATTATTACTGAGCTATTGTGGTGGTAACCCAGCCTACAGTGAAATGATCATAGAAAATTATCTAGGAATCATAGGCTGTCTTGTCTTTAAAATCTCCAAATGCAACTTTTAAGAAAGTGAATAATCATACTACAGTGCCCTTAATTTCTTTCTTCAAAATAGAAGTCTTATATATTCCCACACCAATTTACTCTTATTAATTTATCATTTATATTACCAATTTTGTCTCATTTCACAAAAAAGTATAGTAACATGTCCTTAGAAAAACAAAGGAGGTCATCTCAAAATTATGGATGCTATTCCATGCTATCAGGAGGGCATAAGTTTTACAAGTTAAAAAAAAAAAAAAGATTTGTTTTTAATTAAATAATTAACAGTTAATCAACTTAGGTGATTTAATTAAATGATTAAAAATCTTCTGGAAAGTCAGCAAATTTATCCATTTTTTATGATTTAGTAAATCATAACAAAATAGTCTGCCTCTATGATAAATATTAACATTCTGCATTTCAGTTGGCAGTGTACAAATGGACTCATTCCAGTAAAATGATCAAAATAATGCACGTTATTGTGTCACTCGATCAATATTTATTTAACACCTCCAGTCCACTTTTGGGCTTCTGTATTTCTATATGATAAAATCTGTCCATTCCTCTGACCACCATCCTAGTTCAGATTCTTCTTCCCTCTCTCCTAGATTATTGTAATAGCCTCTTAAGTCCTCTCCCTGCCTCTAGGTTCTCTTTGTTTTGATCCAGTTCAGCTGTGAAAGTAATCTTCCTAAAGTATATGACATCCTTCCTAATCACATAGTCTCCCTGTTCAAAAACCTTCTTCAGTGGCTCTCCACTGCCTACTCAATCAAATGCAAACTGCTTAGCCTGACATTTATGACATTCCCTAATCTGACTATAACCTACCTTTCAAGACTTATTTCATCCTGCTGTCCTTTACTTACTCCTTTATGTTCCAGAAATAAAGACTATTTCCATACCTGTCCTGGTGTGTCCTACCCCTGTGCGTTTTACATACCACACTTTGGCAAATTTTATGCCCGACCTAGTTAGCGTTTCATGCCCTGAGATCCTATAACAGAGACACCACCTCCGGAAGAAAGTCCAGTATGACCCTTGTGGCCAGGAACCCTTTAAAGTGATTGTCAGATGAGGGAGGTAGCTGCACCAAAGGGATTAGAACACGGTTTTGCTAAAGGTTGAGTGGCTGTGATTTAATGATTAAAGCTGTGGATTTTGATTTAATATCTTGCAAGAGTGAAGTAATTGCGCTCACCTAGAAACCTATGAGAGCAAAAAACTGTCTTAGCGCTGGTGGGTCCAAGTGAGTCTTACCACATTCTCCTCCTGGCCATTAACCCTTGTAATGGTCCTAGTTGTAAAAGAAAAGAAGAGTGATTATTCAGACAGGGTAGGGGTATTTTTTTGTTATTAGGGATGGGCAGCTGGGTAGCACAGGTGATCTGAAAGACCTGAGGTCAAAGCTAAACTCATATACTCAATAGCTGTGTGACTCTGGGCAAGTCACTTATCCTTGGTTGCCTCAGTTTCCTCATCTGTAAAGTGAGCTGGAGAAAGAAGATGGCAAACCACTCCAGTATCTTTGCCAAGAAAATCCTTAAGTAGGGTCATGAGAGTCAGACACAAATGAAACAACTGAACAATTTCACATCACGTGTGAAATCCACAGTCGCTGCAGTTACAACCTTAAAAAACTATCCAGACTAACCTGGCTCTTATCTTTAGACCTCAAACCCTTTCTTATTTGTTTTAGAGCAGCTAGGTGACTAGTAGATGCAATGTTGGCCCTGGAGTCAGGAGGACCCGAGTTCAAATCTAACTTCAGGTACTTACTAGCTGTGGGACCCTCGGGAAGTCACTTAACCTTGTTGGCTTCAATTTCCTTGTCTGTAAAATGAGCTGAAAAAGGAAATGGCAAACCATTCTAGTATCTTTGTCAAGAAAATCCTCTGTGGAGCCATGGATAGTCAAACAGGACTGAAAAGGACTGAACAGAAAGTGGCCTTATCATCCCTGATACCAGCAGGAGCAGAATGAAAAGGAAAAGGGGATGGAGACACTCATCCACCTATTAACAACACCTACGTGAGAACGATAGGTCCCTGAGTCATCTTGTCCACTGGATTGCAAATGATCTCTGTCTGAGACAAGTTGGACCAGCCAGTGGCTACACCTGTTACTGGCTACATCCTCCCATATCTCGATTCCTTTTTGTCAAGACCTTTGAGGCCGGGGGGTGGTGCCTGAAAATGTCCAGAATTTCTTCCATGGTTTGATCATGGGAAAGAAGAGGAGAGTTCTTTTCACACACTTCATCTCCTCTAACTCTGGTCCTATCCTGAGTCTTAGTCCTGGACAGTCTTGTATTCTCTTTTTATTATATTCTCTCACTCTTGGTGACCACACGGACTCACAAGGATTTATCATTTCTAGGCTAATGATTCTCTGATCTACCATTTCTAGCTCAGTTTCTCCCCAAAGTACACGTCCCTCATCACAAACTCCCTCATGGACAATTGAAGCTGCAGGTTCTATCAATCTCTCCAATTCAGAACGTCCAAAAGTGACCTTTTGTCTCTCACCAGATGTATTGTTCTTCTGAATTTACCTACATTGTGTTTAACATGCTGCCTTTCTTCTGCTCTGCAAGGTTAACATTTTCACACACCCCACATTTCCAATCAGATGCTGGGTCTGTCATGGGTAACTGTATAGCTCTTTGGGATTCAGCTCCTTCTATCTGTGTATGCAGTCACCACCCCTCAGGTCCTCTCACCTTGATGATTGCAATAGCTTCCTAACTGTCCTACTTATTGCAAGTGTCTCCCCTTTTAAATCCACCCTTCACACAACTGCCAAAATGATTTTCCTGAAGCACAGATTTCACCTGCAATAAACTATTAGCTCAAATAATAATAATAATGGCTTACGTTTATACAATGAGCTTGGAGAGACTTTGGGAGATATCGAAAGACAGAAAGACATGGTGCACTATGGGGCCATGGAACGTTGGACATGGCTGAACAAATGAACAACAGAAAACAATTTATGTTGCTTTTATTATGTACCAACTGTGCTAAGCACTTTACAATTATCATTTTATTTAATCCTCACAAAAGTCCTAGGAAGTAGGGGCTATTAATATCCCTCTTTTACATGTGAAGAAACTGAGGCCAACACAGGTTAAATGACTTGCCCAGGGTAATGCAGCTAGTAAGTATCTGAGGCCAAATTTAAATTCAGGTCTTCCTGACTCCAGGCCCGGTGCTCCATCGACCATGCTGAACAAAGGCCCTAAATACCAACTTTGCCATCTAGACCTTCATAATCTGTCTCCACCTAACTTTTCAGGCCTTCATCCCTCCCATACTTACACCACGTACCTCATCAAATGGCCTCCTTCTTTTCCTCATGCATCGTCCCCTTACTCCAGGTCTCATGCCCAAGGTATCATGCTGCTCAGGGCGATTCAGACATGAGTGGCCTGGATGTCTATGAGAGGTCACGGAAGCTTCCTTTTAAGGAGTGATCCTGGAAAGGATCCAATATCTATTGACTGACTGAGTGATTGGATATGGCAGGGCAAGAATGACAGGGAATGACAGGTGGTCATTCATCCAATCAGTCTTCTTTGAGGTGGTTCAGTAAATAGAGCACGGACTTGGAGTCAGGAAGACCTGAGTTCAAATTTGTCCTCAAGCACTTTTTTGTCAAGACCTTTGAGGCCAGGGTGTGATGCCTGAAAATGTCCAGAATTTCTTCCATGGTTTGATCATGGGAAAGAAGAGGAGAGTTCTTTTCATATACTTCATCTCCTCTAACTCTGGTCCCATCCCGAGTCTTAGTCTTACTTAGATCTTACACAAGTCATTTTCAGTTTTCTCACCTGTAAAATAGAGATAGCGCTTTCCAACTTTGTTGTGATGATCAAAGGAGATATCTGTAAAGCACTTTGCAAACCTTCAAATCCTGTATAAATAGTAGTACTAGTAGTAATAGTACTAGTAGTAGCATATCCCCATGCACTCCTCTGAGCTTCCTGGATTCTGACACATATTACAGATTTGGGCCATGGAGACTCTCTGGGGACCTGTTTGGAACACCTGAGTCAAAGTCTCCACTTGGAAACCCATTGTTCATGTTGACTTCTGTTTTCTCAACCTCAGTGGAGGCAATTTTCTGCATTTTTGGGAACTTCATTAGTTCACTGTTAAGCCTTAGCCTGACTGACTGTGACCTCTCCTATAACTTCTTAGCAGTGTAAACCAAGCCTATTATCTTTAGCTTCTTGATTTTCATTGAACTTGGGGATACTCTTCTGGTTTTTGGAGAAATTCACTCAAGAAGGCCCAGACCTTCCTTCCATGATATAGAATCACAGGTTTTAGTTAGAAAACATATCCGTTGTTACCAGTCACCAAGACTCCTTCTCTAGTCACCCAGGCACAGACAAACTGATAAACTTCTCCAAATAAACCCCTAACAAAAGAAGGAGAAGAAATTACATTTGCTGCTCAAAAGCCTATTGGGGTTCCTTTTTGCAGACAACACAGGATTAGTAGGAAGGAGCTGCTGGAGTGACTTGAACTCCTGCGCTGAAGCAGGGGTCACTTGGACCTAAGCTAAGTCTCCATAACACTAAATGCCAGAGAATAAGAGGATATTGCTGCTACCCAGTGGTAGCAAGTTGCCTTGGCTTTCGGGTCATGCCAGATTATGGCTCCTAAAGGTTTTTGCAGTTAGTCAGAGGGCGCTGAGGTTGTTCCAAACTTGGTTTGTAGCCCATATAGTAGAATAATGGGGAGGGCTTGAGCAGGCGTAGTTCGGGGCTTGCTGTGGATATCACAGAGTGGAATGCAGACACACATACATAGTTGAAAAACATTTGCTGAGAAACAAAACCTATACTTCATACCTGGAGTACCACTACAACAGAAACCTAGAAGCAATGAATCAACCAGCAATTCAATAAAGTATCACATTTCTAACACTAGGGAGTATGAAGGTAAAGAGAAATTAATCTCATATAGCTAGTTAAAGTGACAGGTATGGCCGTTTCTATGGCGTGAAGGCTACTGTGCCCTACTGAGGTTGTGATAACGAATACCAGATTAATCAGATAACAGAGAAAAATAAGTTCCAGAACATTTGTTTAAGACTTTTCTGTATTCTAAGGTAGGTTGGCATTATCACAAATCAACCAAGAATGGCACTGGGAGTCAGTGCAGAAGCACAGTTTAGCTGCCCTTTGGGGCCCTGATCTGTCAGTCCTAATGTCTTTAGATGCCCTCAACTTGGCCCCTTCAGTTAGCAATTGGTGGGACCCCACAGCCCAGCTGTGTGGACAACTCAAAGAACCTGTGAGTTCTTACAATAGGAAGGAAAACTGTCAAAAAGTCTTTGTGACTGGCAGACAGGAGATTTAACAGTTAGGGGATTAGAACAGAAATGGATATTGAACTTCGCAGGATTAGGTCATTGCCATGCTATCAGATAAGCCTCTGTGGTCCACTGAATGCAAGCTCTTAATTTTTGGTTCTTCATCTTGCAATAAATCAGAAGTTGCCTTATTGAGACAGCTTTAAGGACAAAGCAGTCACGTAGCATTAGTAGGTTGAAGTAGGCCCTACCACACACAGTTTTAGTTTATGGAAATTGTCTTAAATCATCATTTGCAAGATTTATGAAAGAAATGGACTTCTCCAATGCCTGTCTATTTCTTCAACCATTTAGTTGAATTACAGACAAGTACTTTGTCATTGTGATTGTTTCCCCAAAAAAGCTAATTTATACTTCATTGTTCATGAGTCTGTCAGCTCATTGGGATGGAATACTCCCTTTATTTGTATAGATTATGACCCCTCTATATCTTTGGAGATGGTTTTTGAGAATAGCTCTGATCCGAACTTCATCTCATCTTCTTCTGGAGCTCACTTTCTCTGAAATTATCCAGTCCCCCAACAGTGTAAATGCAGTCCATCAATAGACTTGTATTTGAAGCCTTTCTGCACGTCAGAGCCTGAAATCTCAACTGCATACCCTTTGAGAACTCAAGGACATTTTCATAGTATGATGGAACATTGAGTAGAATTATAGTGGAAAGCTAGAAATATTATCCTTGAGAAATAAGTAGAAATTCTAAGATTTTAATCTTGATTCTAAACATTTTTCTTGATTTTGTTTTGCTTTTTTGGCCTATAATTTATCAAGACTATAAAAAATGCTTTGTTTTGTTTTGTTTTGTTTTTTGCTCTTTTTTAGAGAGGGGAAAGCAGGGCATTTGGGGGTTAAGTGATTTGCCGGTCACACAGCTAGTGTTAAGTGTCTGAGGCCAGATTCGAACTCAGGTACTCCTGACTTCAGGGACCATGCTCTTTTTTTAAATATTGTACTCTCATGGCCATTTTATTTAGATTTTTTTCATGGAAACTTCTGTATTTAGCACTTTCCAATGATTTTTTTTTGTTTAGTATTTTAATGGTGGAAATAGATGAGATATAAAAAAATTGTAGTGCCTCCTGCCTTCTAAGTATTCATATTGGATATAAACCTAATAACTGATGCTTTTCACATTAACTCTCAACTTTCAACAGTCTGTTTTTCTCATTTTGTCTTTCTTTTTTAATATTTTGGAAAAAGTGTTGACATATTTTGTTTTTATATAATCTAAACTTCTCCCACTATCTGTCCTCATGTGTCCCCTTCTAGACTACAATATTATATAATATTTTTTAAAAGAGGGAGAGAAAAAATGGCAAAGCTCATTAATATATTTTTTAAATCTAAAAATATAATGTTCTATACCCATAGACCTTCCATCACTGCAAGGAGTAGGGGAAAGATCTGTTCTCACATTTACTCTTTGTGTTCATGTTTATTCTTATCATTCTGCAACATTCACTTTGGATTGTTTTGTTACTATTGTTCCATCCATTTGCATTTCATAGTCATTGTGTATATTTTTCTCTTGGCTCTGTTTTCTTTACTCTGAATCAGTTCATGCAAGGTTTTCCATGCTTCTATATTCATTTTATTCATTGTTTCTTACAGTAGAGGAATATTCCATAACCTGCTTCATTTTAATTATTGTCAATATTATTTTATGTTTCTATAGAGATAGTAGTTTTTTAATAGTGAATACATTTTAATTTACTACACCTCCTTTCATGGTGGAATATCTATAATCTTTCTAGACGAAGGATATGGATTATCTGAAGGATTCTCTTATTGTATTCCCTTCATATAAATAGGCTGATCACAATGATATTTAAATTATTTCTTTCCTATTTGTTCAGTGAAATTATTTGTTTTCTTTGCAAAAAATTGTCTTTTTCTTCTCCACTGAATTCTTAACCCGATGACTGATCATGCTTTGGAGGGTGAGCCTGAGATCTCAATCTGTTCTAATATAGTATAACCTTAGCTTAGTTCTACCAAAACGGGAAAACATTGCCTGGTAACAGGTTATGTTTGTTATCAAAAAACAACCTAGCCACAGACCATGAGTCTCATCCCAAAAAGTTTGGCCTCTAGATATTGATAGTTTTGGGTCAAAGTAAATAATAACAATTGCCTAGTATTTTGACTTCTAAGTGGAATGCAGTCACAGGCATTTTGTAATATTTCTTTGATACGCTTATGAATTTCTTCCAAGATTTAGAGCTGAAAGGTCCTTTAGAAGAAATTGAGCCCAAGCCCCTTATTTTACAGATGGGGAAACTGAGTAGAAATAGTAAATGACTTTTCCAATAACTATTCCAACTCTCCAAGAGGTATCTAACGAGAAAGGAATTCTTTAAGAACTCTAATGTCTCCATCATTGATGTATTTATTTTAGCCTGAAATAGTATGTTGCAGACTGAGGTACCAATTTGTTGGCCTCTTGTACAATTTTATCTTTATGAAAAATAACCAAACTGTGAAGTGGAAAAATTTTATAAATATCACAGGAGAGGGCCTTCACTGATATGCTGCTTCTCACTGTTTTCCAGAGTAGTGAGTTTCTTTCACATGTATGTAGAATAATTTTACAGTCACATTTGAGAATAATTATTATTTGCTGTTAATCTCCCTTTAAAAGGGAACTATTTAATTTAGATACAACTCATTGCGCCATAGATCAGGACCATAACATTCTCCACTCATAATTCCTGGCTAGACTAATAAGCCATAATAATATACTAGATTCTCATTCTTCTCTTTTCCTTTTCTGGAAAACACAATATAAGTTATCCAGCACCCTCAACTTTTCAGATTTCCTCAAAAACAATGCATTCTTTCTTTGTACTATCTCCAAGATACTAGAAAAAATCCATGACTTAAAGCCTACTCTTTAAATGGGCTTAGTACAGAAAAACTCATTGTTATTTTATTTCATTAAATATATTCTTTAGGAGTTGCCCATGGGCTAGATATACAATCCCTACCCTGAATCTCTCTTAGCTCTCTTGATCCCTAGTTTATTGAGTTTAAAAGAAATAAGCACAATGTACATTTCTGATTTGACATTTCCTTTTGGAAATCCCCTTTGTTCTTACTGGCAGCTCCTTGATTTGTTTCTTGATTTGTCTGTAATGGGCATAATCTTTTTGCTCTAGGATAATTTGAGTGAAATACCATCTGGAGAAAAGGAAATGAACTGAGTAAATAATTTCTTTACAATTTGCCCTACATCACATAACAGAAAACCTCTATACCTCTTATTTTCCTAACATTCTTTATTGATTGTTGTGTACTAGTAAAAAAAAATGCATTGTTCTATACTGTTTCATTGGAAATTTATCCCATGCTTCCAAGGTGAACTTGAAACATCACAACTATTTGCATATAGCCTTATAAATTGGGGAAATGAGTAATGAGGTTCTGCAGAGTTTGCCTGTAACACAGAGTTTGAAGCTTTTTAAAAAAATTTATGAGGTTAGTGTACAATGTTTCAGTATGCCTAGTAGTTTTAAATATGAATGCAAATTTCCTTTTGTGTTAGAAATGTGATTGGGGAAATACAAGGCTACAGAGCTATAAAACATTAGAATAGATGTGGTATTGTAAAGCTAATGAGGGAAATTTCTCAGCTTTATCACATCAGATATTATCATAGATAGTACTGGAGTTAAGAAAATGCTGAATCCTGAATTCTTTGTGTTCCTATTCATTGTAATAGTGATTGACAGTCATATGAGATTAGTGAGAAACTAATGAAAATACAGAAACACTAGAATGAATGGTCTCCATAGTTTTTCTCCATAGCATTTCTTCAAATAGTTTATAATTATTTATTTCACTTTGATAAGACATATAGAACATTAACTAAAAAGCACAACGGTGATGCTATTGAGTTTAATACAAATAAATGTAATGTTATTTATTTAAGTAATTTGAAAACTAAATGCATGAGAGAAAAAAAAGATAGAGAAATTGACCATAGAAGAAACTGATTCAACAACTTAAAAGAAACATTACTAGAATGAAAACAAATTAAGTACAACATGTTGATATACATTTATGTTTCATTGTAATTACCTATTCATTTCCTTTGTGATTCAAAGAATCAGTGAAATAAACTGCTACAAATTTTCATATCAAGATATAATCAAATGCATAATTTTTGAAATATGATTAACAAATAGAATATTATTATAGATACTCGTTCACATTGTTCCATTATGATCAAATTTCATTATACTATCTATACTGTTATTAGGTTAATATAACCTTTGAACATATAATTTAAAATCAAATTTAGTATTTACTGTTATCATAATGAATTTTCTTTAATAGTATTTTTCCCAATTATATGTAAAGATAGTTTTCAACATTAGTTTTTGTGAAACTAATTTCAACTTTTTCTCTCTCCACCTCTTCCTTCATCCTTCCCTGAGACAGCAAGCAATCTAATGTAGGTTATCCATGTGCATTCATGTTAAACGTTTCCATGTTAGTTATGTTGTCAAAGAATCAGAACAAAAAGGAAAAACCACAAGAAAGAAAAACAAAAACAACAAAAAAAGAATGAAAATAGATGGCTTCAATCTCTATTCAGACCCCACAGTTATTTCTCTGGATGTGGTTAGTATTCTCCATTAGGAATCTTTGGAGATTCTCTTGGATTATTGTATTTCTGAAAAGAGCTAAGTCTCTCCTAGTTAATCGTGGCAGTGTTGTTACTATGCACAACGTTCTGGTTCTCCTCACTTCATTCAACATAACTTCATGTAAGTCCATTCTATTTCTGAAATCTGCCCACGTATGATTCCTGAGGGAACACTAGAATTCTGTTACATTCACATGCCGCAGCTCGGTCAGCCATTCTCCAAATGAAGGAAGTCCCCTCAATTTCTAATTCTTTGCTGCCACAGAACGAGCTGTTATAAATATTTTCATACGTGTGATCCTTTTCCCTTTTCAATTCTTTTTCATAACTCTGTTATTTCTTCCCATACTTTACTATATCCATTGCATAATCTCCATTTCACTAATACATTTTTTGGTGGAGACTTAATAGAAACCAGAAAAATTTACAAGGTACTACATGCTGACCTACCCTGGCTGATCTGACCTTGCGGCCATTATTGTTTGTTTAGTATGATAGTCTGTTCCAGAGCTTTGTCTTAGGTCTACTTGTCATCTACATATACTTTCTTTCCTGGTGATTTCAGAAGCTCCCAGGGGTTCAGCCATCCTTGATATCTTTTTCCATTTCCAGGCTCTTCCAGAAATTGAAGTCCATTTAAGTACTCCTTCTTGGACACCTTCAACTGTACATTTCATAAGCTTCTCAAACTCATAATGTCCCAAATAAAACTCATTTATCTTTCCATCAAAAGGCCCTCATCATTTCTTCATAATATCCTTACTTCTATTGAGGGCAGCACCATCTTTCTCATCAACCAATTCTCTCACTTATCAAATAAGTTTCCAAATCTTGTCATTTCTGCCTCCATAATGTCTCCCATTTGTGAGTCATACAACCACCACCTTAATTTAGGCCCTCATTACCTCTGTTCTGAACTATTATAATAGCCTTCCATTTTGTCTACTAATCTCCATTTTTTCCACCTTCCTATCTATCCTCCCAATAGCTGTCACAATAATTTTCTAAAATCACAGGTCTGACAGAGCTACTTTGCTAATCAAGAGGTCCTGGTGGCTTTCTCCTGTCTTCAGGATCACAAACACTCTCAATTTGGCTTTTAAAGCCCTTAAAAATTTGGATCTAACAACCTTTCTAGGTCTATTGTAAATTTCTTTAATAATTTTTTTTTAATTTTAAACATTTTTTCCCTACTGAAATGAAAGAAGAAACAACAAAATAAGAGTAAAAAAACCTTTTGTCTCATATATAAGCTTAGCCAAACAAAACAAATCCATATGTTGCTCCTGTCCAGAACGCTTTTCTCATTCTGCATTTTACTCCATTAGTTCTCTGTTAGATAGTGTGTAGTGTTTGTCACCCATCCATTTTACCAATCACCCTTACTGCCCCCTTCTTTATCTTCACCTGGAAGAACTCTCTATGGAACAGATCCCCAGAGACCACTCTACCCCTTACCTTTTTTTCCCTGGAAGGAGCTAATCTGTTCAGTTTGGGAATTCTGCACTGGAATTGAGTTGTCATGATTGTTGAATGAGGGAATTCAGTCAACCAACTCATTGTATCTACTCTGCCCTGGTTCACGCTTCATATTCTGTTCACCTTTCTGTCCAGGATATTTTGCCATCTGCCCTGAAGCCATTCTTAGGTTCCCCCTCTCAGTTCCCTCTACCTCCTCACTACCTCTAGAACCTTTCCAAAAATAGGAATTATGCACAAGAAATAAAATAATTTCAGTTGTTTCCACAAGGTAGATCACTAACAACGATAAGTTAAAAACCCAGTTGCATGCCTACACAGGATGAGTCATGGAATTGAAACAGAATTAAACTCTTCACTTCCTCTTCCCACTCAATGCTTTGGAAATTCAAAAGATAGAAACTTGCTCAAGCTGTAACAGTAGCATGCAAACAGAACTCAGCCACAAAACAGAGGAAACTGGGGTAGGACTCTTGGGTGGGACTATGTTGTATTCCATTAAGCCTGAGGTAAAAAGCCTAACCTTTAGTGGGCACCAGTTCTAGTCCCATAAGTAACTTGCGACAAAGATGGAGGCTGGTGAACTATGAATTACCCACCTTGGGAAGTGATTGAGATTATTTTAATATACAACATCAGGAAAACCTCCATAGAAGGAGAGGTTGTCAGAAAGTGAACAGTAGGGGAAAAAATAAGGTAAAGTCTGAAGTTACCAAAAATCTCAAGAGGAAGAATATTTACCATAAGAGGAAAAAAAAATTATTATTAATATATTAATATTAATTATTAAAATAATACTATTTCATATTAATAAAATTTAACATAAATAGAGAGAGTAATGTTATTTCTTTTGAACAGAATGTAATCTCCTTGAGGGCAGAGACTCATTTTTTCAGTGTGTCTTTCTAGTTCCTAGCTCAGTGCCTAATACATAATAGGCACTTAAAGGCTTATTAAATAAATGAATGGTAATTAATAAAACTGTTTTGACAATAAAATTTGATATAGTACTTCATAGTTTCCAAAATTATTTTCTCCTAAGAATATTCTGAAAAATATTATGTGTAATTCTTGTAGGAAAATTGATCTGGAAGAAAATTAGAACAACATGGTGTTGGGGAAGAAAACTAATTGTGTTGTTTGAGTATTAATAGTAACCAAGTAATATTCATATTTCAGGCCAAGCTAATAATGATTTCAAACAGTCTCACATATGCATATATATACACATTTATAAATACACACACATGCATATTATATCTATATGAATATATGTATAATAAGATGACCTTTTCTCCGATTTTTCCTATGGTATTCATTAGAAATGCCTGACTGCATAATTTGTTTCTTCGATAGCATCATTCTTCAGAGTGTATATTATCCCCATTTTATTTCCATTCATTACATTTACCCTCATCATGTTGGTATTGAAACTATTCTTGATTCTCTACAGAGAATATTCAAAAGGAATATGACATAGAAAAGAAAACATAAAACACTGGTCCACTTTTCAAAGGCCTGTGTTAATATATGTGATGATATTCAGTAGGTTATTTATGCAGTATTCTTTTGTTGTCATTTTCTTTTTTTAATATCTAGAGATGGAATCTGTCTATGCTCTTGATTTAATAGCACTTTCTAAACCTTGTGATTTTCACAGTTCCTAAAAGAAATATATTCTCTAATTGTCTCTCTCATTTTAAATCTACTTGCAAGTAAATTTCT